>NC_092082.1:91977726-92297266 GCF_043229965.1 Drosophila suzukii | reverse complement strand
CAAAAACATTTTGCCTTTCCTCGGCGAACCTTATTTTTGGTTGCATTTTAGTGTTTTTGCCTTTTGACAGATTGTTATAATTACCAACTGCACACTGACACCTTCAGAAATTATGGAAGGCTGCAAATATTTCTCGGCTATTAAATGATTTTCACAGGCTTCGCGCTTTTCGGCGTTTTACAATCGCTTGGATGTCGGGGCGTTTAAAAACGCATTCGCCATTGCTTCGGCAGCGTTTAAAGTCGCCTCCATAGTCAAATATCACGCAGCCGCCGCGTTGGCCAAGCACGCACTAATTTCAATTGTAAATCGCCATTGCGCAATATCCAAAGTGATCGCGGGAATTCCGTGTGACTCGATTCGATTGCTACTAATATATGACTGCGGAAAATGCCCAGCTAAACTGGATCGGAAATCAAGTTTATGCCAATTAATAAATGAAAAGTCTTTTTCAGAGCGTCCACTTTTGGGATGACAACTCATTAGGTGGAAATAAAATAATGGGGGTATCGACATTGAAAGAGCATTTATATTTAATTGCTGAATTTTCATGTTCAACAAAGGAAGACATTTTTTATTGCATTTTTCCATATCAAGTTTACATTTTTTAAAAATCATATAAAACAATTGGATATCTAAATGATATTCATGACAATCTTACAATATGTATTTGAACCTACATAATCAAATACTTTTCCCAAATTATCCCACTTACTCTGTGGCCATTTATGTTATTTTGTTTGTAATTTGCAGACCCCAATTGGTCAATCGATTGCAGTTGTCATAGTTTCTGATGAGCCTTATTGCGATCGCAATGAAACCGTGACGCATTATGGCATTCGCGATTGAGACATTAGCAAATAATGCCGATAGATTATGCTATCCACTCGAGCCGCTGCATCGTTTTGAGAAGAAACTTACAGAAGAGTTCTCAATGCCGCAGTGAGCACTTTGTCAAACACAAATTGCCCAGTTTGGAGGCAAACACTCGGCCACTTTGGCATTCACACTCACTTGAGTTTGGCTGCCTGCGGTGCGCACTGGGTTGTTAACACGCATGTTAACCACTTGCCTGCGAACTTGGCTAATGAAGAAGCTCCATCGGTTAAAATCGAACGGAGAAATTACAGAGCCAATCGCTATTTTCCCCTCTCAAACCCCCTCTTAGTCTTGCCCACAAACTCTGGGTTATGTCAGCCATGGCAATACAACCACGAGCAGCGATGACAAAAAGGGAAAGTAAGTCCAAAGCCTCGTCTTCGCAGCCCTCGGTCGCTCACTTTCTTGGCCAAGTCTCTCTGTGTCCGCTTTTGGCCAATACCTTGCTTTTGGCCGCTTCCGCTACCAAAGGCCTGTCATGTTCGATCAAGGCGGCGGTATTTCTTTTTCAGCCAGCCAGAAACAAGAAATTAAAATTGTTGGGAAATGATTCGATTGTTGCAGAAGGGTTTTGCTCAATTTTGCAAGGTCGGAAGAGTTGTTTCCCAGAAATACGAATATTTGATATTTTATAAATTTAGCTTATTGAGGAAACAGAACTTTCTTACATGTCAAGTGAACTAACTTTGAAGATCATTTACAAAAAAAATAATTAAGTCCAGCAAATTTTGTAAACGGAAGAACTTGAGCTTAATTATCTCAGAATAGATCATTAACTCTAAACTTAAATGTCCTTACAATTGAATAATTGTTTAAAAAACAGTCAGCAACCAAATTAAGTGCTCAAGCAACTACGTCCTTACAGCCGACTAATGTATAAATAAATGTAAGTAGTTAGCCCCTGAATTGTTCTCTTCGCCGTCAGCGTAAGCATAAATTTGTTAACTTGATTACTTTAATTGAATAATTTTTAGCATGTTTAGTTTTTAAATCGCAGGTGCTAACAGTTTTCGTACTCAAAGTCGGCCTCCATTAAAATAGCAACATGCAAAGGCAATTGGCGAGTTTCGCATATTGCCATAATGAATAAAAATGGCTAAAGATACCTCAACCAAGCGGCATACAAATTGCCAAAAAAAACTGACCGAATTCCGGTCAAAAACAAGAGCAAAAATCACAACAATGAGGAGGCTCACAAAAGTGAGTCGTAAAGCCATCAATAACCAATGCAAAATGTTGCAATATCCCCGTTTTGTTGGGCCTTCAATCAAAGCAGACATCAATCAGTGCGAGTTTTGCCTGGCACTCGAAAATGGTTAAATACTTTCAGCCGTTAATTGTCCACATCTTCAGCTGGCAACCTCGAGTGGGATGGGTTTTGGACTGAATTGGATGCTTTCGATGGTATCTAGAGAGGATTATGTCGTGGGAGCGCCTTGCGGCGAAAATTCCAGTTTTATTTGATTCGCTTTTGGCACTTGACTTGTCGATTTTTGCACACTCCGCTAAATGCTGCAATTGCTTTGATCACTGCGCCCATTTTTTATATTATTCCACAATTAAGTTAATGACTCCGAAAACGCGCGTATTTAAATGAAAATTGGCAGAGGCGCCGCCGGCAGCTAAGCAAATAAAAGTAAATTATTTGCCGCATTGTTGCCGAAGAGATCATTATTATTATTTCCTTTTGAATCGATGTGAAAGTTGCCTGGCCAATTGTTGCGGCTCCTCTTTTGTGGCCACATTGCATGTGGGCCAACAGGAGGTTAAACTGGATATCTTGGAGTGTTGGATTGCGCCAGGCTAATTGCGGTTTAACCTTATCAACCGATGCGAGATAATCTTGGAACCCGAACTCTGCATCTCGAAAAACTTGCAACTTAGGGGGGTTTCAGTTTACATTTGGCTTTGGGGTTAAACAAATATTTTAGCAATGAAACAAAGATACGAAATCGATTACAAATTATGCTTGTATTAATTAAACTCCCCCTTTTCAATATGATTTTGAGCAATATCAATTGAAACTTGAAAGCCTTTAAAATCATTGAAATTTAAGTTTCATCGAATTTCCATCTTTTTCCAAAGCACAATATAGACTTTTCTAGACCTTTCAACATTCCCTTCCATGATTACGAAATAGACCACATTGTAAAAACTGAGTCAAAGTCCTCGGTTCGTCTTCAGCAGCCAAGTGCAACGAAATAGTCTACTTCCTATGTGGTTACTTTGAGAGCCTCTGTTTTTGGTTTTGTGCACGCAACAAAATCGCAAACCTCGAATGTAAATTTGGCAAGTGAAATTCACTAAAAATCGAGATTAGGCAGACACCCAGAATCAGCGCAGATCATTGACCTGGCTTAAAAATGCGCATTTGATCCATAACACTACCAAGTAGCCAACGGCAGCAGGCAGTTCATCGGGTTTAGAGCTTTAAAGACACTCAAAATCCGTTCGGCTTTCGTGGGCACCACCCGTAAAAACCATTTAACAGCGCTTAAAAGTCATTCAACGTATGCGGCCAACTCGAAATAGCCACAATTAAATGCATTTCTGCACGTTCCACATAAGAAATGGAAATGCGGGTTTTGTTTCGTTTACTTACTTTTATCTTTTGGCCTTTGCAAATATTATCAACTAATTTTAATTTGGCGCACATATCGAAAACGAAAGTTACCGCGCTCGACTCGAATTTAATTGGATTTCTTCCGGCTGCTGCTGTAAATTGTGATGCGTCGATTTTGTAATAAGCCCCCGAACCTTTGTTCGCTTTCTACTCGCCAAAAGCAATGCTAAGCCCATGCCGATGTTTATGACACATATTAAATATGAAACTGGGTCATTACAAGCTCTTTTCAATGGTCAACAATTTGTTTGGGTATTTTACGATGCTGTGGGCCCCTGAAGACCGAAAAACCGAACCAGTTTGGCTCCCAAAGCCCACACGTGTAGTTCCCCCGATGATGATGGTGGTGATGATGCTGCAGATGATGCGGATGAAGATCGTTTGCCAAGGGCGGTGAGTGATGGTCATTGGCCCAAGTAAGGATCCCATATCTACAAGTGGGTCACCGCGTAATCCGCCATCACACCCAGGGCAAACATCCGACTATCCAAATAACTGGTGGTGTAAAAGTTGGGTTGCCCCGTTCGCCGACAGCTGGCAACATCGAATTTACATGTTATCATGCCCCATGCCAGCAAGTGTGCGGCTTTTATTGACAGACTGAGTGGCTGACTGGTTGATTGGATGACTAGTTGACAGGCTGCACAAGAAGCAAGCAAAGTCACACATTGCATAATGGCATTATAAATGCCTTTGAAAGGAAATCAAATCAAAGGTAGTGCACCGGAAAAAATAGATAATAGATGGATAGATGGACTTTAAAGTTTAGTATAGGTGAAAAAAGGGAAGATAAGATTTTTATGGTTATTTAAAATAATAATAATAATAATTTATAATAACTAAAAAATATATATATAATCTCCTTAGTTTCTGTGTGGATCAATTTCTGTTGTAGGCAAACCGTTTTGCCCGGCAATTCGGCAGCGCGTGTTGCTGCCTTTTGTCTCAATGACAAAAGAAATTGCTGCTTTAACCACACACTTTTTGGCGACAAGGTCAAGAGTCGCGCGAGGGCGTCAACAATTGACTTCAATTAGTTGGCCATTTGCGGGCGGTTACAGCCCAAAACTGCTGAAATTTTCCAGTTATTAGTTTTTCGGCAAAACTGAAAACAGAAAATACGCTGGCGGGCAAGGCGAAACTTGTTAGTCGTGGCACTCGCCGCAGTTGAAAGTTGTTAAGTGACTTGTTCGCCCCTTCATTATTCACACTTTGTTAGTAATTGCAGCACTTACTCGAAATTGCTAACCGTTCTTGTGACTTTATCTAACCTGCAGCAAAGTCCCCACAAATGCAGTCACAGTCTGAAGTACTCACAGAGCTCCCAGCAAAATGTGAGGCAACACAGCTCGGTTCACACACAACAGCCAGCTGGTCCTGTGAGGGAGTTCCAGATCGATCCCTACATCATACTCGACGACGACCTCAAGTACTTCTACGACGACGTGAGATATGTAAGTAGAAATTGAACTATTTAACTAAGAATCACTTTTTAAGCTAAGAAAAAAAAATTTTACTCTAATATATTGTTATTTTGAATACGGAGTACCATCATATTTTTTATTATTAATCCAGTATTATACCTAACAAGCCTAACTGGAACTAAATAAAACATGTCAAATCACAAAACTTAATAACATTTATAAACTCCATTCAGATTTCAGGAGATCGTTATTGATTAGATTGTCCAACTGAAAGTGGGCTTGACTAATTATCATCTTGTTTGTATTTTTATATTTTAGCTGCTGAAGTCGGGGACATCCCAGCCAGAGTTGGACACCATTGCCAGCTACTACTTCGATGGCCAGGGAAAGGCCCTGCGACCCATGGTCACCATGCTGATGGCCAAGGCGATAAACTATCACCTGAACAACGAGTCACAGTGAGTTTATAGGGCATTTAACGGCAGGATTAGTGCAGAAGGAAATAATTATGATCATATATGCTTTATGGGGCCCATTTATTAATTTGTACGACAAGATTTTACAAGCAATATAAAAGGAGTCATAAAGTTTAATTGCATCTGCTTAAGCTTGTTATTAATTATCCATATCAGGGGTTTCTACTATAAATATTTAATATTTTTTAAAAACCTTGTAATTGAGACATGGTAAATATATAATTTGAGTCTGATACATAACGAAGATAGGAATATCCAAAGATGGCTGATAAATATTTTATTCCTCTAGGTAGACGAGTGTAAATAATTAGCATGCCATTGCGAAATGTGCGCATTTCGGCCAAATCAAAACACTCGTAAATTGCACAATATGTAGGTGTAGTTTTAATCCAAATCCTAAATCATTTTTTCCTATCGCCTTGACAGCCAATTAGTACACAAGCAGCGACAGATCGCCCTCTTTTCGGAGATGGTTCACTCGGCCAGTTTGGTCCACGACGATGTCATCGATCAATCGGACTTCCGACGCGGCAAGCCCAGCGTGAATGCTCTTTGGAACCATAAAAAGGTAAGACCCCTTTGGCCAGTGTGATATGGTGATATGCAGCACCATTGGTGCCACCGATGTTTGCCCGGGCCAAACAAACCAACCCAAACACGCGCCCAGAGTCGCTCGGCAACCAAAACAGCAATCATTCAGCTCCCAAAGTCTGACTTTGACATCAATTTGTTGCGTATTTCGATTTGAAGTGTTTATTGACTTTGTCAACATCTGGGTATCTTGCATCATTTGAAAGGCCTCAAAATCGGATGGCGATTCCACTTCGTGGGACTTAATAATAGATCCCAAATACCTCGAAGCTGCAGTTTCCCTTTCGACACATGTCTTCAAATTAAAATGCATAAATTAATCCAATCCAATCTTCACAAGAAGCGGTAATTTCTTGTCTTTGATCATCTTAGTCATACGTGTGTCGGTTGAGCTTTATATTGTTTTCACACCATCTTGCTGCTGGCTGTTGACTCTTGCAACACATAACTGTCTTCCAGCGATTGTGTTGGCCGATCTTTTGTTATGGCCCCATGTTTCTGACCATGTCTCATCGCTTTTACAGGTCACAATGGCTGGTGATTATATCTTATCGATTGCCTCGATTATGATAGCTCGTCTGCGCAGCGATGATGTGACGATCGTGCTGAGTCAGGTAAGAAAACATTTCTTTTAAAGGATATGACTAACAGAGGTCTTAAGATAGGGAAATATGATAATCATAAATATTATCCTATGTCAAGAAAATAAATTAAGGAGTTACTCATATTGGTTAAGTTTTAAGATTTACCATGAACCTAGAACCCCATTGATCATCTTACGAAAATAACTTTAAACTCTTTCGGATACTTTAGAGTTTTTTGCACCCGCCACCTAAAACAAACAGAACTTACCAAGTACTTCGCACATTTTATGCTGCTAGTAAATTGGCAAGGCAAACACAAATAACACCCAAGTATTTGGATTAGGAAAAAAAAGATTCCCGGATTCAGAGGAACTATCGCTGTACACAAGAACAAACCCATACGTAATGGTATTTGAGAAAGTACGTAATCAGATCGGCTGCCAGATTTAGCACTATACTGGACAAACAGGAGGGAACTTTTGTCTCAAAATTATGAAAGTTGCTCGATCCATTTGGCGGGAAAACCACTTCCCGTTCCCAAAACCAGTTGCCAATTTTAATGGGGCACAAATCAACGCGGCCTGCAAACTTCCTGCGTCCCTGAAAGTTGGGTTCTCCAAGGTTTGCCCTTCGCCAGAGTTCGAGAAACTTTGCTACAAAGCGGCATTCACTTTTTATGTTCCAACAATACGCATCCGTGTCCTTGTGATTCCCCCAGGTGTGAAGAGGCCACATTCCGCAGAGATATTTCACCGCTTTTTTCCGCCCTGCCCCACGTAGTTTCTATAAATTTCAAATTAGTCACACCTGCCAGTTTCACTTTCGGTGGAGAGTGAAACTAGATCTGTTGCCCTGGAAACCCAAAGGTGGCTCCGAATCTCGATCTCAATCTCTCTTCAAAGCCCCAGCTTCTTCCCTGCATATTTACACAATCGAGCGGCGGGCCAAGTTAATAGCCAAAGCAAACACAGTAAACTTGCCTACGTTTTTGGGTTACACATTCGGCGTTTTCTCAATTCGCGAAATACAAAAAACATGCGTAACACCATAGGATTGGCCTGTGGACAGAAGATGGCCCAAGGTGCGGCTTAGACACTTATCCCCCAGCTATTTGTTTATTTCATTACCTCAATCTGGGCGATATCATGCCCGTGTATCTATCGCAACTCGCATAATTCGGCTCATTTGCATTCCAAACATTTTGACCCCGCCAAAATGAAACTTTCTTCGCGATCGTGAGGTCATTCGTCTTGGAAACTAGTTCTAAGTTGAGCAGCTACAACTGGTCTCCACTATTTATTTAAATTTCTCTGAGCTGTGGAGTATAACTATGAGCAAATGAGCTTTCGTCAAGCATAACCGTACACACTCTTTAAAACAAAAATGTAGAATTAATCTGAACAATATTTTTTTAAATTTGTTTTTAACCTGAGTTGGTACTTCTATAATGTCTACTTAAATTTTCGGATAGAAGAAACCAGAATCGAATCTTTGTATTCATCCAACTCATTTTGTCTTTCATTTATAGGCGTCTTTTGCCTGTTTCTTTCATCTACAAAAATCTACAACCCTCGGCATATATTTGTCTCATTTTTCATATTAAGTATTCTACGCACGGGTCTGAATAAAATCAGCGGTATCTAAGACGTTGGATGGCATTAATAAAACGGGTAGATTGTCCGTCTGCCTTTCCGTCAAGCAAATTTATGACTATCTCTGAGTTTTGGGCTAAACCAGACAGTTCAGACTTTTTACGCCCTTGGAAAAGCCCAGACATTATCAGTCAATTGACAATTTGGCTAAGAAGCAATTGCTTTCTGTGTGGGAATTGTTTTCACTGTAGGCAAACGCACCCTGAAAATAACTTGATTACGTACCCACTTTAGCCGCCAAATTCCCCTTGTCGGAAGTAGGCAATTCAAAAAGAAAATATCCAAGCAAGTGCCTTGCAAAGTGGTTTCGAGGCTTAACCATAATATTTTTCACAAAATGCACTCGATTCCGCTGGCTGCAGCTTTTGGTCTCATTTAGCTGCTTAAAAGGCGGCATTGTGTTAATTTTTGTGGCTCCAAATGCACTTGTTGGCCAAGTTGTTAGAGCTCACGCACTTGTAGCTGGCTTTTTTGTCAGTGCTAATTAACATTGAAAGTCCAGCAGTGGTCCGAGGAATTTGGCCAGAAACTATTGGCCAGCTATGGCCAAATTACCTTGAGCTCCTTGGAAACCGCCATTTTTCAGCGCCCACGATTGTTTGCCAAAGATTTTGACAAGTGCCTGTGATTTTTTGTGGCCGAATCAATGAAAATGCCTATTTGAAGGCGAATCGAAGGGCGTGGTCCCGAACAATTGATGGGCAAACAGAAGCGCCGATAGCCAAAATATTCAACTTCTTATGGAGATCTGAATGAAATCTTGTTTGCCAGATTTATTTGGCACAATTGTATTTGCCATTTGCATTTGAGCTTTCAGCCAAGCGGAAGTTACTTACACACGAGCGTATCAATGTTTTTATACACGGAAAGGAAATTGATTTTATATTGGGACTAAATCGATTTAATCTAACAAACTAAAGGGGTCTCATACTAAATAAAGGTGTCTAAAAGTATGCAATAAAAATATATTGTTGCATACTTTAAAACATGTTTATAAGTGGTTTCAACACCATATATAGATATTTTAGTATTTTTGGGAATACAAATTGGGTACTACAATAATATAACCTGGTCAAATATTTATCGTGCTACCATTTTTATCAGTGTACAGGGTACATTGCAAATTGCGTAACGATCCATTCATCTTCGAGTGGGAAACCCTAAACCAGAACAATCGAAGCCATAACCATAACCCCAGCCGTTTATAGTGACATATTTATGACGCATTGTCCGTAATCTCTTGCAGATCTTGACCGATTTGGTCCAAGGCGAGTTCATGCAGCTGGGCTCAAGGGAAACGGAGAACGAGCGCTTCGCCCATTATCTGACCAAGACATACAGGAAGACCGCATCGCTGATCGCCAATGCACTGAAGGCGGTGAGTATTCATTACCATCATGCAATCATGAACAGTTGGCACTTACTTGGCGGACTGAGCCGCTTAATTCGGCAATTAGTTTGCACGCAGTCTCGCGTCATTGTTCCCAATCCCCCTGCAATTCCAACTGCTTGAACCCACTTGTTTCTCCGGCTCTCCTGCAGACCGCCGTGATTGCCCAGGCCGATGACAACGTGGCCGAGGTGGCCTTCCAGTATGGACGCAACATTGGCTTGGCCTTTCAGCTGGTCGACGACATGCTGGACTTTGTCTCCTCCACCGAGCAGATGGGCAAGCCGACGGCGGCGGATCTGAAACTGGGATTGGCCACCGCCCCCGTTCTCTTTGCATGCGAAAAGGTGAGTGCGGAGTCTGGGAATCCATTTGATGTTTCCTCATTGGCTTGCCAATAGATTATATGCACAGAGACTAAATTGTAGCGCCCTATTATACAAATCTATAGATTTGATGTCAATTAAAAATGCTTCTAAAAGTATGCTATTAAAATCAATTTACTGTTTAAAATTCAAATTCTTTAGGTGATTTTAAATTATTTTTGATATTTCGCTATTTTATAGTTTATTTTCTGAATGAATATTCCAAACTGTCAAATTTGTTCTGTGTGCACCAATAAGCCAGATTGAGATGTCTCTTTGTCCAGTTTACCGATTGCTTTGCATCCAAAGTGGCTTCCCGCCGTCGCAATGATGATGTATTCATGGTGGCGGCGGTGCAGGTGTGATGATGTCATGTGGGTGGGTGGTTGGCTAGGTGCACAGATGGATCTGTAACTCAATTGCCAGCGATTACCAATGCCCATTTGCTATGCATTCCGCGGGCTGCGCACGCGTGCAGTGCGTTCGAAAGGCGTTTCAGAGCTGCATAACTTAAATGCCTTTTCCTCATGTTTTCCAGTACCCCGAGCTGAATCCCATGGTGATGCGGCGCTTCAGCGAGCCCGGCGACGTGGAGCGGGCCTTCGAGCTGGTGCACAAGTCACACGGCCTGGAGCAGACCCGGTTCCTGGCCAAGAAGCACTGCAACGAGGCGATACGGCTGGCCCAGGAGCTCACGGAGTCGCCCTACCAGAAGGGCCTCCAGGTGGTCGCCGACTTAGTCATCAACCGCATGAAGTAGAGCCGCGTCCATGCACCCTAACATAAATAACATACGCGTAATGCAATAATATAGTGTTATGTAGGCCACACTTGATGTTTCGGTTAAGTTCTGTTCAGCCAGCGGGCTAGATTTGTAACAAGATTTATTATTTAGTTTTTAGGCATTTGTTGTTGACACTGTAAATAATTGCATAAACAAACCTAATCAACACACACTAAACGGCATCGTTCGCTGTACATAATAACGAGATGTTCAATGAATTTTTAACAAATTTTATATGCAATGTTTTTCGAAAACTTTATTTATACATATACGTGGAGAGCGAGATGTGAGCGAAGGCCAACAATAAGAAAAACGAGAAAATTGTACAAATATTCAAAATAAAAGAAATCGAAAGGGGTTGCCAAGCCGAGCAACAAATGAGAGGAAAACTACTTATAAAAGGGAAAATGTTTATTAGTCAAATGCAACAAAGAGAAAACAAGTGTGTAAACGATATTTATAACACGAAGCAAGAAGGAAATAACATAAATGGTTTATTTTATATTAAATACTTTTTTAGGGCATTTCATGCCTAAATGGTTCAATGGTCATATTGCCTGCACTCTTTTTTCGAAATCCCTTCCGACCGCACAAATATGTAACTTAAAATGGAGAGCCCGTAGTTTAGCTGGATTAATTAAAATATTTTGAACCATTCGCGCATGAAATGCACATAATATAATGTTCTATAAGAAATGTAATAAGGATTGTACGTGAAACAATGCTGCCCAGTCTTAATTTTAAAACTTTCTTCTCCGCTTCTATTGCAATAGTAATTTATAAGACATTTAACACAAAATCGAACCGCAAACCCCCATTTCGGAATGCCTAAAAAAACTCTATTTAATTTAAGTTTATATTTTAATTTATAAACAACCTCAATTAAGTCAGTCAGCGGAATTTGTTTTTTTTTTGTGTGTGTATAGTTTTGACGAGAAAAACCATTGGGCTCCTTTACAGCCTGCAGCTCTACACTGAGAAAAAGAGAAAACGAACTAAAACTGAAACCAAAAGGGCAAAAATGCCAATCCTGGACAGTTGATCAATTAAAATGGGTGCTGAAAAGACGATTTACCCACATGTTTTAGAGGGCGAACGACAAAACGATGATAATGATGTTGATATTGATACTTGTAATTACGATATTTGTATACTTAAAGAGATGAATAAAAATTCGATTTTGTAAAACAGTACAGTGGATTTCTATACGATGGATACTCTACACGTCCTACAAGGTGGAGTATTCCCTGTAGCTATGCAACATATTAACCACCATGACGACCTAGTGGAATAGTTTTGGACATGGCCAAAGAATTTTATGTTGCGACGGGCATGGCTGATATGGAAATTGGAGCAAACAAATACAGTTTGGCAGTGTGTGTTGGCTGCCACATGGGGCGTATGAGTATTGCTTAGGCTTCCAAGAACTTTTCATTTTAAAACATCAACAAGTTTCGGGTTTAATGGCACGCAATGCTGCAGTAGCCCTCACTTTCCTTTCCGTTTTATTAAAACAAAACATCACGAATCAGGTTAAGTCAAGGCAGCCGTGGCATAATTTTCCAGGCAATATAAAGTAAATATATTTTATGTCCAGGCAGACGAGCAAAGTGGAGCAGGCGAACATCGTGTCTAACTGGCGAAATATTTAAATAGCCAAACCAAATTAGCTGAGGTTCCGATAAATCCTTCGACTTGTCTTCAAGGACAGACGACCGAAGTGTGCCTTAACCTAGGTTATAAATAGTCGGGCGTGCTGCCTAGACAACCGACCCATCATCCGTGGCCCCTTAGTGCCTGGCACGGCTGTGGGTACGGATCCTGGCAGCCAATTCGGCGGTTAAACGGCTTGGCCAGGACACGAGACCGACTCAGTAACGCGGCGTTTGCTGAACGCAGCGCTACTTCCGTTCTCGTTCTCCCAGTTCCAGTTCCCCAGATTTTCATTGGAGATATATACGTTATAGCTGGAGAATCCGGAGCTATGACGACCAGCGATGAGATGGGCATGGGTGGCAACTTTTGCCACGACCACATCCAGCATCCGCTGATGTGGTGCGATGAGAAGAAGCGTCTTGTGGAGCGGAAGAATGCTGAAGAGAGTCTTCGCATGTGGCGGCGCAGAAAGGCGGAGGAGTGCGCCCGCAAGGAAAAGGATAAACAGGAGGTGGGTAACAGTGCGAATGAGTGGTATTTGATAGCTTATTGGAACTAAGAATCTTGAAATAATAAAAAGGTGTCCAAAAATATGCTGCAATATGTTTTGCAATCCAAAACAATCTATAGAACTTTTTCGAAAATCCGACGCTATACTTTTGGACTTCTTTAAAAATGGATACCAATTTTAGAACGCTCGACTTGAAACTCAAAATGAAATACCTTTTAGCTTTGTAAGAATTTCTTTAAGAATTTTAAAATTCCAAAGTTGAAAGTAAAAAATCAATTCCTTTGCTCCCAAGTTCTCTCACAACACTCGAATAAACTTCCAGAAAAGAACCAATGACAATCGAAAAGATCTCGAACCTTCACCCACGCGATAGTTGCAACTTTGGCTAAGTTCAAAGACCTTCGCCAAGCAACATGTAATACATCCGCCTTCACGGATTTGGTTCAACAAACCCTTTGACAATTTCGACTTCGGTAATCAAATCACCTTTTTCTCGGCTAAATGCCCAACTAAATGCCAGTTGGGCACTCCTGCGAGTCCTTGCGTGACTGGAATCCTGGCTGATTATTTGGCTACCTATCACAACCTGCAGCTGTGTGAAAGCGCCAGTCGAAATGTGGGTGAAAAAAATCAGTGAAATGCAAATCGCCGTTCACTGCAACTATAACAACAACCTACAAACAAAGTTCGTGGGCAAAGGGTAGCGGGCATTTCAGGGAGTTTGCCAATTTCCGTCAACAAACAACGCCACACTTCGCGGGGTGACACGACGAGGTGGGTTGAGGCAGTCTGGAACCATAAATAGGCTGCCACCAAATCAATAAGACATATCTCGGTGTTGTAATCATCCTGCGGCAGTGTCTTGCTAGCAGAGCAGGTGTTAAATTCCACAATTTTTGTATTCTGAATTAGTTTTGTCAAAGTAGGTCAAGTTACATAATTAAAAAAATCGCTCTGGTCCTATGATATTCCAACAAATCTAAAATAAAACAGAATTTATTTCTGCACAAACCCTTAAAGATTAATCTTATCTATTTTTAGATTGATTATGAGAAATATGAGATTTGAAATCACTTATAACGATGCCAAAAAGTATGCAGTGAAAAACGTTGCCTATAACACTATCGTTTCATACTTCTCGACACTTTAATAAATAATTTCTTAAAATTCGGAGTATTTAAGATATACTTCTCATAGCATATGTAATATAAATATCCACTTATTTTAACCAGTACTACGACCTGTTTCACCAACATTGTCCTTGGGGTCGACCAGGCGGTGGTGCTCCCAACGTGGAAGTGCGCCGCAAGGATATCACAGCAGTGGGACTCCACTCCACGCCCACTGTGGTAATGATTTGCGCCCCCCAAAAATAATAGGATATAATATTACAATAATTAATTTAACCAATAGACCACTGCCCACCGGCTGAATCTACTTCAACCGTGTCGCTACAACGACTTCTTCTCGATGCAAAAAAAGTGCCACAACAATCCGCTGGCCGCCTACCATCACCACCACCACCATGCCCCGCCTCCTCCTCCCCCAGGTGGGCGATTGGGACACGCCCACTCCGTTCACCACCTGCAGGAAAGCGGACCCAGGAGCAGTACAGTAACCATTTGCGAGCGGGAGATTCCCCATAAGCCCGGAGCTGGAGTTGGTGTGAATGTGGCCAAAAACGCCAACGGTGAGAGTCTTCACATCGAGCTGAAAGAACATCCTTCAATGTCGTTTCGCAATAAAGGCCATGTGGACATAGAGTTGCGATACAAGCCCTCGCCTCCGTGCAAGGGCAAGCCCCTGCTGGAGAAGATCGTGGTCAGCGAAAGCGAGCAGCGGTGTCCTTTGCAGGAGAAGCTGGCCTCGCAGAAAAAGCGCCTGCAGGCCAAGCTGGAAAAGCCGGTGAGCGGCACTTATTACGCCTTGTGGTGCATATTTTTACTGATCCACTATTATTTTTTCCACTTTTTAGCCCTGCAAGGAGCCCTGGGGCAAGGCGGGTCCTGGCGGCAAGCCCTGGCGGAGTCCCAAGGAAGTGGGCAACACTTTCATGAAGTCACTGGTAAGATCTCTTTATGTATAAAATGGATTGAAAAACCAAGAAACTTCATCAAGCTGATTGACAGTGAGAATAATTATTTGCTTGTTATAAAAATCTCTTAAAAATTGTAATTCCAATTCCTTTAGGGATGCCATAAAAATCTATATAGATTTAAAAAGCCTGACAAAGGTGTCTAAAAGTATGCTGCATCCTTACAAGTTCATTGCTGAAAAATATTGATGCATACTTTTAGAGGAACAAGCAAAGAGGCTTCAAACCTCTACATTTTTCTAAAGCAACAGCTTACCTAGAAACTTAAAATTGTGAATTTTTCAGGGTTGGACGAACAAGGAGATGCTGAAGGAGCTGGACCAGGACAACCCAGTGACCCCGGCGGAGAAGAACACGTTCCGGAAATCGCGACCCGCAAAGCCACCAAAGCCGCAGCGCTGCTGTGAGATGTGCACCTGCAACTGCCCCGCCATGCAAAAGAGTCCCCCGAAGCCATCTCCACTTTCGCTGCCCATTCCGCCGGGAAAGAAGTGTCCGGGTCCGCCAGGACCGCCATGTCCGCCGCCCGGGAAGACCCTGCACCACCTGAGGCCACAGGACTGCGGGGGAAAGCCCATCAAGCTGTGCCCCCGGATGGCCACCCGAGGTCCATGTCCCGGGAGCACTAGCACCGCCACTCCGGAGGCCAGCACCGCCGGAGGAAATGGAGGACCCTATGGCGAGGGCGGCGGCGTGGAGCTAGTTCCGCTACTGGCCCGAAGGCGTGGCATGAACCGACCCATCTCGCTCTCCAGCACGGATGTGACCAAGAGGACGCCGTCCCACGATAGGTACGCATCCAAGCACAAGCATCCACCAAAGAACTGTCAGCTGACCACCAGCAAGATCAAGTGCATCAACAGCATCATCAAGAACATCAGCCACATGAAGCGGCTGCCCAAGAATCTGAACTGCAAGCTGCAGTGCTGCAGTTGCGATTGCCCCACGGCCTTGGCCACGGGCTGCTGCCTCAAGCGGCTCACCCTGCACATTCGCCAGGCTTAAACAAACCATATTCCCCTAGTCCTGATCCTCTCCTGCTCTCATAGTACCATATTACCACAGTACCCATCCCCCTCCGTTTCTCATTTGCTTGCTCTGTGCTGAATATATACCGAAAATGAAAATGAAAATCCGCTTGACCCCCTCTGTTTCTTGAACCCCTGTTTTGATCTTGCCCATGTTAATGGTTTCTCTAATCCCCTACTTCTCCCCGGATTCTCATCCAGCAAGAAAATATCCATTGTAATACAAGTGAAAGTATAGCAAAAGAGCAAACCAATAATCTCACCAAAACCAAACAAACTGCAACAGCAAAATCCAAAATCATAATACCAATCCAATCTTCTATGTATCCCCGTCCGAAAATCGAACTGAAAAATCGCTCTGAAATTCGAAAATCCAAATACTGAAAACTCGAAATGATTTAAATGAAACTTAAATATTGCTGCCCACCAAATCGACCTACAACCAGGATTCAAACCGCCGCCGACATGCGCTATCTTCACGATCTGAATGTCCAAATATCGCAAAACCGTCGATCCACCTCCGTTTCTAAGCAAATGGACAGGGATCTGTGCAACCAGCACTTCGACACCTTCGAAACCTTCTGGGGAAGACCAGGACACGGAGCCCGGGGCGATAAGATCAACAAACTGAAACTGGACAATCTGCTGTACGGAGCCAGCGAGTCGGCCTAAGGTCAAGGATACCTGGATGGTCAAGGATACCCGAGGATATTTCCCCTCACCAATGCACTGGCTCGTAGTTTGTGTGCTTCAAGACATCTGCTCAGAAATCAATCGATGCCAAGGACCGAAAATGAAATTAGAAAATATTACAAGCGTTGATATGGTTATTTCTGGAATGAAATGAAAAGCTTGTTTTACAAAACATTTTATACTTGTATTTCCAGAAATATTAATAGCAACCTTGTACCATTTTCACTGTCTCTGCATAAATTTTGCCAACTTGCTTCTAGTAAGTTGACCAAAGTTTTAAATAGGTCATGGGTTATAATATTATGGAGAATAAGTTAATGGCAGTCAAAGCTAAATCACTTTGCTAGCAAAGTTTAGTTAGTTTTATAAATACCAAATAATAAGTAAGTAAGAACGATCTATGAACCCCCTAAATTTGTTTTAATTTTAAAATATTTAAAACTAATTTGGTTTTGATTCCTAAAACTTAAATATTTATTTTAAATTCAAGGGTGCCGTTCAAGTTCTTGTAGATATAAGTATACAAATACCTTGTAAATACAACGCGATCAATTGTGCAAGAAATATTAATAAAATAATGAATAAAAACTCTTATGATACTATCTTTGTAAAACTCCAAAATATTTATTGTCGAGCAGTCTCCGTGCATTGTGTATCTTTATTGATTTCCCAGGCCCTTTAAAAAAGGTGAGATGAACCAACCCCACATCCGACGAGTACATGCCGGAACCCCAAATTAATGCACTTGAGTAGTTTTTTGAAGGACATTTTTATTATACATATGTTTATGTAGTATGTAATAGATCACATAAAGCAAAAAGAGAATATTTTACTACATTTTGTTGTTTTTGTGGATGATAATGTTTTTTTTGTGGCTTATATGGATGTACCATTCGAGTTTTCTGCTCCATTTTTGTAGCGACTTCTCGGGGTCGTGTTGATGTGGATGTCGATGATTTATGTTAAGAGTTCAGTTAATTCTCTACGTATTATTACGATTTTAGTAAATTACAATTACAATACATTATATAGTACACAGTATGTAGGTAGAGTACGAATACGTCAACTATTCATTTAGATTTTTATTAATTTTCTGGATTTTGTGATTTTTTTATTTAAAAGTTATTTCCATTTTATTAGTTTTTTTGTGTGTGGTTTTGTTTTTTGTTAATTTTACATACATATATTAAATATATTTACGAACATAACAGCAGTCTTATTTAAAATGACATACTCAATTTATTGTTTTCATTAGAGGGTTTGAGTTCATTATCCATTTTGAAAGTTTGAATGCGAGTGAGCAGACAGGGATACTCCGAAAATATCCCCTGCCTGAAAACTCGCTGGGGCTTCGGAGGACCGAAGACGGTTTCCGTCTATATAAAAGTTGTTTGGCTAAACTAGGGCGATCCGTCTGGAGTCGCTTAAGCGTGAGGTCTTAAAGATATTGTGTTTAGATGTAAGTATGCATCGATAGCTAAGTGTTATATCTATTAGGGACGCTGAACTATTTAGTTTAGTTGTGATTAATTTTTAAGACGCTGGGCGTCTGCGAAATGCGCTCTGAAAAAGTTTTGTTTTTTTTTTTTTTTTTTTTTGTTTCGATTTGTTTTGTTTTGGCGGCTGACTAAATTGATGTAGGTATACTTGATGTACATATCGTGTTAAAAATTTCATTTGTTTTTGTTCTGTTTGAATGCTTAAGGAACCCGATTCTGCTAGGATAGGAAGTTCGATCGAATTTAGAGGCATGCAATGAAATACAATCGTCGAGAGTATGCACAAATATATTTTCGTATTCATATCGTATATTTTGTATTTGTTTTGTTGGGGACTTTACACTTAGGGACGTTCGAACACTATAAATAAACAATTACAATACATGCACGGACACACTCACACAGCTACAGACGTATGCTCTGTTGTATAAATAATAGCGTAATTTATAATTATAATACTATAACTACTGTAGAGTTATTGTGGCTCCTAAGTGGAAACGCCTCCTGGCTTCCCCTAAATTTGTAGCTAACTATTTTATGTTTGAAATATTCGACATTTATAAATTGATGCTTCTCCTTTTTTTCATTCGGCTCGCTAGAAGTTACCTTGGCAAGTTCGCGACCTATAATTTTCCTAACTCAAATGGTTCACACGAAAACCTTTTCCGTTTCCCTGCTCCATTCCCTCTCTTTTAGACAATTTATGACTTTTGAATTAAAATTATTTAATCGACTGGTTGGGGGAACCCCCTTTAGTAAGATTTCATTGAAATTGTACAGGGGGAAAGTAGTTGCTAAAGTTATAAATATAGGGTTCGGGGATTCCACCAACCAGTCGGTTACAAAGTTCTCGTTTTTTATGCGTGTATAAAATCAAAAATTTAATTTAACTACAATAATGACTAGTTGAAGAAAATTCTCCAAATGTATTTACTAAAATTTTATGTTGTGTATAATTAATCCTTTTTTTTTAGAATTTTTTGTTTTCTTTTTGCTTCTAATTTAAAAATTATCTAAAGCTGTTTTAGAGAAGCTTTTCTAAGCAGGCCTGCTTTATATGGTTGAGATTAGTTTTAATGTTTTTTCTTTGTGGGTGATTTTTTTCATAATTGCGAAATGCATGGAATTTGTTTTTTGCATTCTGTGTTATTAGATTTGGAAGCCAATGGAAATTCTTGCTTCTTGTTGCCTTGTCTTGGAAAACTTCTCTAAGGATCTTAGGGCGGCGCCCAACCTCCTCACTTCTTAATTCCCTCCTCCTTTAATTGCTGCAGCTTCTGCATCCTTTCCCCATATCTGCCTTATTGACGAATCCTCTTTCTCCGCCTCTCGTCCGGTTTTGTTAGTCAGTTAGTTACTACTTCATCACAGCCAACTCTCTTGCTTTTCAGCGGCGCCCAGCGTTTCCGCCTCTCCCGGTTGCACATCTCATCCGATCTGCCGATCAGTTGATCGTTTTCTTGTAGAGATTTTGGTGTATGTGCTCGTTTTGCAACGCACACATTTGGCCCACAGCAACCGCCCGCAAGCCACCGCCTCCTCCAGATCCGCCGGAAAGGCCCACCTCGGATTGGTGTCCCAGGGCTGTGGCCACCCCTCCGTCGCCTCCCGATGAACTGGACACCGTTTTGCCGGCCCTCAGGTTCAGGAAGAACTTCTCCTTCATGGCCAGCGCCGAATACTTGTGCTCAATAAAGTTGGGCGAGATCTGCATCGGCAGGGAGTTGCCGGTGGTGGCTGGCTTCGCCGGGGCGATTGCTGTGGACCTCTTGTTCACCGACAGGACCGTCGCCGGCGGCTTGCTGGAGTCGCTGCTGCTGTGGTTGCTGTTCGGATTGCTGAGGTTGCTGTTGTTTGAGCAGGAGTAAGAGGTTTCTGCAATAGGTAGAGAGAAAAGGAAAAAGAAGTAACGAAAAACATAAAATAAAATCAAAACAAAACAAACGAAACGAAATAAAGAGTACCAAAAATTCGATAGAGAGTTGAAATTGGTAAAAACTAGGACATAAGTTAAAAGTATTGCACGGAGTCGGGGTCGTCTTAAACTAATGAGCAGACTTTGAATATCCGAGTAGATGTGTGGGTGTGTTTTTATATATATCGTATAATTAAATTCAATTTGCTAGAGCTTAGAACATAAATAATACTTTGTTTTAGTCGAATACGAATAGTCACTAAAGCTAAAGCCGAGATTAAATAAGTTGTATGTGGTAGTGCTAACAATAATTGAAGTGTTCAGTTGGAAATGAATTTGAAATTTGCATTTTGCTGGGTTTTTATTACAATTGTTGCTCGTGCTTCGTCTGTGTGGTGGTGGTTTTGTTTTTAGCCTAATTAAATTAAGAGATCAGCAGTTGTAAATAGTTTAATACAAGCATGATAGTCATACATACAATTAAAGGTGATTAAAATTCTCTCTTTTAAAATTATACAGAATTAAATATTGCACAATCAATGCGATTTGTGGGGTTTTTTCCTTCAGTTTTATGATACAATAGTATTAGTTGATTGGGTCGAGGGTCTAAACTAAAAACAAGTAAGCAGTCTACGAAATGTTTCCAAATGGGTGTTTTGGTGAGTGAGTGGGTCTGTCTGCCCCCTAAGATCCGCACTCTGGCGAAACCAGAGAGTCATTCGTATACGGAGGAGCTGGTCAATGTGGTGCCTTGGGTGGTTCCAGCGTCAGTTTTCGGTGCATCAGTAGCTGCTTGAGTATAGGCTACGTCTCTTCGTTGACGGCGCCAGCGCCTACAACTTCAATGCCCGCCACTGTTGCTCCACTCATGTCCTCCTTGCAGTCCGTGATGCTGGCAATCGCCGCAGCCACGCTCTCCGAAATGCCATCGCTCTGACCCTCGTCCGTGTCCATGGGCTCCAGCAGCTCCAGCTTGCCCTTCTTCACCAGCTGCTGCTGCTGCTGCTGTGGCGTGGGCGAGCTGCTCTTGCTGCTGTTCCCGCTTATACTGCTCGTGGGACTGATGGGCAGAACATGGTGTTGCTGCTGCACCTGCTGTTGCTGCTGCTGGTGTTGTTGCTGCTGCTGCTGCACCTGTTGCAGCAACTGATTCGGCTCCTGCAACAGCAGTATGTTGGTCTTCTTGGCCAACGAGGCCACCAGCGCCTGCTGCTGTTGGCTACTACCATTCGTGGTGGTGAAGGTCAGCGTCTGAGTGTTTTTGGTGGGTGAGGTGGCCGGCGTGAGAATGCCCAAGTTGACCAAATTGGGCAGTGGCTTGCTGCCATTGAGCACAGTTTGGCCATTGGCTGTTGTCTTGTTGTGCTGCTGCTGCTGGTGCTGTTGCTGCTGCACAATGTCCATAGAGGCGCCACCGTTGGCCACATTTGTGGCCAGCTTAAGTATCTTGCTGGCTGTGGCATTGGCGGCCATTAGATTGCTAACAGACTTGGCTGTCGGCGTGTTGTTGGCTTTAATGGATACTAAACCGAGTGTGCTGCGCATTAAATTGTTGTTGCTGTTACCTGTTGCAGTGTTCTGATGGAGTTGCTGCTGCTGTTGTTGCTGCTGCTGCTGCTGTTGTTGGGTGGGAAGATTGGTCAAGGTGACCACATTCCCGGCGCTGAGCTGCTGCAGGACATTCGTATTGCCAGTGAGAATGGCAGTGTTGCTGGTTGTGTTGCCCCCATTATTGCCATTGTTATTCCCATTGGACAGGCTGCTGCTGCCTCCGTGACAACTGCTGGCGCTGCTCGACATGTTGCTGATGCTCGAAGGACTCAGGGAGCCCAGCGATTGCGACGGAGAGTTGCTGCGCTGGATGACAGGCGGCGGGTTCGGATTGGAGGAGGTGTTGTTGCTGCCCACGGGCGTGGCCGACGCACTGGCGCCGTCGCCAATGGCCAACGCGTTGGCCAGCTGGGCGTTCAGCACGCTGTCCGGTTGCGAGTTGTGGGTGTGCAGAGCGTGGTTCTTCAGGCCCTGGGCCGTCTTGTAGCTCTTGCCGCAGTGACACTTGTAGCCCTTGCGAACTCTGTGGAACATATAACTGTCAGCTTCCAGTTTACCAATCAGTTTTAGTCGAGGCTTTCGTTACCTTCCATCCTTTTTGTGGCCATTCTTTGAATGGTACTTGATGCCGTTGACGTTCTTGTAACGCTTTTTGCATCCCGGAACAGGGCAGGCGAAGGGTTTCTCATTGCCGGGCGTGCCGTTGTTTCCGCCACCGGAATGCCTGTTTAAAATAACCAGAGTTGGTAAATAACTAGGTTAGTGGGTGTATATTGCATAACTGTTCTAAAAAAAACTAAGATTCCTTGTTTTTCATCATATAAATCATTTTAATGATTGGTAGCAATGAATCACAAATTCTAAACTGTGACCAACCTTGTGATATCACTAAAAGTTTAGTTCGTTTTTGGGGATTTTTTCTTGCAAATTAAATGTAAGCGAAGTATTCCCTTTATATGTGGCACTAAAATTTGGCATTTTCAAGTCGTAAAAATATAACTACTTCAGTATTTAAATAAATATCAACGAACCTGCTGCCATAGCGCATGATAAACTCGGAGCTGAACTCCTCGGTGGTCCAGGAGTCGTTGCTATCCTCCGACTCCGTGACCACCATTTCGTCCTCGTCCATTTCGCTGCCTGAGAGGGTTAAGAATCAGGAATTAGAGTCAAATAACATTTATAGTTGTTTACAATCTCACTCACCTGTGGGCGTGGTGCTGCGGTTGGACGAGGACATACTGTAGCTGTGGTGCTTGATGGCCAGCTTCCGCTTGAGCTCCACATTGCCATTCCCATGGCCGGCGGCATTGGAGCCGCTGTTGGTCGTCGGTGGGGCGGTGTTGTTGCTGGCCAGGAACGAGCCCGCCTCCTTGCGGGTCTCCTCGGTGATGAAGCGCAGGACGTAGCTCAAGGGCAGGCAGGCAGGCTGAGCCTGCTCCTTCTGTTCGACCACCTTGGGGTCATAGTCTGCAAGAAAGCAAACCAGGTTATTACACATCATAGAATATCCCCCAAAATCAAAACCACTTTCAATTGTAACGTTCTGCATAAAACCGGTAATAATTATGGACCCAGCTAGAAAGTTACCGAAGCGGGATTAGCTAATTAAAAATTCCCTTTCGAGTCGGGATCGAAATCCGAACCGGAATGCGGGCAGTCAGAACAACTGAAACCTGCATCCCAAATTCGTCGCAACCACTGTGTTTGCACTGGAACAAGTTCACAGACATTCAAGAGACCCACAGCCCGGGCAATTTATTATTAAAATGTCGAAATAAGTAAATAGCGAGAGTGCACGTACGGGGAATGGTATGGCGACGAATTTAGTGCGCCTGCTGACGCATTTTCCGAGGGGTTCGTGGGGATGGGGAACGGGCAGTACGGAGTACCAGGAGGAGCACATGGTCTGCTCTATAGCGTAGGTTCATTATCTTATCGCCAGAACAAGCATAAGCCCAAAGCTTGCTTAATCGGCGAGTGCATAATAACAGGTACCTCCCCTTTTGCGTCTCTATTTACTTTTCGACCCATGTGTGTGCGGGGCAACCTAACCTCCATGAGCACGCTTTATTTCCCAATTGAATCGTTTTGGTGCGTAACTGTGTCAGCCGGGCCATTCATCATCTTCGCCACTGGGCACCCTGTGCATTCGTCACTTGATTGCAGTAGCAGTTAACGGGGGGCTGCTAAACGATAAAGTAACATCCATCGATCAGTTGCTGATCTCACAGATTGATTGCCCCAATGCAGTTTGTATAAAACTAGCTATTCGCTCTCAATTCGAGTAATAGATTGGGTTTTGGTATTGAAATTGGGCGTTACTTTAACTGTCACGTAGGCTGAAGAATTCCCGTTAATAAATTTAATAGGGGCTTGTGGCAAACCATTAGGGTTCAAAATTCGTAGGCATCTTATGGCTAAGAACTGAACTTCATTTTTATTTCATATGGGATCTTGTAGATGTTAGTGACATGATTAGTAATCAGTGGGAGCACTGCATTTCCGACCAGGCGATAACAATTCGATAACGTTGCACTTTAATTGCCTCGTTTCGTTACTGGCGGACAAACGGAAAACATATGCCGCAGATTGGCTATTATGCGAAACATATGCTTTCAGCTAGTAACTCCCCCCGCTTTTTTGGTCGCTTATCAGGGCGAAATGCGATTAGAAACATTTGCGGCAATGATTGCGGAGCTGTCTACGTGCCGGGCAATCGATTGATGACACATACGGACACGCGGGGGTACGGACAACCATATGTGCGTAATAATTCCACGTACTTTGGGTAGCATTTCAGTACCAATTCGCCTTGAACATTCGCGAACTGAGACTGCAACTACATTCATATTGTGAGCTGACGAAATCGAAGTGCCACGCCCCTCATCCTCTCGAGAACACGGCGACATTTGTCAACGGTCAAATCAGTTCACCCGGTTCGGCTTGGGTTTTTTATTTCTGCTCCGCCTCCATTATTGTTATTATTATTTTGTTGTTGATAACCCCAGACATTCACGACTTCTCTGTAGGTGACTTTCTGCTCTTGCCTCGGTGTTTGTGTGTTTATCAAATCGAGTATTTTACAAACAGCTTTTAAACAAATAGCATCTATACAGCTCCTAGCTGTATATACAGACAAGCAAACCCACGTCTGTGTACGCGTCGTATATCATACTTTTTCGCATTTCAGAAACAAAATAAACGCAGATCCCTCTCTCTTTTGCACTCGTGTGACTCATGCACTTGTTGCAGAATTTTAAAAAAGATAACAAATGTTTTTTCCGCTTGAACATGCGGTTTCGGTTTGTTTTCATTTCGGCAGCTGTCTCGAAAACTTTCCAATAGCTCTGAAGAGCAGTTCGTTTGAAATTTGATAAATGCCAGTCGTTGACAGCAGCGAAATTATGTTGACATTGCAAGTGCAGGGACCCTTTGGGCGGGGTCATTATGTTTTAACCCATTAAACAGGCTTGGAATACATTAAAGACCAAAAACCCCTATTGATTTCGATGTTACACTCGCGTTTAAAATCGGACTAATCTTTTTCAAGGTCACAATATCTTTTCTTCAGATTCAAATTACAGAATCGAAAAACAACTTATTCCAAGTAATGAAACGGATTATATTCTTCATAATGTGACACATATTTTCGAGTCTTCTGACTGCTAATTTTTATTCGTTAAGTTTAGGGAAATCCCGCCATAAAGACACAGACGTCTTCTAATGCCAAATCCCGGTAATTATCTGGTAAATCCTTCAATTTATATGGCAACTGTACTCAATGCATGAAACCCTCTAGTTTGTCTGGTTAATCCTATGATTTATCTGGGGGATTTGAGTAAGATAAGTGAAACTGTACTTTTCACTCGACTTAATAATCGAGATATTTAGTTTTGCAACAGAGAATTTTAAAAACATATTGCTCATTGGAATATGTTGAAATATGATTCGGTTATTTATATGGCAATCATATAATACAGATAATATATCTTTCAATTGCAGTGTTGTATGAGTGATATGTTTAATGATTTCTTGTTAAACTCTCGAGTTCCCTGAAGAGAATGTTTGACAGGTGCAGAGGTACTTTTCGAGCCCATTTACTCAGTGGGTTAACGTCGGCATATCGCGTTTCGCAGCTGGTTATCGAAATGCGAGTGCAGTGGAGACAGGCGTGTGCCGCAAACACACTCATAAAGAAGTAAGCCCGGGCATTTTTGGGACGCAAACACAACAGGTGCCTGGCAACTGTGAAAAGGACAAACCTGAAGGTCTCGCCTGCTTTTTGCGTTGTCATGCCAACCGAACCGAATCGAATCGAAGCGAAGCGACAACGCCCAGCGAGTCCTGATAACAGGCGTACATCCATCCATCCATACATATATGCCATGCCATCCGGAGGAGAGCCCACGCATCGAGTGTCCTTCGAGATAATGAAATGATGGGCATTTATAAGCCCCAGAACAGCTCGCTCACGTAATGGATACGCAATGGAAACGGGGGATGCGGGTTTTCGGGGGTATTTGATATCTGGGCCCGGGCGTTTTTGGGGGTGGCAGTTGCCAAGTGGGCGTATGCTCGAGCCTGGGCTTTATGTAATGCCCCGGGACACAAAAGGGGGTGGTGGTTAGGTGGCAAAGCCTGCCCGGGCAGCCATTTTATATGTATGCAAGTGTGTGTGTGTGTGTGTGTGTTGACCGTTATCACGCAGCAGTGGCAACAACAAAACAGCTGCCAACGTAACTGTAAGAGTCAGCTGAGCAACCCCTCTGCTTTCTCTCTCCAACCCCTCACTTTCTGAGTGTGTGTGTGCTGTGTGAGAGAGCCTGTTTATACACAGAAAGAAAAGTCAATTATATGTGATAATTTAATAGTTACATACAGCATTTCGAACCTGATACCAGCATATGCCTGCACTGTGCTTTAAACAAAGTTAAGAGGTGCACGATCAAAGCCTTTTCTCCATATACTGATGATCTTGTCTATTAAATCACCAAGATTTCACTAATTTGTGGTTGTTTCTCCAAATTCTATTTCAGTGTTATATACCAATTTGGACACTTAAACACTTCATTTGTCTATTAAAATATATTATTAGGAGATGGATCTATTACCAGAGCTATTAACTTGCAGGTTTATAGGAATAATTTTTGTTTAATTAGAGTTCCAATAAAATGTTTCTGTAAGAACTAGTTATTTGGCATCTCACTATATTTTTCCCAGTGTAAGACGCCCGGCCTGTTGGGAAGGAATAAATAAAGCCCGTTAACGGTTAACCCACCCCCAAGCCCCTGTTTTCGTAATACGGCAACACTACTGAGCTTAACTCTATTGATTTTCCCCCTCGAAAACCCAGCCCCTACCCACCCTCCCCGCCCCTTGAACACTAAAATTAGAAATTGTTTATTTCAGCCGGTAAAAGTCCAAACACACACATACAAACTCGCACAACCTGGAAATGATTAATTGGAAGCCCACGGGAGTCACGTGGACGGGAAAGTATCGATTGTGCGTGTGGGTGGGTTGAAAGTGGGGTGGGGGGGAAATGAAGAGAATTTCCCACTTCCAACTCCGATTACCAGATGAGGTTGCGGATGCGGATACACCTGCCCTGGAAACCAGAAGCCAAGAACCCAAGCCAAGCCATGCGGACAGGTCAAAAAAAGGGCGCTCAACTCGCCGGTTTCCACTACAACAACAACTAGATGCTGTGCTGGCCTTCCAAACACACGCACACACTCGCATACAGATAAACAAGGGGTATTGAATGGATCACCGGCTTTCTTGCTTTTGTTTTGCTTGTACTGCCCTCTCGCTCGCACGCACACTTTCCAGGCGGCCGCACCGATCGCCGAATGCTGTACGCGCCTGGAAAACGGGGCGTGTGTGTGCAGTGCATCTGTGTGCGTGTGGGCACAGGTAGCCACTTCCAGGCTTCCAGCATCGATTTTGCCATTTAAAGTGCAATAAATGCTGAATGCAAAATGCAAAGTGCAATTCACGTTATAAAAACAACCACGAAGCCATTTACACACACACGCACGCACCGCACTCGCACACACCTTTGCCCCGCTTCGCTCTTCTATTTTATTTATTTATGCCGCGGCGAGTAAATAAAATAAACAAAACACACCGAGAACATCACGCGACGGTCAAATGATAGCGATATTTGCGTTATTTACGATTTTACCTATGTGGGTGTCCTCGATGTGGGAAATCAGATCGCTCAAGCTCGGAAATGTGATGCCGCAGCCATTGTACTTGCAGACGTTGATCAGGAAAACGGCCATAATATATACTGTATTATCATATATATGTGTATATATATATATCACGATTCCGAGGCGAACGAATGTGGCGAGTTATGTAAAAAAACAGCAACTAAATCGGGTGGCTGTTGCAGTGTGGCCGGTCAGCAGTGCGGCGAAAAGGCCATCTTCCAGGGCGGCACAGTCGGTTAGCCGGTACTCGCACCACTTCCAGTGGGCAGTGGGGACTTTCGGTTATGCGGCGTTTGTTCGCGCGAATACTGTTTGTTGGCGATACTTAATCGCGACGATGGTCAGCAGCCGGACATTTTTGGCCAAAAACTCTGTTTTTCTGCAATTGCGGGGTGTCGGCTTCTTTTCCTTCGCTTCTCTGCTCCTTTCGGTGTGGTGTGTTTCGGTCCTCTGGCGTTCCCCACACACACACACTCATGCGCAAGTGCTGTTATGCAATTGAGGGCTGCAACATTTTGGGGGCGTAACTGGGCTTAACCGACTTCGATAGCAAATGAATAGTCAATGTACTCACAGCATAATGTGCTTCGATCGAGTTGCCTTTGCAGTCGCAGTTGGGTAATTAAAACATAATTTTAACCGATGTGACGTAGACACAAACACCGACGTCCAACGACGCGTTATGCTGCGTTTGTGGTGGTGTGCGTGACAGTGGGGAGTTGGTCAGAAGCTAGGGCTGCACTACCGGGTTAATTGGCCAATCGGCCGTTAGCGAGTGCACTTTCCTCGCACAGCGGGTTCACCCTATCACACTATCCGGTTTTTAAACCTTAACGTCAGTGGTAACTGTCAAAAAAAAAATATTCAAATGTTCAAATTCGGTCTCGATTTCAGAGTACTTGGTCTTTACGGTCTCAAGATTAAATCGTTCTCGATTGATAATAAACATTCTCGCTCTCAAGTTAATTGTTTTTGATTCCAAGTATGTGCTGGCGGTAGCACAGTTCCTAAGTAACATTTAGTCGTCCTTCCGCTAACTTCTTGTGTTAATTTAACTAGATATGTTGCCAGTTTTGGATAGGTAGCGCAAACCCGTTTAATTATTAGGCGCGTTGGCAAACAGCTAATCTGTGTTAGGCAGCCGCAAAAGAATACAATGTATTTTAATTATCTTTAGTTGTTAAATCAAATCACAGAACATCGTTGGCACAGCCTAAATATTTGAAGAACCATTGAGAAGGATACTCTGTCATGCCAGGGCATGCTGAAAGATTTTTACAATCCTTAAAATCAAGTTTGGAGCGTTCCCGACTCAAGACATTAAATGTCAATAAGCCAATTGATGTTAATAAAATCTAAAATAAAAAGTAATAATATTTATAACGATACCGCGCGACAGAGTAACAAGAAAAAAGTGGATGCGGCATGGATAAAAGCCTGGACTTCCAATTAAATTCGGTCCAGAACGAGTTACAACAGCAATACCAAAATAAAAAAAACAGCTGTTTAGTGATGAAGATTTTCGACCCCTTTTAATATTATATACAATTTATAATTATTTTATTTATTATTCTTTTACACCGGAGAGCCCTCGACAAGGACGATATTTTTGAAATATGGTAGAAAAATAAAGCAACTCTGAGTTTTCTTGCGTTTAACAGCATTTTATGTGCTTAACAGCACTCATTAAACTCTGTTATTGGGGTTTTGTCACTAACCTAGCGGCTCGTTTTTGGTGAATCTTTTTGCTTTATAATTACTGTACTGCGTTCTTAATTAATAATACAGTATTATTGACATTTTTTTTATTTTGTTGACCGCGATTTGTAAGTGTTATTTATTAAAAACTGCAATATATTTTAAAAAGTATGCCAGCCCTGGTTCCCGTTATTTGGTTTGTGCCACCACTGAAACCAATCAAAGGTCCAAACCATGGATCGGGTCTCCAATGAAAATGGTATTTCTGGTACTTTCCAGTATATAAAAACGCCGTGTTGGTATTTTTCCTACCACCCCCAGGCAGCCACACGTGCACCCCCCAAAAGCCACCGAAATTGTCAAATTCGTTTTACTGTTGTGAAGGGTTTGTTCGAAGTGAGTTGATTTCTCCGGGGGCTTTTCTTTCCCCTCCCCGTCCGGCGGAGCACCCCTTATCGGTTGTTGGGTAACAGCCGTGGAAAACGCCTCAGAGGGCCTGAAACGCGGAAAAGCCTACTATCAGTGAAGAACCGAGTGAATTTTCGCCAAAAAGAATGCGAAACGTGTTTGATAATCCGTCGCCATCTTGCGGCACACTCACACACACACGAGCATGTGCCTGTCAGGTTTGCGGTGGTGTGCGTGTGTGTCTCGAGTCGTTGCGTCACTGGAAAAGTCGGAAAATCTGAAGATTTTCAAGCTGAAAAGCCAGCGAATCGTTTTTGATTGAGAATTAAGCAGAGATCGATCAGCGATGCGAGTGAAAATCCGGTGCGAAGGCAGAATTTTCGCTCGTTACGTAACTTTTCTGAGGCGGCGTGTGGGAAATGACATGATTTGAGAAATGAGATTTTCTGCAATGAAAACTAACCGATATATCGTCTATATCTTTTGCAGAGCCGTGCGCTAGCTTCAATTTTGTCGTAAGCCAACAAAAAAAAAAGGAAAATCAACCGAAAATGTTCGTGTCGACAGTCTCTCGCATTGCCCCCGTTGCCAGGAGCGCCGTAAGTATTCCCTTTTCTGCGATTCAAATTGTGCGAGATAAAGTTTACAAGGCGATAAAGAAGATTACATAATTATAGTATCCGAAAAGTGCATTGATTTTCCCGATCTAACCATTTACATGCCGCCTTGGCGTGGTGAACTTCCAATGGCCGCGGTGAGAAAACACATACGGCACACAGTTGCATAACTTTGAGGTTATGTGTGCGCCCAGTGGAAGCGATTAATTAATAACGAATAAACGGGAATAATCGGGCTAAATCCAAAGGAATTCAGGGACTCTACTTTTATTTACGAATAACAGGCATCATGACATTGTATAACACTTGGCAAAAGCATTTGATGTGATTCTTTGAGGTTAGAACCGGCGAAAGCTTTCCAGTGGAATGGTGAAAAAGAGGGGAGCGGGGAAACTTAAGTTGCCAATAATTGACATTGTTTATAATATTAATGATGATAATCTTCAAATCGGGCCCCTAACCACTATATAAGAACCAAATCTGAGGAACAACAAATGCTGCAGCCAAAGTGTCAGTTCCGAATACCACAGAAATTACTTAACGATTGCATAACTTGGCAATTACAGGAGATGAATGAACTTGGGCTTGGTGTATTTGGCAAGATCTGTATATGGCTAGTAATGCCCTAGCAACGGAAACCATCCATAAATAGTATTTAGTTTTATAGTGCAGAGAAATCTCTTGTTAACAATGGGAAATTTCTTGTACTTAACTTAATATTATCCAAGTGTGCTCTTATCAAGCAAGTTGGTAAACATATATGTACTATGTTTATCAGGCCTCAAGAAAAATAATAGGTTTTCAATTTTAAATTTACTTTATTATTGCCTTTGAGTAGGTATTACAAGATTATCAACTAATATTCATTAATTTTCTTTATTTTAATTAATCCAAATAAACAGCAACCGAATAATATCAAGAGAATAAGCTTCTAAAATACATATTTAAAAAGATGGTTTACCCCTTATCTCTGCCCTGAAACTTTATCTTGAACAATAGTAATGCACGCCACATACTATTTCTTATATAATCAACGCATATTCCTCGTTTCAGTTCCTCGCCAACTCCAAGCAGTACCTGCGACCATTGAGCAGCGCCGTCATCAGCCAGAGCCAGACTTTGGCCGCTCAGAACACAACCCCAGTTGCATTGCTGCCACAGATCAGGTCATTCCAGACCTCGCCAGTCACGCGTGACATTGACTCGGCCGCCAAATTCATTGGCGCTGGTGCCGCAACAGTCGGTGTCGCTGGATCCGGTTCGTATTGGTTTCGTTGGGTCATGGTTCATGTTCTCATAAGTCGCACAAAGAAGGGGATTCCCCAGGCTACTTTTGTCTCCTTCTCCTCCAGTCAGTTGCAAACTAGCATCTGGGGCCCACACAACGAGTATCTGATTACTCTCCAAACCATTGCCCCGGGAAGGTCTGAGAATTGGCCAAGCCTGCTGTTTGTTGCGGCTTCATTTCCCAGCAGGAAACCTGTGTGATTGCAGGGCGAAAGTACCAGAAATCCTGTCGCCATGGTGTTGCCGTTGCCTTCGGGGAACCGCCGCATGGCTGGCATTGAAATCTTTCGTGGCCGGCGTTTTTAGTGCGATGTGCTGGCTGCCTTCTAGGCAGAACTCAATTCAGACTAATCTGTGACTGACTACTGGGAGAAAAGAGCCAAAAAGGAAAGCCGGGGAAGCCCCTTGTCCCTCTATCCTTCCAAAATCGTATTGTACACTATCGGGGACCATCATTCACCCCTCCGATCTGAACATTTAACTAATGCTTTGATTTTCTCTTTCTCCAAAATTTTCCGAACGACCGACAACGAACCAATACAACAGGTGCTGGTATCGGAACAGTATTCGGTTCCCTCATCATCGGCTACGCCAGGAACCCATCGCTGAAACAGCAGCTGTTCTCCTACGCCATTCTGGGCTTCGCCCTGTCCGAGGCCATGGGTCTGTTCTGTTTGATGATGGCCTTCCTGCTGCTGTTCGCCTTCTAAGCGCTCCCGCTGCACATCGATTGCTCGTCCTTGTTTCCTGCAATCGGGCGTGTGTGCAAGTCGCATGCGAACGAGAATAGCAACCAACAACACTTCAAACAAACAACAACAACCAGAACAAGCAACACCTATGTTCATTTTCGATTATTAATGATAAAATGATTGATTGATTGATAGCAAACAAGAACATCCTGTACCACTATCTAATTATAAATACCAACAACCACATATAATACATGTAATTTTGTTTTTAAAAAACATGCGAGCGAGGAGAAGACCACACCTACTTTAAGTTGAACAACCGAAATATCAGGAGGAAGGATTGGATTGGATTGGATTAGCCCAGAGACCCAGACGACAAAGATTAAAATTAGATTTTAATTGAAGCAAGCTTCCGGCTCACCGAAAAACCCAGCCAAATCCTCGGACCAAGTCCAGCCATGTCCCACGCCTTCTGCGAATCCCGCGGAGGATCTTCATGCCCGCTGGCCAAGGCTCTCTCTCTCCCCACGAAGTTCTTGGACATCGAAACACGGCAAAAATCCCCGGCGGCAGGCAATGCGTGGAGGTCCTTCTGCAAAATAACACCATGGATTAGCGAGTGTGTGGGCGTGGCTGGTCGGAAGTTCGACGGATCGTTGGGCTCAGCGACTTTTTCGATTTTACTGTGGCGCGTACTGAAAATCCACATTGTTTTCTAGTATTTTGTATTCGAAAAATATCAGTTTCCTTTATGTAAACGCTTTTTTTGTTTATTGCCACTTAATATTTATTATGGAACATGTACTAAAAGTAGTAGTTGCTAACGAAATGAGCCGAAGAGCGCAGCTGAAATGTGAAATAAAGGAGAAATGAATGTGTAAAGGAAGCTGACAATTGGTTTTTCTTTTAAATATTACGGAAACTTGGTTTACTTGCTTGGTAGTTGATCTTATCTGGTGCAGAACCAGTTTTGGAAATTCAAAGTTTGGCGCCCAAATGCAACTCTGCCTTATATGGACCCAAGTCACCCTGTGATAAGCATAAATGATCACCCTGTGTAGAATTCTAGTTATGGCAAAATTACTCATCGATAACTACGGCGGTATCGATAGCATTGCGCCACACGTGTGTTTTTGTTTTTTTTTATGGTCTTTTAAATGGATTTCGCCAAGAAGTTACTCGGAAAATACGGTTGGAAGGAGGGCGATGGCCTGGGCAAGAACAACACCGGAATCACAGCTCCACTGAAGGCCAGCTTGAAGTTCGACAACGCGGGATTGGGAGCTGATCGCGCCCAGGAATTCAATGACCACTGGTGGGAGCGCTGCTTCAACGAGGCTGCCAGCAATGTGGATGTCCAGATTCAGCGGGATGGCAAGGTGCTGACCTCCCGCAAGGAGGGCGAGGATGCGGTGGAGATCTCTACCAGCGGTTACTCCGCCCGAAAACTCAAAAAGGCCAAGGAGCAGCACGCCAGCGATGGAAGAGCCACCTACGATAATTTCCTGCAGACCTCGCTGCTCACCCAAAACGGCGGCGAGGTGGAGACCGCCGGGCGTATCAATGTGGAGGACATCGAGGTCACCAAGGTGACCGTGCTTACGGACGAGGAACTCTTCAGGGCCTGCGGCGGCAGGACAGCGCACAAGGGAGCCCGACACGGGCTCAAATTGAGCGGGAAGATCGCCCGGTTGGAGCAGCAGGAGCGCGAAATGCTGGAGAAGCTTCAGGGGAAACTAAAGAATCCTCCCGAGGCAAATCCTGTCCAGAAAACGAACAGGAAAACGGACTCAGCTGAAGAGTTAGTTGTGGAGACACAGAAAGAAGCGGAAAATGCAGTAGAGCAGCCTGAAAAACCTAAAAAGAAGAAAAAATCCAAGAAATCCAAGGCGGAGAAGTCGGAAGAAGAATTACCAAGCGAGGAAACACAAGAAGAACCTGTCAAGATTAAAAAGAAAAAGGAAAAATCGAAAAGACCAGTCGAGGAGGTCCAAGAAGATACAGAGAACCAAGTGGAGGAGCCAGTAAAGATAAAAAAGAAGAAAGCGGATAGGCTACAAGAAGTGACAGAGGCATCCGATGAAACAACCCAAGATATGGAAACAGATGAGCCCGTGAAATCAAAAAAGAAGCGGAAAACCGGGGGCTCCACTGAGGAAACCGATATTCCCATAAAGAGCAAAAAGAAAAAGAAAAGGAACCAGGAGGAGCTATAGTATAGTCTAGTCTAAAATAAATTATGTTAGAACAAATTACATTATATACTTCGTTTCTAAAGATGATGCCATCTTTAACTTACAATTGGAACCTTGTATATACAATATATCAATTAATTATAAGTTCTAAATAAAACCAGCTGAATGCACATAAAATTGTATGTATTTATGGTTCTAAAATTTCTATACACGATTGGGGGCATTTAATAACTAAAGTTTGGTCACCTAAAGATAGTCTGCAATCCCTGATGGGGATTACTTTCTGCCCTTGGCCTTGATGCGTCGCGACTTGCCCAACCGTTTGTTGACCGAGGCGCCCGCCTTGACACCCCGCTGCTTTCTCGAGGATTTTTCGCCATCCAATCCCGCGGAGGAGGTCTTGGTGTTCCGCTTCAGACCCTTCTTTTTGCCGCCGAAGCCGAACTTCTTGTTGCGCTTCTTGCGATTATCGGCGGACTGCTTTTGCTTGGACTCCAGAGCCTTGGCGTCCTCCAGGAAGTCCAGGTTCTTCAACTTGCCCTTGCGGAACTTCTTGAGCTTGTCCAGCATGTCCTTCTTCTCGGCCTCGCGCTGCACCTTGGTCTGCTTGGCCAGCATCTTGCCCATTTTTCGCTGCTCGCGGATCTGCTTGATGCGCTCGGATTTGGCCTGTCCCTGCTGTTTGGCCATCAGGTTGGCGCGCACCTTCTGCATGTGCTCGTCCGACTTGGCCATCTCGGCGAAGTAGTCGTCGGGGCGCCGCGTCTTGATGCCCAGCTCGTGCAGGCGGGGAATGGCCTCGAGGACGGCACTCTGCGCCTGTCGGTGGAAGAGCATCTCGCGCTTGAAGTCGTTTAGCACGGGGTCTTCGTCAGGGCGGATGTAGGGCAGCTTGGCGTTACCCTTGAAGAGGTTGGCCCGCTTCTGCTCGTGCTTCTCCAGCTGGACGGCTAGTTCCGGGGCCAAGGGAGCCAGTGTGTTGATCATGTCCAGGCGCTCCAGCCACGGCAGTTGCAGCTTTATAGCCTCTGTTTTTGCCAGCAGTTTGGTCTAGATGGTTGGGACGTTAGTGGGTTGTAGGAGCAGGCTTCCAGCTGAACACTTACCACATCATTTACTCTGTCCCTCTGGCCATTAAACTCCACGTTTAGACCTGGTTTCAGGTCGCCTCGTTCAAATGCCGCTTGCAGCTGCACAAAATGTGGAATTTTTGTATAACAGAGTATATTTTTTTATGGGTTCTCACTCACCTCAGCATCTGAGTTATCCCCTGAGTCGTAGCCCGAGGCACTGTCCTCCATTTCAAAGTCAGACATGTTTAAATTAGCTATATTAAAGTGGCTCCCAAAAAAGAAAACAATTTCAACACGTGCGGGGATGGCCTATCGATTATTTGTCAGAACCTATCGGGACTCTTGTTCTTCGATAGGAGGAGGACATACCAAAATAATACCAAAAATATACCACAAATATTCCAAACGGCCTCACTAAAATTCGATAGCTTAGCGGTGTCACCCACCGCTCATTTTAAAAAAGACCGTTTGTGAGACAGCGTGTACACAAACCCATCGATTGGTTTTTGGGCCATCTCTAATTCTGCGCTTGGCTTTTTAAACACTGCCGCTTTTTTTGTTTTGCCAAGCGAACTTAAATATGTCTTCCGCGAATTTGGCGAATGTTTACGCGGAGCTGATGCGCCGATGTGGCGAGTCCTACACGATCACCTACGGAGCGCCACCCACTTACCTGGTGAGTACGGTGGGACCCTCGGAGGCGGGCAAGAAGATCGTGCTGATCTTCAAGGAGGATCGCAGTGGGTCAGTGGCCAGGATCCGGGCCGCGTCCACGATCACGCCCACGAAGGTGTCTCCAAAAACTGAGGGCTCTGCGGACTTGGATCTCACGGGGAGTCCCTTGAAGGACGACTGTCTTGTGGACGCCATAGGCGACCTGTCCATAGACCTCCAGCTGGAGCACTCGAATCCCTGGAAGCTGGAGGAGGAGTATCAACGAGGAATTCCAGTGGACAAGGCCAGGTCCATCGTATGCTCCGAGTTCCTGCAGCTGGCTGAGGGACTGGGATCCGTGTGGTTCCTATGCGATGGCAGCGATCCCGCTCAGACCCAGTTGCTCCAGTATGAGTTTAACCCCACGCACTTCTCCCGGGGAATTCTGAGCTATCAGGGCGTGTTCCCCGCCTACCACGTCACCTCTCAATCTCTGGTGCGACAGCATGGCAAGCCTCCCGACGAAACTCTGATCGAGAACAGCTACCAGGTGAATCCCCACATGAGGCTGCGCTGCTCTTGGACCTCTAGTGCCGGGCTTCCGCTCCTGGTAAACCTTAACGACTGCGAGGTGTCTCTAAATCACACCTTCCGGGTGGGCGAATGCACCCCATTGACCCAGGACTTTATGAACCAGCTGCGCATTCTGGTCTTCATACGCGAGGACATCGTCTCCTACCACAAGGATGTCAGGCAGGGCGTCTCCCGAGATCCCACCTACCGTTGTGGCAGTGGCATCGACATGGACGAGTTGCGGGATTCTATTAACCATACCATGACCGATGTTTCCGGCTTTATAGATCGCTATAGCATCGGCAATGTGGAGTTCGACATCGAGGATGTGGTACAGAGGGCTAAGGTGCGTCGGCTCACGGACCTCACCGACAAGCTGTGGGAACTGCTCAAGAGCTGCGCCTCATACAAGGACCTGAAGATGGCCTTCAACATGCTGTTCCAATGCGCAGCCCGCTGTAACATAGTGGTAAGTATATCTGGCTTATGAATAACATAATTCCTATTTCACATACAATCCAAACCCTAGAACACCCCAACCAACAAAAACCGCCTGGCAAAGATTATCACCGAGTTGGCAAATCGTCGTTTGGCCATGCCCTGCCTAAGTGGCGCGGAGCCTTTGGAACTGCTGCTGGAGATTGGCCTGGAGAAGCTGTACAAGGACTACGAGTTTATCTACACGGAGAGCAAGTTGTGCAGCACCAATCTGCTGAAGGAGGACTCCAGCGAAGCGGCGAATGACGACGGCTCCCCGCAGAATCTGCCCCAGCTGCGAAAATCCCTGCATAATGCGGTCAGGGGGGATCCGATGCCAGGAGCAGGAATGCGCAAGACGCTGCTGCACCACCACGGCGCCGTAAAGTCGGGGAATGCGAAATATGCGGGGGACGACGATGATGCCGGGTTTAAAAACAGCCATTTCGACGAGCAGGAAAGCACGGAACGGGTCTCAAAGTTATTCCAAATCCACTGCACCTTGGAGCACCTTCTGATGATGCACATTCACCTGAATCTGTCCAACGGTGAGGGAGGAAAAACGACATAGCTTTTATTTTTCATTTATTTGTATGTATTTGTATTTGTTTCTCAGTTTATAACGATGTCTGCTCTGAGCTGCTGAAGAGACCCCTCAGACTAGTGGAGTCCATTGATGATCAGCTGAGTGATGTGATGGACATCCGCCTGTCTGCCCACTACGTTAGAGATCACTTGGATGGCAAGGATCCCTACTCTCGACACATCACCATGCGCTCATACAACAAGTTCCGTGAACTAAAGACCACTTTCTATTTCAATTCGGAGAACATTTGTCCCCCAAACTTGGCTCAGTGCTTTCAGTGCGATGGTAGGTTACTTTTTAATTTAATTATTTTCTATAGCCTTAGTAATTTTTCTGTATTCGCAGACAAGGAGATGGTCAAGGAGCGCACATATCATTCATGGATATATCGCAAGATTCGCTCACTCAAGTGAAGCAGGCCTGTGATATGCAATTGTACATTTACCGTAAAATTTTTAGCATATTTAGGGATAGCTAGAATTTGTAAAAGGGTCCATTTTAATTTTGTAATATTTGTCACGTCTAACATCTGTCCAGGATAGGGGACTGTTATTTTGTGTACCCTTCTGAGCCCTATAATCTGTTAAATTACATCAATTAAAGGCTTCTAGTAACTATTATTATCAACTTTAAACTATCCACGATATGTTCTTATACTCTTATTGTTCCGCATTTCAATTGCTTGTGCGTGTTGAACACGCCTTTCAACGCGTTTTCGCGAACCCCCAAAAAAGGCAGCAGTGCACACCGAAATCATGTTAAGCGAACTCGTACAAGTTTTAAGCCGACCCAGAGGCTGTTGCCGTTGCATTGGAAATCTTGAAAACCTGGCCGAAATCCGCTTCCGCCCTGCTCGCACTTTTATCGCCGTTTTTTTGCTAGCCATATTCTAAACAAAGGCCAGAATGCACCAACATTTGGCCATTCCTCCGGTGAAGTAATGCCTCAAATGAGGCGAGAGAAGCGTGTGTGCCCAATGGTGGAGGCGCCATCGAGCATTCGCGATATGTTACAATCCAATTAGCCGGTTGCGCCAGTTGTCCAACCATTGAATACTTGGCCCGTCGCCGATTGATTTGCATTTTGTCAGACGTGCGTGGAACGCGCATCGGTTCGGACGTGTTTTTTCCAGCCCTACTCCCCAGAAAAGTGAACGAAAGCTAAAGCAAGGACTTACGCGAGTGTCCTGCGCAGGGAATTTTGAAACTTGGAGCGGGAAAATAAGTTTTTTGGAACGTTAGAGTGTAAATCAAATTAAGTTCGTTCTAAACGCCAATTATCGCGAGTGCCTAATCCAATTAACAGCAAAATGGTGTGTATAAGCCAGAAAAATGGCCTGATATCCTGCTAAACCAAATTAGGAATTTAAAAAGCTATTAATGTGACCCTAAGGACATTCGATAATCTGTGCGAGTAGCCCTTGAAGTGCAAACTGTTGCGGCTGAAACGAAACCCTAGACGGCTGACGGATTAAAATCCTGTGAAACGAAGATACCCCTTTGGTTTAGTCACCCCTGAACTTATCCTTGGCAACTTTTCTAGTCAATGCAGTTATTCTCGGGGATTTTTCAACTCACTTCGAGAAAGTAAAAACTCTTGACAGACTTAAGAAGCCAAGTTAAAACTGATATGCAGTTCAATGACATTTCCACAACCTTTATAGGAACAATTATTTGGGTTAGGTCAAAAAAGTTATTTCTGGATTAGTGAAAAGAAAAATTGTCCACTTTTATTGTTATTGACTTACCCGCTTTTGTCTTATGAATTATTATCTAAGAATAATTTAAATTCAGTTTGTAAGTGAAGGAAAGTAAATTATTTATGAAGATTTTCGAAACTTTATAATAATATATGCACATAGATTATGCAATTTTAGAAAAGTTTTTTTGTGGAATTGGAAAAGTTTCTTTTATAATATTTAACGATGTTTGGCAAACATCCTTACCTCATCTTGGATATTCCTCACTCTAGGGCCTCGAGTTCTTCTTTAAGTTCGGCTATGCCTTCCTGACAATAACCCTGATGATCATGATCTGGATGTCGCTGGCCCGTGCCTCGATGTTCGCCCGTGAAATGGAGGAGACGCACTATCCGCCCTGCACCTACAACGTGATGTGCACCTGCTCGAAGTCCTCTACGGATCTGGGGATAGTGCACTGCAAGAACGTTCCGTTTCCGGCACTGCCGCGCATGGTGAACCAGTCGAAGGTGAGTTGAATATAATGGATATCACTTTGGATTTATCAGAATAAAGGGTAAGTCCTTTATATTTAAATGTAAAGTACCATACCTTAAATAATAATAGCTGGTATCTATCCTTATAGACTCAAAATGTAGCCCCGTATTAAACCTTAATTCAATTTTTTTTTTACACATTTCCCCCAATTCTCTGGTTTAGGTTTTCATGCTGCACATGGAGAACACGGGTCTGCGCGAGATTGAACCCTACTTCCTGCAGTCCACGGGCATGTACCGGCTGAAGATCTTCGGAAACCATCTCACCGAGATTCCGGACGACGCCTTCATCGGACTGGAGCGTTCACTGTGGGAGCTGATCCTGCCGCAGAACGACCTGGTGGAGATCCCCTCCAGGGCGGTGAGGCACCTGCAGAAGCTGCGCCACCTGGACCTAGGCTACAACCATATAACGCACATAAACCACGACTCGTTCCGCGGACTGGAGGACTCGCTGCAGACGCTGATCCTGCGCGAGAACTGCATCTCGCAGCTGATGTCGCACAGCTTCTCCGGCCTCCTGATCCTCGAGACCCTCGACCTGAGTGGGAACAACCTGTTCGAGATCGACCCGAATGTGTTTGTCGATGGAATGCCGCGACTGACGCGTCTTCTGCTCACGGACAACATCCTCTCGGAGATTCCCTATGACGCCCTGGGTCCCCTGAAAAGTCTGCGCACTCTGGACATCTCCCACAATGTGATTTGGTCGCTCAGCGGTAACGAGACCTTCGAGATCAAGGCCAGCACCAAGCTGAATCTGGACAATCTGCACTTGGAGTATAACCACATCGAGGTGCTGCCTCCTAATTCGTTCAAGTACTTCGATACCGTCAATCGCACCTTCTTCGATGGCAATCCCATTCACACTCTTAGGGTAGGTGTCCAAGTCCTAACGAAATTAAATTGACATCGCTCTTAAAAATCGTTTTTCGGGTTCTACAACTTATATACAATACCTAATATTTTATTTAATTATATTGTATTATTTTTTTTGTCTACCATTATTTCTAGGAAGATGCCTTCAAACCCGCTCGAATAAGGGAGATTTACATGAGGTACTGCGGCCTGACCAACATTTCGCCTGTGGCCTTTGACAGCCTGGTGAACAGCCTCCAGATCCTGGACTTGTCTGGCAACAATCTCACCAAGCTGCATCACAAGCTCTTCAACAATTTCGATGTCTTGAGGTGAGTCGAGCACCTGCACTCCGATTCACTCGGTTTCTACCCCTATTCCACTTGTAGGTATTGTCTATTGGGGGGGACTAATCGGATTGGCGGCAGCCTCTAGGGCTTCTCCAGTCCCTAAGTTCGTATCTATGCTAAGTGGGTGACCCTATTTAAAAGAATTCGAGAAAGAGGGAAAAGCCGCGCAACCAGGCAATCATGCAAAAACAGACGACACTGGGGGAAAAGCTTGAATAACAGAGTGCGATATTAGAAATCGATTTGGTTCGGTTTCTCTATATTTTATATTTTTGGAAGTCAAATATAATAATATAAATGAAAATATAATGTAAATTATGTTTCTCAATCTTTATCTTAATCATAGAGTCATCAGCATGCGGGACAACAAGATCAAGATCCAGAAGCCCACGGAGACCTTCAACGCGGTGCATTACACCCTCCTGAAACTGGACCTGAGTGGTGACCGCAATGACCCCACCAATCTGCAGACTCTTCGCAAGTAAGTGACCCCAGTGCACTGAGAAATATCCTGCTCCCCACACACCCTTCACCCCAGAACCATTCTTGTATTTATTTACAAAAAGTATGACCAGAATGCGGAACATGCGATCGCTGTCGATATCGCGTCTGGGATCCTCCTCCGTGGGACCCGAGGACTTCAAGGACTTTGGCGTGGAACTGGAGGATCTGCAGATCACACGGGCCAGTCTATCGGGAATTCAGTCGCATGCCTTCAAGCATGTGAGGGGACTCAAGAGACTAGACTTTAGCGAGAACGGAATATCCACTATTGAGAATGATGCCTTCCATGAGGTATTTCCTGGACTTCTTGATATCTTACAAGACATTTCATAATATAAATTCCTTTCTCTACAGATTGGTCACTCTCTGATCTCTCTAAAGATGTCCCACGGCTACTCGGGCAGTGCTCTGCCAGCTGAACCCCTCAGACATTTGACTTCCCTTCAAGAACTGGACTTTAGCAACAACCACATCAGCAGCATGAGTGACACCAGTTTCCATTTCCTGAAGAATTTGCGTCTCCTGGAGCTCCATGACAACCGCATTGAACAGGTGTTGAAGGGCACCTTCCAGGGCGACATCCACTCGAAGCTGGAGGAGATCTCCCTGCGCTTCAACCACCTCACCTCCATTTCCCAACACACCTTCTTCGATCTGGAAGCTCTGAGAAAACTGCAACTGGATGACAATAAGATTGACAAGATCGAGCGAAGAGCCTTCATGAACCTGGACGAACTGGAGTATCTAAGCTTGAGGGGCAACAAAATGAACAACCTGGCAGAGGAGTCCTTCCAGAACCTTCCCAAACTGGAGATCTTGGACATGGCTTTCAATCAGCTGCCAAACTTTAACTTTGACTACTTCGATCAAGTGGGTACGCTGTCCAATCTAAATGTTAATGTGAGCCACAATCAAATCAAGCAGTTAATGTACAATTCTTCATGGAGTGGACGAAATGAACACGGTATAGAACTCCTTGCTATTTCATAAGAGGATGTTGATTTTGAAGGCCTCATAATTTTAGGTTCCATGTACCATTCGAACATCAAGATATTGGATCTTTCCCACAACAACATATCCATTATTCATCCTGGATACTTCCGACCTGCTGAGATTTCACTGACACACTTGCATCTGGGCTACAATTCACTGATGGTTGGTATACATTAACGTGCATGTCCTACTTTTATCTATGTGATCTGTTCACATTTTATCTTTTTAGAACACCACCCGTGATGTCTTCGGCAACATGCCCCATTTGCAATGGCTGGACCTCAGTTACAATTGGATCCATGAGCTGGACTTTGATGCTTTTAAGAATACCAGACAACTGCAGCTGATTTACTTTAGACACAACTATCTGAGTGATATTCCACAGGATATTTTCAGGCCTGTCCAGGGCCTGCGCATCGTTGACTTTTCGCACAATCATCTGAGGGGCCTGCCTGACAATCTCTTCTATAATGGAGGAATGGAGAAGTAAACTAGAGATGCTATATGCTATGTGCAGAAATTATGAATTTATGACTCCTATAGATTGGATGTCTCGCACAACATGATGTTGAAGATCCCCTCGTCATCGATGTCCAGTTTGGCTGCCCTGACGCTATGTGAACTACACTTGTCCAACAACTTCATCTCTACCATTCACAGCATGGATCTGTCCAACAAGTTTAGGGTAAGTCTGCTGTACCTTAAGATATCTTATCCTAAAATAAACACATCTATTTGTATAGTCACTTCGCTACTTGGATATTTCCTACAACTATCTGCTGCGAATTGACGATGCCGTGTTTTCCACCATGCCAAAACTAGCGGTTCTAGATCTTTCCCACAATCGGGATCTGAAGGTCATGGATAAGTCCTTTATGGGTCTGGAAAACTCCCTGATCAAACTGGGTCTGGAGAACGTGTCTTTGAGCACGGTGCCCGAGATTCGACTAAAGTATCTGCGTGAATTCCGTTTGGGTTACAACGAACTGCCTTCGATTCCCCAGGAATTGGCTACCAATATGAGTAATCTGCGCATGCTGGACCTCTCCAATAACGATCTAACCAATGTTCCGCTGATGACCCAGTCTCTGCCTCATTTGAGGTGGGTTGATTCTAATTTAAAAGAACTTAAAACTAATTTGTATTTATATTCCCCAACAGACGACTGATGCTCTCTGGCAACCCCATTACCTCGCTGAACAACAACAGTTTCGATGGGGTGAACGAGGATCTTGAGATGCTGGATATATCCAACTTCCGTCTGCACTATTTCGAGTACGGCTGCCTGGACTCGTTGCCCCATCTGCGATCTTTGAAGCTCACTGCCTATTCCCACCTGGAACACTTTAACATTCCACATCTGCTACGCCATCACTATAACATCAGACAACTGTGGATCGAGGCTCCTCAGCCCTTTACTCGCATCGTCAAGAAGGGATCTGGACCCACCCAGGAGATGCAGACCCTTCAGTTGGGCAATCCCACCGACTTGCAGCGCGAAATGGAGGGCCATCTGCCCTCCAAGCTGACCAACATCACCTTTAGTGGTCCACAGTTTACAAATCTGAACGAACGTATTTTAAAAGTGAGTAGTAGTATACTCCAACTGATTGATATTAATTTATTTTATTCTGTTTCAGGGCATGCGTTCTCCTTATCTGTACATGCAGCTGTTCAATACCTCCATGCAGGCACTCCCGCCGAACTTCTTTAAAAATATGGGTCGAGTGCGGAATATTTCGCTGGACATTCGCTATCACAACAGAAACCTGAAGAAGATTCCCAATCCGAACACGGGAACTGTGCCATATCTGCCCAATAGTGTGTTCCTCACCGACTTGAAGATGTCCCACACGGATCTCAACTGCGACTGCGACCTGGGGTGAGGTTTTGGAACTATTATTAAATATATAAATAGTATATTATATTTACTATAGGTGGGTGGAGTTCTGGCAGCGCAAGAGGCGCCAGTACATTTGCTCCTCCCAAACCTGGACCGATACGGTCTTCCGCACCTTCATGAACTCACCTTGTCAGGTGTACGGCCGGCATAACTGCGACGATCACGATGATGACCTAAGGGAGACACGTTGTGAAAACAAAGGAGGCCAGCAGCTAATGGAGGTGGGCATGCACAGAACACTCCTCTGAAAAATATATAACTATCACGTTTCCTATATAGGCCCTCAAATTCGATCTGGAGTGCGGCTGGGACAATGCCAATTGCCGGGAGACCGCCTTCGTGGTAGTGATGGTGTGTGTGGCCATGGTCTTCTGGATGTGACTTCTGCACTTTGCATATAAGACGTCCACCGACTTTTATAGCATTCTAGAGCAAGTCTACGGCAGGCCGGTCATATAGGTCCTGCCGTCTAGAGTTTAAGCGTGATGATGAGACTTTGGCCACTTTGATACCTTTCGCAGTTAGTTGTTTCTCTTCCGAAAACCTTCTCTCACCGATCCGCTGGTCCTTGGTAACGCCTTATATGTAGTATCCTCACCACTCACCACTTACACACTCCATTCTTCACCTCGCCTCACTGTCTATCTCCATGTATGTATATTTTTGTAGGCCTTAGTGTAAACCATATCTAATCCAATTATCTAATAACCCCGCCTGACCTGGCCCTATTTTCTGTACTTCTTTTATAAGTTAGGTCACTGCGCTGCTTAAACGATTCCAAAATGAAAGTCTGTAAAATGTTTCATAAACATATAATAAATATTTACGGTAGGTTAAGTTCGCCGTCTCGTACTTTATTTTTTGAAACTTGCGATTGGGACATTATGATTTTTATGGGTCTGTGAGCAAGAGCACTTGCTACAGCAAGTTAGGTTCACAATTGCCGGACCAGGCTGGTCCAGAAACAAACAATTAAAAACTTTTCCCTTAAAGTTTCCCCTCTTCGGCCGGTTTTTCCATACGATAAATAATTGTGTAAAGCGGATAACGTTTTTTCCCCACCTTTTATTTCCCTTCCTTTTTATGGCTCTTTTAAGGGAATTTGTAGAGAATTTTCGCTCAGCATAAAAGGAATAGATAAAGAATATTAAATTCTTAAAAACATTGACATCGTCTTAAATATACTACGAAGAAGTATACAAAATAGGTTTAAAATTTCAAATTTCAACAAAATATTTCAAGATTACAATGTTCCCAAAAATTATACAAATTTTATTATTACATTTTTTTTAATATCCTTTCAGTAAGAGTATTGCAATAGTCTCCCCTTCATAATTCTTGTTTCTTGCTTTTTACACACATATTTTTTGGCAGTTTTATTGAGCTAAAGTACTTTGTGATATATGGACAGGCTGAGGAGGCGACGGAGCACTAAAGTTCAAATGGGGCAGCAACAATCTCATCAACCTCCCGTTTATGCACTTTTCCGATTCCGGTGGCGGGGGTGGGGGCCTCGCAGCGACCGCAGTAGTGGAGCTGTGGACAGGCGGCAAAAGCCGGAAGGGAAAAATATGAGTTTGTAGTGGAAAGTGTCTAGAGCTCTTTCTGTGGCCGCCGGTGGCTGGCAGAATTTTTACCTGTTGGCCAATTAAATTTTCAAAACGCGGCCGCACAAAAGTCCAGGCACCCATATTGCGATGCTCTTCCTGACTCCAAACGAAAGCTGCACAGAGAAAAATCATACATAAAGTAATTTGTACATTTTGGGTAATTTGAAACAGCATAATATTAGCCGATCCTTACATTTTTTGGTATTAAAGAATAAAATCTTATATTATTATCTTTACTTGTATTAATACCAAAATATGATTTCTAATCAATACTTAACTTTATGTGGATATCAATAAACTTAAATTTTGAAATATAAAAATCTTTAAAGAAGAAAATATTTTAGAGAAAGATAACAACTTGAAAATATATACAGCAATTTTAATATTGATAGAATTCTTTTCTGTGTAAAAGGAAGCGATGGAGAATACAGTACAGAACCGGCCAACTTTGTGGGCAAAGTTTACGACGTGGACTCACATTGCACGTTGCCGTATTGGGCCAACTGGGCCTGGAGCTCCTGGATGGGGAAGGGACTCAGGGACTCCAGGCGTATTATGGCCGTGTCATAGGCCTGCCGCCTCTCGCGCTCCTCGGCGAGATTGTAGTAGTGCTTTCCGCTGCACAGGATGACCTTGCGCACCTGCTCCGGCTTCGTGGTGGTGTCGCCTGTCGGAGGAGGTGGGTGGGTGTGGTTTGGATGTGGGTGGCAGGAAGTGGGCGCAATTTAATGAAGAAAACATAAATAAAGAACGTTATAAAGAGCTTCACAGTGGAGTTCTCCAACCCCTGGATACCCCGTATATATCTTTTAGAGTGTTAAGTAAAATTAATTCATTTTTTAATTACGTATTTTTTAAATTGCTAGTACAGTGGTAAAAATATTTAAATAAATCCCACTAATTAATACCTATATAAACGAGATTCTCATTCTTTAAGTTTGTCTGAAACACTTCTCCACATTTTTATTTCATAACTCGTTTGAAGAACAGATAGTAGGTTGAACTTTTAATAACCGAGGTGAACTGCAGCTATACAAACGAACACAAAGTAACACAAAATGAATCGTAAACTTTTGATCATAAAACTGAGTTAACTTGAATTTCATTTTAAATTGTATTTTACATTTTTTAAAGTAGGAGAGTAGTTAAAAAGAATACCATGAATGTGGTGACAAAATGTTTGAATATCTCAGTAGGTAATAACTATTTTGCCACAAAAAGATAGTCCCTGATCCGCAAAAAAGTATCTCCATACCAAGACTGTTTTCCTCGGAGCCTGTTGAGATAAACCGAGTCCATTACTCACCCAGGACATTGTGGAAGAGCGTGCCCGACTGGAAGTCCTCGTGCGAGGAAGTGGCGGCCGGAAGACGGAGGAGCGTTTTGGGGGCCACCACCACCAGCGGCTTGCGGAAGTTCCGCGCCAGCTGGCGACGCAGGACATGGTAGTACTGGGCGGGGGTGGTGGGGTTCACGATGTGCACGTTGACAGAATCGCCATCGGCGGATGTTTCCTTGGAGTCGCAGAGCTGCAGGAAGCGCTCTATGCGACAGGAACTGTGCTCCGATGCAGCGCCATCGTATCCGTGGGGCAGGAGCATCACCAGGGCATTGGACTCCATCCATTTGGCTGGAAGAGATTCCCTTAAGTAAGGAGGCTAAAGAAACAAGCCAACTCACTCTCTCCCGAAACAATGAAGGTGTCGATGATGATCTGAGCTCCATTGGCAAAGTCCCCAAACTGCGCCTCCCAAATAATAAGATTGTCTGGATTGTCGATGGCCATTCCGTACTCGAATCCCAGAACCGCCTCCTCCGACAAAATACTGTGAGCCAGCTCCAGTTTTCCGCCGTTTCCGCCCTCCATGCTGTTTAGGGGTATGAACATCTCGTTGGTCTGCTGGTCCACCAACATGGCATGGCGATGGGAGAATGTTCCCCGACCCACGTCCTCGCCGCTGATCCTCACATTGTGTCCCTGGTACATCAGGCTGCCAATGGCTAGGGCTTCGGCGGTGGACCAATCGATCTTGACTCCGTTCTCCAGCTTCTTGAGGCGTGCATTCACATGGGTTTTCAAAAGATGGGGGTGTATGTTCTATAAATCAGAATGGAACTTTTTCGATTTAACAGAGTATTTAAAAATCAACCATCTTACAAAGTCATCCGGGAAAGCCACACTCTGCTGGCCTATATAATGCAGCAGGGAATAATCCAGCCCAGTATCCCAATAGGTCAACTCCTTAGTTGGTGCCAACTGAAGGTCCTTCCACTGCTTTTCAAAGTAGGAAACCGGTGGCTGGTAACTAGGAGCCAAGACCAGCTCCTCGCCCAGGTACTTCATGTACTCATCCCTCATTTCCTTGGCCCTTGACTCCGGGAGAACCTGCTCCTTGGCCAACTGCTGAGCATACAAATCCGGCACCGATTCCCGCTGATGGACGATCTTGTAGATGAGCGGGTTGGTAAAGGTGGGATCGTCCAACTCATTGTGACCCCATCTCCTGAAGCAATTTAGATCGATGAAGATGTCCTTGCGGAACTCCCGCTGATACCTGAAGGCCAGGTTTGTGATTCTGGCCAAAGCCTCTGGGTCATCACCATTGACGTGGAACACCGGTGCTTGGATGGACTTGGCCAAATCGGAGGTGTAGGCCGTGGATCGTCCTCGATCTCCGGGCGTGGTGAATCCCACCTGGTTGTTGACAATCAAGTGCAGACTGCCGCCCACCTCAAAGTGCGGCACGTAGGCCATGTTGAGGCACTCCTGGTTGATTCCCTGGCCGGCAAATGCCGCATCGCCGTGGAGGATTACATTGAGCACGTGCTGACCAAAGGGCTGGCTGCCCGTTCCGAAGGCTCCTTCACCTCTCGACTGCTGTTTGGAACGCGCCTTTCCCATGGCCACCGGATTGGCAGCCTGAAAATGAGAGGAGGAGGCACAAGATGCTCGAAGTCGGGAATCAAATTTCAAAGTTTGACGTGTGTCGGCTTACCTCCAGATGCGAGGGATTGCGCACCATGCTGAAGTTGAGCTTCTTGCCCAGTATTTCCAGCTGCTCGGAAACATCTGTGTGCGATTCAGGTTCAGGTTTGATTAAATTAAGCATACGCCATGTGTGCTTAGGCTAGCACGCCCACAAGGGTGGGTAAGGACTTTAATATAAATGGAGACTATGAAATACCCAGTTTTTAAAAACAAGCCACACAGCTTAATTAGTTATTGTACAGTTTAGAAATATAGGGGTATCTCTACCTATTAATCTTTAACTGCTCATATTATTTAGGTATTGCTAAACTTTCTTTCAGTTCAAGTGATATATAATAGTGGAGGGGATTGTCTTTCTTGTATTCTTGTTCAATAATATTAATATTTAAGTTTGGTATTTTTATATTTTTTGAATATGTGGCTTGTATTTTGAGGTCCTCTAAGACATTATGGGCCCATAGTGATCTCTCATTCACCTGAATGCCCTGTAATTCCCGCATAAAAACCCACCGAAATTCCCCGGCAAAGTTTCACTTACGGAAATGACTTATGACGTCGGACATGGCCTCGATGTCTTCGGAAAACTCGGATGCGCCGCTGAGTTTGCGGAAAACTTTCGCCGGCCGCATATTGAGGAGCGCCGCCTGCAGCGGAGTCCTTCCTCGATGGGGCATTGCCAGGACCACGTGCTCGATGTTCGCTGTCATTCCATTGTATAATTTTTTATCGTTGCCGTCGCCGTTTCCGTTGTTTTTTGGGGTTGCATGCGAGAGGGAAAAGTTTTGGGAAAAGCAGATTAGGGTTAAGTAAGCGTGCCGTGATATGTGAGTGCCTGTGGGTGGCTATAATTTAGGTGGGTTGGTGGTTAAGTTCGCCATCTCTGTGGACTGTCACGAGACAAAGTTTGGCGTCCTGAAATGGGTGCGCGATTTCGCGTTGCGCTAATCGTGTTTTAAAAGCGGGCAGCACGCACGGACTCGAATAAATCATAGGACTAGGACCAAAGACTTGAAAATATTGTACATGGGATGAAGCATCAAATATACCATATTGTTATTTTAAACGTATGCTGGTTTAATTTATTTCGGAATTAATATTTTTATGACGCTTAAAAAATTGTACTGCTATTTAAAAGTTAAAGTTCAAAGTTACCTTTGGAAACATGATTTCAAATATAGTTTTAAAATACAATATGGTTCCTTTAAATTAAAAAAGGATGTTATACACACCTTGGACGCTGTCACGGAGCAGTTGCCAGAAGAAGGCCAGCATGGACTCGGCTCCTTCGCCTCCGTACCTCTTGACTGTGGGAAACTTGAGTGCCATGAAATTGTCCCAGGCCTGCGACTTAATTAACAGCTCGGCGATTTCGCAACGCTCGCTGTTTTCCAGCTGCTGCTGCTCGAGCGTCTCGAAGTTCGTGGCCAGCCACTCGCGCTCCTCGATGTCCTGCAAAAATAAGGAAGCGGGATCAGCGCACTGTATTTATGGGAGGGTATACACCGGAAAGAAATTTACCTTATAAAAAAGTTTTAATTAAAATACAAAGTATTATTCCTCATTAATTTATTTTCATAAGGCAAGGCTTTTGATGAAAACGTGAATTCTTTCTGATTGCTTATTTGTGTTTGCATTAATGCAGATTTTCTGGACTCCTCAAGGATTTTCTCCGACTATTTTAATGGGGGGCACTTACCTCGACATAGGAGAACTCGGCGCTGGCCGAGCGGCCGCAGTAAATGTCCTTGAGCAGCTGCTCCAGCTGGGCGACGTTGTGGGCCACCTGCGGACCACTTAAGAGGCCACCGGTGCGCACCGTCTCCTGTGTCTGCAGTCCATAAAATGCGGGACTTAATTCCTGCAGCTCCTGCTTGCTGTGTCCACGTGGCCGGGAAAATTCAGAAGACAAATACACACAGTCAGTCCGACAGGACATTACAAAGGAGCCAGAAAGGAGAATAAAATATGACATTTGCCGGGATGATTCGGGATGGGTGTGGGAGTGGGAGTGGGTGCCTCCTACCTCGTCCTGATGCTGATGGGATTTACGGCTGCCAATTTGTGCCCGTGCTGGCGAAAGGCCTCCACGAAACGATAGACGTTGGCCTGCGCGTTCCTGGAAGCCCGCACATCCTCGGCCACTGAAACACATGCGTAAACAATATAAATTCCGCCCGACGTTATAAATTATTTAAAAAAGGATTCACGTGCAACACACCGCCCACTGCCACACTGTGCGGCCTTTTGAATTTATTGGCCTTTTACTTTTATGATATTTGTTCTTTGCTTTTTACGCTCCGCTTCATTTTGATGGACTAGCTGGCAGGTATGTGCACTTTTGAATCATATTTGACGCAAATATTTGGCATTTGATATGGAATGGAAAATGACATGAGTTCGGGGTGAATGCAAAAGGGTCATGTTTTATTTTATTCAGATTTTTGAATTAATTCTAAGCCACTGACATGTTACAAATCAGTAGTGGTTCCAATAATATATGAGATTATGAATTGTATACATTTGATTTTTAATAGAAACATTTACTTTTTATAAGAGTATTTCAAAACTCTTATATCAATTTTAAATTTCAATTAAAGTGTATTCAATGTTTGCTCTTCACAAAAAAATTCCCAATTCGTGTTACATATGAGAAATGGCAATGGTTGTTTTTATCGGTTTTTTTTGGGCCATTTTATTCTCTGGTTGAGCCATTGACAACTCGTTGGCTGCTTAGGTGTTTACGTGCTAAAGTGTTATCCTGCTTATAGGATTTATGTGCGATGACGCATATCACTCGATTACAGGGCACCTTGAGAATCCAAGTCCGTGGGACAGGACACGGGTCATCGACACCTGGACCCGCATTAAAACTCAGTTCTCTTTAAAAGAAATATATGCAATTTCTAGGCGGTATTTCGGTGATAAATCAATTTAATGTTAAAGAGTGGGACGTCTGGACAGGAGAACAGGGCGTATGATGAATTGTATTTGCGGCGACAACATTTCAACTTGAGCGTGTAAATATTATTGGAGCACAGCGGCGCGTCCTTTGCCAAAGGATAATGGTTGCCCTGACAGAGATGCAACCGAAGGACGAAGTGCAAACAAGTCGATGAGCCGAATGGGGGTCTCTTCCCACTCCATATCAGGGGAACTAAAGCGTACATACATTGGGAAAAATGTGACGGTTGAACTAATAAATTACAAAATATCTCAAAAATCAAATGAAAATAATTAAGGTCACCAATTTCCTCATAATTTAATTGTAAGTATATAGGAAGTGCGGGGAATAATACGTCTATTCGCAACTCAGTTCAGCAGGTACTTCAAAGCGCTATTTTAACTATCTTAAAAATCATAAAAAACTGGGGTCACCAAAGTCTATCTATCATATCATAGCTTTCTTCCCATTCCTTGAAAATTCTTGAATTTAAATTAATTTCAAATGTTTTAAAATTAACCATGACGGAAAACAACGTCTTTCTAATGCAGATTGATGAAGAAAAAAATGGCAAACGATAGAGGTTCCTAATCCTTTCTATTTGATGGCAAAGTCAGCTTGGTTTTAGAAGCTTTACAAATTAGTATCTTAAGCTGTATATTGTTTTTTATCATTCTCTGAAATAGTTATTTACAGTGCAGCATCTCAGGCAGCTGATGTCACTTGGTCAAGCGTCGAGGGCTTTCCTCTGCTGGCCAGTCAAAGGCTGCCGGCGGACTATAGTCCGTCTATGGTATTCCGGGTTCCAACTACCAACTGCTGACTGCCGGCTGGTGTCTGCTGGCCATGGTGTCGATAAGCCCCAATTGTGTACGCAACGGATGCAGGACAAGCACAAAGGAGCTCCCGTTTTGGGGTCCTTTGTTTGCCGGGCTTTGATATTTAGCCGGGTCTTTTCAGACTCCCTGTTGTGCGTTTTAGGGATAGATATAGTATCTCTGCACTGGACACCCGCCTCTCCATGCTTAATTAGTGCAGTTCACAGGGGGTCTGCCACAATCTCTGGGTTCTAATTATAAATTCCGAGCGCCGGCTGTGCCATATATTTAAAGTTTATCAGATTTTAGAGTGAAAACATGTGATAAGCTAAGAACTTTAAGATTAGCTTGGGTAGGCAACAGGAAAGAGGGTAGCATTAAAGCCATAAAAAATATTTTACTAGCCAACAAGAGTTGTATTTTGTTGATAGTCTGGGAGGCGAACACAATGAATTCTTATATTCATAACGATTTATGAACGAGAACTATTTTTGGAGCAGACAAATATTATATATTTAAATGGATACCGCCTTAATATTTTCTTCTGAACCTAAACTATTTCCCAATACACTCTCCGATTACAGGGTAGTCTGTGATGTATCTTCTTCAAACAGGTCGCCTCGGACATGTTCGAAGTGCAGCATGAGTTTCAGCCGCCCGAGATTGAGTTTTTGTGTTTGAGTTTGACTTTTGCTTCTGGTTCCCAAGTTACCCAGTTTACCCACAGTAATTTGCTTTTGATCTTTTGTTAAGGTTGTTGTTTTATTGGAGTTGTTGTGGCGGGATTGTTGTGGGTCAGCTGCTGGGATTCCACTGATAAAGAGTCGGTTGGCAAATCCCACGCACACTTAAACACAATGTCACTGCACAGAAAACTCCAGTGGTTTTTAGTTTGTTTGGGTACATTTCCACTGCTCATTTATTTGTTTTTGATCCCGAAACACTCTTATCGATGCGATGGTTATCTCGACGGATGAGGTTTTTATTGAAGTCTTGGCAACACACTTTTTCACATTTGGATTAACAGGCGTACCTTGAAACTCGCGCTGGGCAATCGGCTTATAGCCCCAAACGCCCTTTTCGCTGTGATAGCATCGCGATAGTGGGCGTGGCAGTTTCACGATACTGGCCTCCGAGTGCGCAAAGTAACGCAGCATGCTGATGGATTAAGAACTAGGCGTATCTGCCGGATCACCTGATAAATACGAACACGGACTGGCGGTCTCTTCACGTCGCCGTTCGACCCAGAACTAAAATCTATATCATTTTGTTTGGATTCCGAGACCCCCTGAAGCATTTTAAATACTGATAAGCGGTGAAAGAGAACCAAAGAGTGTCTATATAAATGTATCTGCTGAATAATCAGATGCCTCTCTTTGTTATCTTTGGTGTTGCCTACTTTTGGGATGGTCACATACCAGACGATCGCTGTTAATTAACAGAGTGCTCGTTTGGGTTCTGTTGAAAATATAAATCTAACAGAATTGTTATACACTTGTCTGAAATGATAATGACACCAAAACATGGAAATAGATTGCTGGAATTTCGAAACTGTTTCTTATCAGTCCTGCAAAACTGATAATGCAACAGGTTCGCTGGCCACTAATTGATGGTTTTTGGGAGAGGTAAAAATAGGGGAGAATTTTATCTGTTAAATTAGTCATACATAGAAGAATGTTTAAAACTACCTAGGCACAAGCTAAAACCCTGTTAATATTAATGACTAAAGTTCTTTCTTTAGTAGAATTTAAAGTCTTTAATTTAACGATTGAAGCTTTGTTAATTTTTTAATTTTATATACATTTATTTATAAAACTGAAACTTACTTAATTTAACGACTTTAACATTTTTAAAATATTACAATTTATCTAGCAGAATTGGTTATTCTTTCGATCATTTTAAATTTGGTCAACAATTTTACTAATAAATGCAATAATAATAAATCCCATCCTTCGGTTTTTATCAAAGTTATTTTTATCAGCCATATTTATTTATGAACTGTTTAAAGAACTGTTTTAAGTCTATAATTTCCTGTTCAAAACGGCTTTACTTATCTTTATAATATCTGGGTCCCTCCATTCTGTTCTTTATTTCTTTATTAATGACGACCATGACACTTTCATGGCCTAATGAAATCAATCCCTAGGCTTTTTTGACATCAACTGTCATTCATAAAACGTAAGCTGCATCGGAAATACCCTTTTGATGGTCGGTAATGGGTCATTGTCTATAATTAAACCGGAAGCGTGCTCTCGTATGTATATTCCACATGCATGTGTAGGTTTTACAGTCCATTCAGTGTTTCACAAAATGGCGCGTCATGGGTGTGATTAACTGTAATGGAAGTGAATCACAAAAATCGGCCAAAGTCAACAGAGAGGAATATATATCTCGAATATAATATAGGAGTAAACAAATGGGTTGCTAAATCTAGAGCACAGAAAAGAGCGCGGAACCTCCCAAAAAGGCCGAGAAGGAATGCGTTATCTGTGCGTAATGTTCCGATGATAAGATATGGCCAACTTTATCTGGCCGATAAGGTGATGTTTCACAATCGGGTAGACGGCGACAGGTGAACAGAACTGAGTTTTGGCAACGCCCCAATCGGATCGTTAGAGTTAACTTTGCTTCAGTCTTAGCTGAGCGGCTCGCTGCAACGAACGTGTTTTTCTGCCTGGTAATTGAAAATAAATTGAATATGTGTGACAAGTGATAAGCAAACTGATAAGTTTTTTTCCCAACTGATGATGTCATCAAGTGAAAATGGTTAAAAACGGTGAAAATTGTGCATAAAAAGTGAAAAACTGCAAATATAACTGAGTGATATAAAAGAAAATATATTTAATTTACACCTTGATGTTTTTCTTTTAGCAGTGAAACGAAAAAACGAATTACAATTCAGTGATTAATCGAAATCGAAGTGAAAATGCGCTTCAAACTGTTTTTGGTTTGTGCGCTGGCCTGCGGCTTTATGGCCTATGTCCTGGCCAACGAGAATATATCGACGGAGGAGTTCGAGGATCAGATAATAAATGCAGTTCCCGAACCGGTGAAGGCGGATAACCCCAGAAACCAGGCCGAATTCGTGGAGGTTCCGAAGGCCACTCCCGTGGTCAAAAAAGTGGAGGAGGAGGAGAAGCCGAAAACCAAACCTCTGGCACTCCAAAAACCCACTCTGATTCCCGTGGTCCATGTGACCAGTCGGGGAACCGATGATGTCCTGACCGTCGCCGGATTGAAGCCCCAGAAAATGTTCGGAGCCCTCGTAATGCCAAATGACTACTTGGGCGAGCTGTACGACGTGGACAACAGCGGCTACAATTGGGGTGAGTCGATTTCGTTGTCCCTGGGCGCTGATTCAGTTCCACCCCATTACTCATACGCCGCGTTGACTATCTTATCAGAACAGCTCAGTGGGTTTCAGTTTGGTTTAGTTACCAATATTTGCTCGATAACCTGTTCGTTCGTTCAGGTGTTGTAAGCTCCCTCTCTCTTTTTCCCTCTCTCTGTTTTGCCCGATAAGATAATGCCCTGGGTTGAGGCATTAAAAAGCTAACGGTCTTCTTGTTTTCCGCTTCGGCAAACAAAACAAGTGCGTGGTGGTGGGGTAGGGAGTATATATATGTATTACATATCGGTGTGGACACAAGGGGGTTATAGAGCACATAGTCTTGCGTGATTCAGTTTACAACCTCTGGTAGAGTGTGGATTTTGCAATTGCAAAGGCAGCTCTGTTTTATCAGTCGTTCAGGACTGATATATGGGCTATCCGGAATTGGTATTGGAATTTTTCCCCATATTAGTCAGAGCTCTTTGTCCGACGGTGATTATGAGATAGAAAGGATTGGTTGTGGGAGAAGCATGGCACTGGAATTCAATCTCTGATGCGGTGATTGCAGGAATAGTTTGGGAACTATATTTTTATAGGGTTATAAAATGACTCACTACTAACAAAAAAATTCTCATAAAAATTGCTCATTAAATGAAATTTTATTCTTTGATTATAGTATTTGAATGGTATTTTCCTAATAACCGTCCCATTTCCCAATAAAAAACTTGTATGTTTTGCTTCCGATATTATATATTGGAATTGTCTTTAAAAGCTTAGGCTAACTTAGACTAAAGTAAGGAGTATCCTTGGGAACCTTAATTTACAATATATAGTAGGGATTCCTGATCTTAGGCACTCATTGAGATGCGTTGCTCGTACTCTGCGATGCGCAGTCTCACAGGAACCACTAGGCTGAGATCCTCCATGATGGCGTGGTTCTGGGTTCTCACCGTGACATTGGAGTTCTGCCTTAGAATGGTGGCCCTGGACTTGTCCATCGAGGGGTTCCGGCGCAGGGACCTCTTGCGTAGGATGCCCCCCTTGCCCACGCCCATGTCTGGCGCATGGGGCGTGGCAAACAGTCTTTTGGGCTTGGGCGGTGGCACTTGACCGCCGTTGAGGGACCCACTGCTGCCCAGGAAACTGTTGGCGGTGCTGCTGTTGGCGGTGGTGGTGGCTATGTTCTGTGGACGGGTGGTGCGCAACATGGCTATGAAGCGGTTGTTGGTGGCGCCACCTGGCTGCAGCAGTTTGTTGAAACCCGACTCAAAGGTGTTGGTCAGCTTGTTGAAGAAGTTGATTTTGTCGGTGACAGTGGGTTTCTGCTCCGGCTCGGGATGTTGCTCCTGTTCTGGCCGTTGCTCCTGTTGCAGTGGCTCATGTTGCTCCTGCTGCTCCCGCTGCCCTGTGGTCTGTGGTTTCTCCTGGCCATTATTTCGCTTGGACATTTCCAGTACCTTCTCCCTCAGCTCCATGGACCAGCGCTTCTGGGCCGTATGCAATTTGGGACGCAGGGGGGAAATGCCATTACCGGGCTCCTCCGCTTTGGCCAATTCCACGGCCAGTTGGGTGGTGAATCGCGGCTTGGGGGTGGAGGTGATGGTCGGTGGCGGCCGGGTGGACATGTCCTCGTCAATGTCCATTTCCAGTTCGCTGATGAATGAGGAGGAGGAACGGGAGGCCCCTATACTGCCGAAGTCCGGCGACGAGGGACTAAGCTTGTAGTTGTAGAACTGGAAGTTGAAAGTGCTGATGCTCATGTTGAAGGCTGATGAACGAATGTGATGCTGTTGCCAGGAAGGCAGGCCTTATATAGCTGGGATTCTGGGGACTACCTGCTCTAGTTTCAACACCGGACAGCTGGTCCGGGGAACTCAGGTAGCTGGCTAGCTTAGCTTGACTCCATTCCGGGAAACTACCTTGCCCTGCAAGTAAAAAAGGCCCACATTTCCCGGTAATTGCAACCCGAGCACGCGAATTTTGCGTGTTTTCCGCGCACCAATTTTACACAAATCTTTTTGCTAATCCGCGCACTTTTATAAGGTCCTTTCAAAAAGGATTAGCGAGGGTACTAATTCATAAACAGCTTAAAAACTTAAATTCGCGACAGATGTTCAAGGTTTCTAGAAGATAATTCCTCCGGGTTTTATGGCCCACTCTTAGCTGTTGACGTTTCATTAGCTGGTTCATTACAATCAAAATCAATGCAATTAATGGCCAATAATTCAGTCGACACTCGGCAATTGACAGCTGGCCAAACAGACGTAGAAAATGAGAGAGGGCAAATGAAAAACGAAATTATAAAATACAACTGCAATTTTCATTTACTGAAGGCGAATACGCAATTATACAGCGGTGGAATGGCGAAATTGCTATGCAGAAAGGCGAAAAGAGGTGTCGGGATCTTAATGGGGTTCATAATTAATTGATGGAATTATTTATGAAGCTTAAAGGGTAACTATGGAGAGAGTTTTCTTTGAAATAGTAATGAACAGATAAGAAGTGAGAAGTTATAATTACACCAAAGTTTTACAGTAATATTGCCAATAGTTCGATAAGAAGTCAGAATATATAAATGGTAAATATATATACATTTTTATAACTTATTGCTTACTGCTTCTGTTTGATCCGCAAATAAAACACAAGAAAGTGCAAGTTTGTGGTGGAACTTTGGGTATTAAAAGAAAAAGTTTCTCGAAAAATAGCAACAAAATGATGCGTCAGTTAGTTAGACTGCTAATTGATTTATGGAAGAACACGATTATAGTCAAACTTTAGAAGTACCCATAAAATATTCTTGGAAATTGCAATGAATGTCCTTCACAACCTCAACTCAACTCCTCGGGGATGCCGGAAATATTTTGAAATCTTGACCAGGACTTTGCCACGAAAACTTCGCCAGCAATTTAAGTTTTTGACCAGCATGAGGAGCAATATCCTAAAGCGGATCCCGGGTCCTTCCAGGGGCTCCTGTTTCGGTGTCCATTGGGAACGTCAGCTTTGCACTTAATCAGCTTAAATTGCTTTAAAAGGCCAGCGGCGAAAGGAAATTAGGAGAAAGAGGAGAAAGAGGGAAGACAGCCAAGTTTGCAGCAAAGAAATGAATATTAACTGTGACCTTTAATGGCCAAGCACCCGGAACGGGAGCTGCGAGGATGTGGGTGGTGGGTGGCTGGAAAGTTGCAGCCGGAAAATGCAAAAAAGCCAGGAAAAAGTTTTCTTTTCACTTTATGCCGTGCAACGCAGCAAGTGCAAGGGATAATATTGTGGAATTGAAAAAGTAATCTCCCGGGATTAGGTGTGAAATTATAATGATAGGCCACAGCTCTCGCCTCCCTAAGCTATTTGTCTCATTGCTCCACCTCCTTGCAGATCCCAATAACAACGTGGCCCCTTCGAGCCCGCCTTCGACGGCAGCCGGAGGCTATACCATTACGTCCGCCAGGTTGGCCGAGCTCAGGAGCACCTTCATGTACTGGTACTTCGACAAGGACATGTACGGAGGACGCGGCGACTACCAGTTCGACATCCATGCCTCCATGACGCAGCTCCACAAGAATCTTAACTTCCAGCTGCCGTTCTACGGATTCCGTTTCAACTACACTAGGGTAAGGTTCCTTCAAAAATCTCAAGGTTTAATTCCTAGTTAATGTCGTATTTTAATAATTAAAACTTCTTTATACTTTAAACCATACTAACCTTTATTTCCGTATAAATAATAACAATAAATCACAATAAACTACAATCTAATTGAAAATCACCTCCTTTTACAGCTCTCCCTAAACGGCTACTTGGAGTTCTCAGATCCACCAGAGTACCTCACCTATCCCCTGGTTTTTCCGATCAAGGACTGGCCGGCCAAGAGGGATCCCTCCTTCATGGGCATCTTTTTCAGCAAGTGCCGAGTGGGTCGTATTTATCCATCGGATATTGACCAGCGGACGCCCGGCGTTTACTTCCGGTAAGACAATGCATCTCGCATCTCAATCTATTTCCGCATCCTCGCTCTCCCCGCTCGCATTTCCGGTTCGTTTGTATTTATTTGCCAACCATATTTATTTGCCTTAGTTTCTCGTGGCATTTGCATATGCAAAATCAGTACACAGCACACGCCAAACAAAAGTATTTATACGTATATATTCGTTTTACGTGCGCCCGTCGTCATTTACTGGAAACTAACACAATCTAGCACGAGTGTGTGCGTGTCCCACTCGCCACTTCCGGTGGCCCCATTTTGCATGTGTGTGCGCTCCTGTTTTTGGGCCTGCATTTATGCATATGGCCTTCCAAAAGGTATGATTTATTTGACACAAGATTTGTTCTGCTTTAACTCGACGGATTAAACTGTGAAAGAACAGGATTTAAGGATATTTTGAGACCATTTAACTTAGTTATTTTAGTGTTCATTAATAATTCAGGGTGGTTTATTTAATTTCGAATAACATATCTCTTGATGGTGTCAAAAAGTATGCTACAAAATATGTCAAATCCAAAGGTTCTTACTTCAAATTAAAGACGATATCATACTTAGACTACAAAACCCTACAGACTTTTGTTCCAACATCGAATTCATTTTGATAAATTTAAACTAAAACAAGGAAGAAGGCTATAGTCGAGTACCTCGACTATCAGATACCCGTTACTCAGCTAAATGGAGATATGCAAGCAGCAAAGCGAGATTAAAATGCGCCACCTACCGGCGGTATACAGATTTAAGCGTTATGGGCGTTAGAGTGGGCGTGGCAAATTTTTTTTTGGATCAATCGATAGGTATCGACGAGACCAATACATTTCAGTTACAATTTTTTATCTAGCATGAAAATTGTGGGCGTCACAGGTTTTTGCGGTTTGTGTGCGTTAAAGTGGGCGTGGGAAACTTTTTTTTGAGTCAATCAATAGGTAATGACGAGACGAATACATTTCAGTTAAAATTTTTTATCTAGCATAAAAATTGTGGGCGTCACAGGTTTTCGCGGTTTGTGGGCGTTAAAGTGGGCGTGGCAAACTTTTTTTTAGGTCAATCGATAGGTATTGATGAGAACATTACATTTCAGTTAAAATTTTTATTCTAGCATCAAAACTGTAGGAGCCACAGTTTTGGGCGGTTTGTGGGCGTTAGAGTGGGCGTGGCACTCTACTGAAACAAACTTGCGCTGCGCAGGAATCTCAGGAATCTGCGTGCCTAATCCCAGTATTGTAACTCTCATAGTTTCCGAGATCTCAGCGTTCATACGGACAGACGGACAGACGGACAGACGGACAGACGGACAGACGGACATGGCTAGATCGACTCGGCTAGTGATCCTGATCAAGAATATATATACTTTATGGGGTCGGAAACGCTTCCTTCTGCCTGTTACATACTTTCCGACGAATCTAGTATACCCTTTTACTCTACGAGTAACGGGTATAATTAAAGAGTATGTCCATTTTCGCCTTGCTGCAGCTTTAACCTCCAGCATGGTTTGTCATTGTTAGTGCTTCGTTGCTTGTTACTGTCATTTATTGCCCCAGAATTCTGCATTATTTCAGTGGTACCTGTACCTCCCCGTAATATTGTGGGACCCCATGGCGCTAACTGCCAGCAGATTTCCACCTCCATTATTTTCCTGCTGATTTCAGAATGCATTGGTGCGTGAATTCATTTCGAAATGTCCATCATCCTGATGCATTGTGAAGGATTTTACAGAAAAGAGCATGCAACTCCATTCAACGCGATTCCATCAGAATGAAACAATGGCATTTCGGGGCTGGAATCCCTACTTTAATTACATTCAGTTGCCCTGCACTTTTTCTATGAACTTTTCGAGGACAATGTTTAAATTTATACAAACATGAATTCCCATTATTTTTTTGTTGCCTTCCCCCGGCTAATTATGCAAATGAATGCCAGTGGGGGTTAAAAAGTTATTTGTGGTGTATTTATATGGGTTACCCCAGGGCAGCGGTATAAAAAAGCCCTTACAAATTCTGTAATCGCACACACAAAAAAGCAGCCACTCAAAAATGCATTAATTAGTTAAAGCGAGTTTCATCTTAAATTGCTCTTTGGTTAACCCGCAGTTCCGAGCTATTTGGAGCATAAATTATTGCTGCTCGCCTACATTGTTTCACCAGGCTTACATTTCATGGCTCTCAAAGAACAAGAACGGGAATAAAAAAGACGGAAGAGAAGGGCATAAATTACTTCAAAGTGACACAGAATGACAAGTCGGTTGAGAGATGTCTGCATGCTGGAAAATGCAAGTGGTTTTACCAACAAAAAAATATAGGCGAAAAATTACAAGAGTGGTTCAATCAATCTGACAGCATTATGAATGGTTTAAAGCGGTGTAAGATAAATGTTTTCCATTGAACTGTCCCTGGCATTTTCGTCTTTTTCCGTTCACTGGGTTTGTTGTCACCACTTTGTGACGCCGGCTGACAAATTGCCACACCAGAGCAATTAACATCCTGCGAGGAGCGGGATTGCAAGGATGGGGGTGCCATGCAATGCATTTTTATAGTTTTACACAGTCCGACAATATGTCAAACTTGCTTTTCGCATAACTCGTTCAATGGCACAGACCCTGGCATTTAATTGTCTTCGCCTTGTGTATAGCACCATCAAGGGAAATGCTCAGCCAAACTTTGATGTGTGCACTGGGAAAAATGTGTTACCCAAAAAAGTTATAACGAAAATTTCTAGCCCATTAAAACAGCATTTTTGTAGGGTGTTTATCGCTTTAAAAGGCGACAAAAAGTATGCTAGACATATTTTATACGTCCATCTGATTAGAAGATCCCATATATTTTGTTGCATACTTTTAGACACCTTTAAATTTATTTCTTTATTTTACCTTGCTAGTTTCTAATATATTTCTTTCTAAGGAAGTGCTTATAATAATGGAACTAACTATTTTTAGCAAGGAATTTTTTTGATTTTGCTAATTGTTTTTCGCTCAGTGCATCTGTGAGTGGGAGTACAGAGGTATTACAGAATGGGGAGTGACTGGAGCTGTGACTGGAATTTAATTTAAATAACTTTGCATGGCGCTGAAGATAAAGAAGCCAAGCAGAGCGAATAGCGAAATGCGAGTGATGTAAAATTGCTGGCCACCCAGCACCACCCATTGAACCCCCCCCCCATTGTACCACCCACTATTAAAGCACTCCCTTCCCATCGACATCCCCCCACATGTCGGACCCTACTTATTTCGCATCAATTTAATTACACACTCGCACTTAGCGCTCAGCATTGGATTAGCTGAAAGTGCAGGACATTGCGCATACGCCGCGTGGACCGCCGTCCACTTTGAGCATTAAATTCATTATGAGCGCACGTTTAATTACACACACAAACGTTTAGCCGCGTCGGTTGGCGAATAAAAACTTAATGTCGTTTGTTCAGGATTTTTTCCCTTTGTTAAACGCTTCAAACTTTGTCAGCGCGTGAATTTCGATGTGTATGGGGGTTTTTTTTTGGCAAGTACGGGAATTACTGCAGGACCTGCGAGCGTTTAATTGTTGTTTGGCGAGGGAAGCTTCAAACGGAATCTTAATTGCCGGCCTGCGTGGGCACAATTAAAACATTTTCTCCTGTAAGCTCTTTGCGGCAAATGAGTCAAAGGTGCATTTGCAAAGAAAGGAAATTAGGACATTAAAATGCACAAAGGGCTTTGAAGAGAAATAAAAAAAACTACTAAGAAATATTATTATTTCTATGTCTTGGAAACTTTAAAAAACCTACTTGCTTTAAAATTTCAGTAACTATACCAATTTCAATAGAAAATTCATAAAAAGGGTAAGTTTCCTAAAGTGGATACTAGCTAAAAGTCACTTTCCCCAAAATTTATAGAATTCAGGCATAGCACTCAAAGTTCTTCACCCAAGTTCCTTGAAAGTGTTTTTGGCCAAAGTTGTTCTCTATAACCGGGGCGCCATAATAATGCCGCTTCATTATTCCCTTTTGCCAATCATAACAAGAACTTCCCCAATCCTTCGGCCCCCAAAACCACCTCCCCCATCGTCCTTGGCTGGGCCATTTGCAAGTCTCTGTTTGCATTTACTGGTGAGAGCGCTTTCTGCTTTCTCCGCGCTGTTTTCTGCAGCTTACATGCAATTTTCGCCATTTTCTTTAAGTACGGCCATTGTTTCACTTTCATTTACACCCCGAGAGATGGAATTGGGCCACACGGCAAAAGGCAAAAGGCGAAGACGGAGACATGGCTGAAACGGTGGATAAGGGGGCTGAAAGGGATGAGGAGCGGGCCTCAAATATTCCATGCAAAGCGGCGAAAAGGCATTTTAACCTACAAATGCAGACAAAACTGTGGCAGCGCCCGAATGTATGCAATAAAGTACATAATGGCGCAGTTCAAGAACTGGCCTGCGATGGGAAAATGGGGAAATGGCGGGAGGGGGGCGGGAAATTGGGTGGAAAAGCGGCACGGAGCTCGACTTATGTACGAGCTTCTGCTGAGTTTCTATTACTTTTTTGCGACTCTCTCTATGTCGACACGGCGAGAAAAGGGCTTTACATAATAGTCAGAGATATTATCTCATTTATTGAGATTGGAACTTCAAAGGTATATAAAGATTTATCTGGAAAACCCCAAACCTACATTTCTGGCTAGAATTTTTTCTCAGTGCTCGTATAAATGTATGTGGCTTTTTGGCTTACTTACACGTAAAAGTCTACGGGTCTGCGGCTGTTTTTGGCTGCTGCGCGCGCATTTCTAGGCTGAGTGACAATTCGCATTTTTTTAGCCCGAATGTCAATTGCAGACTTTTAAAGTTTTTTGCTCTGGGCAAACACAAATGATAAACTATGCTAGTGTGGGTTTTTGTGTGTGCGGTTATCTCTGAGAAGAAGAAGGATCTTTTGGCCATGGCATGCGGTTTTTGCAGGCTGCCAACAAACGTTTTCTATTTTTTATGCTTGTCTAGGGGTAGGAAAGTGTAATTTAGTAATTTATTTCCACTGCCATCTGCTGCCAGTTATAATTTATGTGCCCTCAAAAATTGAAAAGCACATCCTGGCGGCACTTAAATAAATGTTGTATGATAATGGCTGCATTATGAGTTTTTATTGCGGATAGTTCGAGTGTTAATAAATAAGCTGAACATCGGGGTAACTACCATTCCACCACTCATGTTTGTTTGCAATTCCAGAGCTCGGTGTGTGCGTTTCATTTATCACTACAAATGCCGGGGCAAAATCAATAAAATGTTACCGGGAAAATGCAAATAGAAAATGGCCCACATTCATCTTTGTTTGCCACACACAGAAATGCTGGAGCATAACGAGTTTTTCGATTTGAATTGTTATATATGTAGGTTGGCAGTTGCCCTAAATGAATGTCCTTGTCAAAGCAACTGGGAATTAGTTTACATTTGCTGATACTCTGAAGCCAAAGACTTTATTAGAATTTATTAAATGTCATAGAGCACTGATGGAAAGTTACATTTTGTTTCCGCTCAATTAAGGTGTTTCTGGGAGTTTGCAAAACAAAACAAAACAAAAGGTTTTCCAAATGTATAGCGCTTAATTGAGGGCTCCGAATCTAATTAAGAGGCTATGAGTGAAAGCACTTTTGTTTTTCTTTTGTATTTTTGTAATCCTTTTTGGTTATTTTGCCTAAATTTGACTATGCATTAGGGAAATATATCTTTAAGCCATAAATCCATCCCAGTTTCGTTTTTGCAAACAAATGAGTACAATCTGTTTTCCATTTTCATTTAAAATGCAATTTGAATACTTTCAATTATTTATTTCCGTTTCGAATTTGGTCGAATGGCTCTATTAGCAAAATCGAACCACCCCAGTTTGGATTTTTAGTTCGATTTGCGGCCAGCATCTGGACATGTTTGTATTGACCCGACGGTTCATTTGATAAGCCTCTTATGCCAACCAAGAGCTTTGACAATCCTCAATTGTTCACCTCGATTCCAGTGCAATTGTCCGGCAATGAAAATTCGCTTAAGTTGTACGTTGTAAGGGGACTGAATCAAAGGCGACTGGTGTAATAAAAAATACCCCCGGTAAATCGGCTTAAGATTTATTTGTCTGGTATTCGAAATGGATTGGAATGGCTTTTGTCTAAGCATTTTGCATGAATCCCCGCCTATAATTCAGGCAAACTGGCTTAAAGCGATTTATGTGGCAGCCAACACGGGGGAGCAAACAAACAGCTTGAATGCGGAGCTCGCGGCGTATGCGTAATGAATAATTAAAGCATATAAATCATACGCCACGTAGCCGCGATGGCGTCGCCAATGTGTCGGCCGTCGATACGAACACCACTCCCCCAAAAAAACACACTTGAAAGTGCTCACGAGAGCGTAAAATAAATAAAATGTTTATGAAAATATGCCCAGCAGGGAAAGTAATGAGGAAGCGCCCAAATCAGAAATCTCTCCGCCTGCTCCCTGATTTATATGCCGAACATCGAATCCATTTATCATCCGGCAGACGCCGAACCGAAATTTCCCTTGCATCCGATTTGTTTTCCCATTTTCGCACCAGCCACATGAGTCTCAGAAGTCTCAAACTGACGGAAAATCCGGTTCTATTTGCAGAGTGGAACGTGATCTCATGGGTCGTACGGACCGGTTCGGAGTGGAGGTACGGGAACGCACCATGTGGGACATTCGTCAGGGAGTCGTGGGTGCCGACACCTTCGTTCCCAAGCACGTGGTGATCGCCACCTGGAAGAACGTCTCGTTCGCCGGCGGAATCGACAACTCCCTCTACACGGTAAGTGGTCTAATCTTATTTATCATGTTGTTAATTTTAGCATTATAAAAATGTTAGGCACTTGAGGCAAAAAGATATTTCAGCACAACTTTAAATACAATTTTATAATTATAGATTAATAAGTAACTATGTTGTGTGTACTCCACAGACCAACACCTTCCAAATGGTCCTGGCTACCGATGAGGTCTACACCTATATCATCTTCAACTACGCTGTTTTGAACTGGCTTTCGCACACAGAGGCTGGAGGCGATACGACAAAGGGCGAGGGCGGAGTTCCTGCATATGTAAGTGGTCAAACTCTCCCTTTTTTTAGTCCCTTCACTTTTTGTCGGTTGGCACTCAATTAAACAGTTGACTACCAGGGGAAAACTTGCCAACTGATTGTGAGGGAAGAGGTTTGTTGGCATGTTTGCTCTGGTGATTTGTTCGGCAATCAAAAGGGAAAAGTAAAGTGCAAGTTGAGGACTCGCAGAAAAGGATTCCTTAATATGCATAAAGTTTGTTCTAACAACTTTCAGAATCCTTGATAATCAATGAAAAAATACCTAACAGTCTACAACTTTAAATTTCCTTTGCCAAGAATCACTCATCAAGAATCACTCATCAAATTTACAATTATCATAAGCTCAAATCGTTTTGCGTTTGAAACTCGAGTCCTCTTCAGCCTGCAGCCACTTCCAGTAATTAAACGCACAATTTAAACTTTGCCTAAGCCCGAAACATAATTGCGAACTTTGTGAACAGTTAATTAAATGTGTGAGCGATCCGAATGCATGTGCTAATTGCACTGTGGCCCCGAAAACCCCTACCTACTGACATATGAACTTCTACCCCCTTTTCAGGTCGGTTTCAACGCCGGCAACGGCACCCAGGCCTACGAGTACAAGCCCTACAGCCAGAACATGGTGATTCGGGACCTGGCCAACAGAGGATGGGCCAATGGGTTCCCTGGTCGTCACATTTTCCGCGTGGACGAGCAGATTCTAATTGGCTCCTGCAACAAGGATATCGGTACGTTTGATTGCATGGCCACTTTAATCGATGGCCCTGAAGTTTAGCAACAGTTTTGGGGGTTTGGGTAACTATACACTGTTAAAAAGGATTTATGCGAGCCAGATCTTAGGAATTTATTCCAAATCGATTTTAAAATTACAATAAAATGTTCTTAATAATATTGTAAGTAATGTAACTATTTCTTTTAACAATTTAAGTCTTAAAAATCAGTTTTTTCTGTTTTTTCGGCGTAGTTAAATAACTCTCTTAAAAATTGCTTAAACACTATTTCTATTTTCGGAGAAGTTTAGTAAGTTTCCTAATAATTGCTATAAAATGAAATATATTTTTTAACTAGATGCTGCCCTGCTGCCTTTGACCTTCGCCCCCGAGTCTGGCAACATGCTGGGTGGTCAAGTCGTCAACATCACCGGCCCCTGTTTTGACCCCAGTATCAGAGTGACCTGCCACTTCGATACGGAATCCGTGCTGGGAACCTATGTGGACAGGAACCGAGTGATCTGTGTGCAGCCTTATCTGAAGGCCGAGGGATACATCCGCTTCCAGATCTCCGTGGGCACTCAGAGGTTCAAGTGGCGCGGAAAGTACTTCGTGGAGACCCCGGCTGCCGCCACCGAGAAGATCTTCTTCGCCAACGACGATGTGCACAAGAAGAATCCCAGCGAGATCCGCATCACCTGGAACCAGTACAATTTGACCTCGAATGCCAATGCCAACGTGATGATCTCGCTGTGGGGCTACCGGGAGACCAAGATCGAGCCCCAACTGGAGTACATCGATGTTATCGAAGCCGCGTACTCAAATTCCGGCAGCTACGTGATCACGCCCTCGAATTACCTCAACCGAAACAATATTAACCGGGACATGCAGTTCGGCTTCCTCCAGATCAACCTCACCCAGCCCGATCAGTACTCAGGATTGGCCATCAGTCCGTAAGTAGAGATGATATAGATTAAATCCTTTATAACTGAAACAAGAGTAATAGTAACTTAGTCATTACAAGAGTATTTCGCTTTATTTAAACTTACTTAACCATCAGGTCGCACAGCCAGCCTTATATAAATGAATTTACTCGTTCAGTTGCATTTTGCAGTAACCCCGGAATCCCTCCCCAGATTCCTTTGTTATTACGATTTAATTGATTCTCGGTTGTCTCAATGTGTCATCTCAGTGCCTTGATGGTCTATCCTTGTTATACCCGTTACTCGTAGAGTAAAAGGGTATACTAGATTCGTCGGAAAGTATGTAACAGGCAGAAGGAAGCGTTTCCGACCCCATAAAGTATATATATTCTTGATCAGGATCACTAGCCGAGTCGATCTAGCCATGTCCGTCTGTCCGTCTGTCCGTCTGTCCGGATGAACGCTGAGATCTCGGAAACTATGGGAGCTAGGCTATTGAGATTTGGCGTGCAGATTCCTGAGCTTCCTACGCAGCGCAAGTTTGTTTCAGTAGACTGCCACGCCCACTCTAACGCCCACAAACCGCCCAAAACTGTGGCTCCTACAGTTTTGATGCTAGATAGAAAATTTTAACTGAAATGTAATGTTCTCATCAATACCTATCGATTGACCCAAAAAAAAGTTTGCCACGCCCACTTTAACGCCCACAAACCGCAAAACCCTGTGACGCCCACAATTTTCATGCTAGATAAAAATTTTTAACTGAAATGTATTGGTCTCGTCAATACCTATCGATTGATCCAAAAAAAAATTTGCCACGCCCACTCTAACGCCCATAACGCTTAAATCTGTATACCGCCGGTAGGTGGCGCATTTTAATCTCGCTTTGCTGCTTGCATATCTCCATTTAGCTGAGTAACGGGTATCTGATAGTCAAGGTACTCGACTATAGCGTTCTCCCTTGTTTTTATTCAATTTGTCGGGCAATTTCAATGACAATGAGAACGGGCTCTTCCAGAGAGCCACTAGATACCAGTTGCGATGGTAAACCCTCCCCTTCCCTTCGGTTGCAATCAATTTGCTCGGGCTTGGCTTGGCTGAAGATTGCTTATTATGACAGCCTGTAATTGCGAGGCATTCTCGAAGCTAATCAATAATGGAAATGTGTTTTTAATGGCCTCGGCCAATGGTAATCGCTGTCATGTTTGTTAGCCAGTCTTCAGCATCTAAGCCTTTTCCTTCTCGTCCTGCAATTATTTTGCACTTAAACCTGAATCATCTTCCGAACCATAAAATTTGTTGGCCAAAAATACAAGTTGTATTTTGCAGATGCCCAGTTTGACGACCAGGAATTTCGGGGGTTCATTCAGAAAATCGGGTCTGCACAGGGAGAAATTATTATGGTTTTGTTGAAAAAAGAAAATGAATGTCAGCCCTTAAAATATTTTTAAGTTCCCCGGAGATACACGGAAACACACCTTTTGTCATCAAACCATTGTACTTTTGATAGTGCCGTAAATTATACAAGAATCGTTCCCTTTTTCGCCCCTGTTTCTTTTCCCCTAAGACGCAATATAAAACCATTTAATTCTTTTTGGTTTACGGCACCTCTGGGTGTCGTTAGCCGGCCCAAAGTGGCGGGTGCCCAAATATATTGCTAGCATTGTTTCAACATTTAATTTCCATTTGATGACCGGGTAATTGTGAAAACTTAATGAAAAATATTTCCATGGCAGCTTGGGGCGTGAATTGCCATTGAAGGCTAACTAGGCAACGGCTAATGGCAATATCGTGTTGCTCGTCAGAAAAGAGAAGGTTAAATCAAAGGTGGATGAATGTCATCCTCCGGGCCGCTTTCCTTGAAATTAATCTTTGGCATACATTTTCACAATGCAATTTCCCATTTTCCCGCTTCCAGGGTCCTGTGGTCCCGACCGATTCCATTGGCCTGGTATATGGCGCCCCAGTGGGAGCGACAGCACGGAAAACGCTGGGCGAGAGCTCTCTGCGATAATTGGATTCGCGCCGACCGATTCCTCAGGTAAGGCTCAACAAATATGCATTTGCATTTACCCCGCTAATTAAAAGCAACCGAAAACGCCGATGGGGATTGGCCAAATGGATGCTGGCTAATTAGCCGAGGCTTGCAATAAAGGGACTTCCCCGCCTGAACGTTCATATTCCCCATTTCGCAGGAACTTTGCCGCCGACCTTCCACTGTGCCCCTGCACCTTGGACCAGGCTGTCCTGGACAAGGGACGCTTCCGTCCGGATCGGGAGTGCGACAAGGACTCGAACCCCAGCTGCCTGAGGCATCGCGGTGCCATCCACTGTGTGGTCAGTGGAACGCCAGTGTGAGTGGCTTTAAATAAATAAAAAAAAAAAAAATAATATGAATTTTAAAAGCACTTCAAAGGGTGTCTAAAAGTATGCAACAAAATATGGTTGTAATTCTTTCACAGTATACTTTTAGACACCTTAACTGATTAATAAAATGTTATTAAATTTGTTTTCTTCAGTGCCCAAGGAGCTGAGCAGCAGTGCTGCTACGACCGCTACGGCTTCCTGATGCTGACCTACGACCAGATGTGGGGCTCCCGACCCCGCCGCGTCCACAACCTGGGCAAGATGCCCTGGAACGAGGCCAGCAAGGTGCCCTCGCTGTCCATGTGGTTCCACGACATGCGTCCCTTCTACTCCTGCTGCTTCTGGCAGGAGGAGCAGGCGGTGGGCTGCGAGACGTACCGCTTCGAGCGACGTCCTTCGCAGGACTGCGTGGCCTACCAGGCGCCGGGAATCGCCGGCGTCTTCGGAGATCCCCACTTTGTGACCTTCGACGGCACGGCATACACCTTCAACGGCCTGGGCGAGTTCGTCCTGGCACGCAGCGTGGATGAGAGCAATAAGTTCGAGGTCCAAGGACGATTCGAGCAGCTGCCAAATAACTACTATGGGGAGGTGAAGGCCACTCACTTGACAGCGGTGGCGATGAGGGGAAATACCACCACGACGATTGAGGTCCGCCTGCGTCCTCTGCATGCCAGGTGGCGCTATCGCCTGGATGTCCTCGCCGATGGCCGCAGGGTGTACTTCGATCGGGAGAGTCTGAAGTTCCAGCACTTCGATGGTGTAACCGTGTATACCCCGACCTATCTGCTCAATCAGTCCCAGGTGGTGGTGCAGTTCGATGCAGGAATCGGAGTTGAGGTCGTGGAGAACGAGGGCTACATGACGGGTCGCGTCTTCCTGCCCTGGAAGTTTATAGTGAGTGCAAAATAATATTTCTCATTATTTCTATTTCATTTTAATAACTTATTGTCACTCTAGAACAAAACAGCTGGTCTTTTTGGCAACTGGAGCTTCAATAAATTAGACGACTTTATGTTGCCCAATGGACAGGTGGCTGCTCTAAATTTAAACGATCTGCGTAGTATCCACACCAACTTTGGCATCAAATGGATGCTCACGGACCGCGAGGTTCCCGGAGTGGGAGCTGCTCTATTTACCAGGGAATTTGGAAGGATGTCCAGTTACTATGCGAATGCCACCTTCCAGCCAAATTATGTCCTGGATCCTGCGGACTTCCTGCCCACCAATCGTACTTACGATCTGGAGAGAGCTGAAGAACTCTGTGGAGAGTGTATGCAGTGTCAATATGATTATGCAATGACCTTAAATCGAGATTTGGCGCACTATACCAAGAACTACTACGACACCATAGTCAATATGCAGGCTGAGAATGCAGTGTAAGTTTAAGATTTTATGGGTAGAACCCAAAATATAAGGTCTAACAATGTTATTTCTTACAGTCGCGTGGTATCCTGTGGTGTTTTGCAGACCCCCCGATTTGGCCGAAAGCTGAGCTTTGATTTCATGCCCGGTGCCAAGGTGTCCTTTGAGTGTAATGAGGGCTTTATCCTGGTCGGAGATCAACGTCGTGAGTGTTTGTCCAACGGCCTGTGGAATGTTCCTGAATACGGATACACCGAGTGTCTACGTAAGTACCAAAAACAATATCCCTTTGATTAGGAGCCCCCTAAATCTAACCTACAGTTCTACTGACTGACTGAAGTAAAGCTTAATCTATGCTTTTTAAAAATTGAAAAATATTTATTACTTAAATTTATATTAAATCTTAAAATACTATTACTCCGATATTAAAAGCTTCTTAAAAACCGGACTTTGAAAAAAAGTAGCTAGCCCAGTCAGCCAGTACATAGTGGGAATGTGTTCTTAAACCCCCTTGATCCTCACCAATCCTTACCAACCTTTGACCCCGTGCAGGTGAGGTGTACTACACGCGTCGCGTCGCTTTCATAGCAATTGGCATTATCTTCCTGGTGATCTGCCCACTGATGCTGTGCATCGTGTGTGGCGTGTATCGCTATCGCCAGAAGCAGCTAAAGGAGGATCCCCAGTGGCAGATGCCCATGCTGCCCCGCTCGAGGGCTAGTTCCGCTCGTAATCTGAGAACGCTCAACTACGACGATGACAGCGATACGGATGCCAGCACATTGAAGAAAAGTAGGTCCTACGACAAAGTATATCGCACGAACGAACCATTACCGGGCAAACCGCAAATTGATTTTCCAGCTAAGAAATGGGATCTGGATGAGAACGACGAGGATGTGACCTCATCCGAAGGTAGTCAAAATAGAAACAGCTCAAAGTTAGCCAGGGACATTTCCTACATTAATCCGAACGTAACCACAGGTGAGAAGCCGAAGCAGCTGGGTCGCCGATCCCTGCACTCCGCCTCCGGAACGGATTTGGATCAGCACGGCTCGCCGGTGGACGACGATCATCATCCCGACGAGGACGATGACTTCGATGAGGCGGATGTCCACACGGGCACCACCCATCCGGCTGGATATCACCAGCCCCTGTCGCCGGAGGAGGCGGACCAGCTGCACCGCCAGCAGTACAGTCCCACGTTCAGTGGCCTGGACAGCCGCACCAGTGGTGCCAGCTCCATAAACTACACACCCCAGGCGGCGTCACAGAACCGCTTCGGAGGAGTGCCAGTGCTGCCCAGCAATACCCAGTACTACAGCAGACCCCCGTCGAGTGTGAACGCCGTGCCCCTGCGCACAGCACCTACGCCCCTGACGCAGGACACCGGCCTGCCTTCACCCCCCTTAGCCACCTCGCCCACTCCCTCGGTGCAAAAGTCCACGGAGGTCTGAGGATCCGAACTCATCCCGGTCCCCACTAGCTGCAAAGTTCAAATAGGAGCCACCCACAAATAATAACTAATTTTAAGTACCTGTTATTGCCGCTAACTTTGAACCACCCACCTGCCCATGATGTTTTCCATTTCTTTTGTTGTACTGCTGCTTTTCCCGAGGCCATGACCACATCAAATAATAACACCTAACATGTAACAATTATTTAATAGTCCCAATCCGAAACCGAATCCTTGTACATTAAGCATAATTCTAACGGCAATTCATTTGTATTTACGTCGGCCCAGGTAAACAATCATCATTTTATACATTGAATAAAACCAAAAACACTTGTTTATAGTAGTTTACTTGTAAATATTGAACAATGTTTTCAGTTCTCCTTGCAGGCCAATTCGATAATGCCAATTGTTACATGAAAGTTGACACTTCGCAGGGTTCGCTTTGTTTGCAATTTAACTGCCTGTCAATTTTCTGTAATAATTTGCATGAGCAGCGGGTTGCATTGCAGATTATACTGGAAAAAGTGGGCAGAGTATATTCGAATATTAATATAAAATAAAAGCGGTTGGCTTAAGAATCAAATATCCTGTCATAAGGATATTCAAAAACCAAAATCTGTTAATGCCACATCTTTTAAAATCAGAAAAGGGATTCTTTTTTATTTTATGGGCCATCCCGCCAATTTTGTCCAGTGTAATATTACCAATGCAACGACAGTGCAAACGAAAATTACATGAAATTTACAACGAAGCAACGAGACCGAAGCCAAAGACATTAATCTTCAACTGTCACAGTGTTTTTTTGTGCTCTTCCTTATTGTTGTTGTTACCACTGCCACGCCCCAGTACTCCACCTACGCCCCCTTCCATCGGGACAGAATGTATTGTGTGCATTACGCCAATGTCAATCAATCTTGAGCAAATTGATGGACAAGTTGCCGTTACTTATGTCTGTTTGTCCGCCGGCGAATCCTTGGTCCTCCTCATCAATGTGAGGGTATAGCCCGTTCTAACTGGGAAATAGACACAACACAATGCCAGGACGACGAGGACTCAAAACTAGGCGACTATGTAGTTTCCAGCCTTGAGTGGTTGGATGGATGGCAGGGAAAAGCTAGATGGATAGCCCAGTTGGCTGTTTTATTTATGAGCAGAGATGGAAAGGTAACACGTTTGAAAAGGACAAGGTAGAAGGTATATGAGAAAAATCTCTCTGAATAAAAAAATTAAAAATCAATTACGAAATAAAAAACAAAGTATCTTTCACATAAAAGTCCTCAAGTAAATGGAACGTAAATTAAATCTATTATATCGTCAAAGAACTGTTCTTTATATTTTGTTCTTAATGAACTTTCTTTCCTATTTGTTAGGTTAAAAATAGTTCATCGTAGATAAATGCGTATTGTAAAGAGTATTCAAAGTGCTACATAAACCAAAGATTTTATCACCTGAATACTTCCATCACTGTTCGTAGAACCCATTGCTCAGGTCCCCCGTCCATCGACCCCGAAGAATCCTTTGTCTATTTTCGATTGCATACCTTTGCAGGACATGAGGAGCATTCGGCGCGGGTGGCGAGCATTTCCCTGGGAATGGTCCTGCTCATCCTGATTCCCTGCCTTTTACTTCTGGTTTGCGGGGCGAATTATTGGATTCGCGAACGAATCGCCAGGGAGGAGGAGGAAGCAGCCCAGGCTCTGTTGCCGAAATCCAAGTGGCAGAAACAACATGTAATTTGATTACCACATTGATGAGCTGCCGAGGAAATCCGATCGTGTGCTGAATTACAAATCACATCATGGACTCAAAAACCTCAGATGTAATTACACAATTTCATTATAAATTGAACCTGCATCAGAACTCTATTTATTAACTACCAAATAAAATAAAATATTGATTTTATTTTTAAATAACTTTTGAAATGTGGAGATGAAAGAATAGAAATCATAGAGTACTTACCTGCTGTCTTTAAAGCTATAAAGTACACTTCACATTTCAGGGTTCAATGAAATATTTTTATTTGCTTCTGCGTATGTTTATCTTGCGATTTACTCTTGGGTTACAGTTACATATTGATTTTACTTTAACATATTTAACATTTACTCCACGTTGTGTACAGATGAAAGTAGATAGGGGCGGAAAGATGGGGTTGAGGGCTTAGTTAGTTAGCACTTAACACTTCTTAGCCTTTTTACAGTACAAGTAAGTAACTTAGATTTAACACTCAACACATCTTTGGACCAACAAAAAACAAATCGAGTCTTAAGCTACTCTTTGCCTTAGAAGAACATTCAGCTGAACAGTTGGATATATTGGTTTTAGAGTATTTGCATCTGTGCACATTGATATTGCTATGAGTATATCTATATATAGGTTTGTATTAACTATAGTCCATGATTTCAGGGAGAGAGACTTCCGGCGTGATGGCTTATAAACTATAAAGCTATTTTTCAGTTATAGTAAAGTTGAGATTTGTCCTTCGTAACAATGGCCATAGATCAATGGAAACTTAAACGAACTTTGTGGGTCGGAGAGCTCTTAACCTATAGTCCTATTTTCTTGATGCTGCACTACGGACTTAAGAACATTTATCCATGTAAATACTTTGTTGTGTTTCGTTTCGTTTCGGTTGTACATTTGTATAGAGTTTACTTCTTGGTGCAGTTGAGTTTGCTAACAATTTGGTTTGTTTTCTGGTCGGTAGCCCTGTATAGAAGTTGACGAACCCAATTACATCTATATATAGTGTGTATATTCATATATCTTTGTCTTTCTGTCTGTTTTTACCTCTTTGGTGCCTTGTGGTTATGCTAATTTACGTTTACGGCTTAATTAGTTGTCCCAAAAGTTGAGTGGTTTAGTTAGAATATTTGCCTTACATTGTTTCGCTCGTCGATTTTTACAGTTCGAGTAATTTCTGCCTTTAGATTTATATAGTTACACGAAAAAGTTCAGCCTAAGAAACCATCACAAAGTAGAATCATAATAAATACATATTAACAAATTACACTTCCTTTACACAATAGTACACGTCTACAAGGATTCACGCAACACACACTTAGATGATTTTAAACATTTTTACAGGATAATCCACAGGCTGAAACGAGAAAACAATTTAGAAAGATTTTAGTGGGGACATTAGTATGGCTGCAAACACAAAATGGGAAATATAAATACTCTTATGTCGGTCACGAACTGGCCCCGCATAAAATGCGGTCATTTTCTACACACAGAAAAATGTTTTTGGCTGATCGGAAATTTCATCATAGGATTATATTAGTTTTTAAGAACTTAAAATGTCTTTGGAAAATTTCGAAAGTATTATTCCGTGTTTATAACCCGTTAAATGTTTTCTGATAAATTTAAAAGGTATTTTTATACAAATTCAATTTAAGCAATGAGAGCTTTTTAAAACATTTCATAATAAATTATAATAAATTTGAAAATATTTTGTAAGGACCTCTCCATTTTACCGAGTTTTTGGGTCTAATATCCGTTATATTTTAGTGCAGTGTAGGAAAGGGCTATCGAAATCAGAGTTCTGTTTGTTTGCCTAACCGTTTGGCTCCCGTGAGCACGCAATTCAATTTAACCCTTCACGCCCAATTACGCCGTAAAGCCGGTGCCAGGATCGCAGGACTCGCAGGACACACGAGGTGGAAACAGTGTCAATGTCAAAAGTTGGACTTTGACCATGTGGAAACGTAACGGAACAAGAAACTTGGCTTGTTTTTCCACCCAGCTCTCTTGTTTGTTATGCCAACTGCGTTTTTTGGTGAGGGGGCGTTTCGACCACAAAACAGTCCAACTACAAAGGCGCAAACAACTTTTGATTGCCAAAAACTGGCCAACCTATGTCGGCTGCCTTTGTTGGGGAATTTTCAAAATTTCAATCACGTAAGCAATTCCCTTTCCCTTAGATCCTCACCAAAAAAAGGAAAGTTTAAAGGTCTGCCAGGAAACGATTATTTATAGCATTAGGATAGTCAGTTTTATGGTTCCCACCAGTTTTGGTTACAGCCAGGATTCGGCCATTTGCGGTTTGGCAAGTTTGTTATTTCAATTTGGTTGAAGTGCACAAAAAAAAATGTTTATATATACCTGTGTTTTTATAAAAACGTTAAACATAAAACAACTTTCATTTATTGTTTATGCAGAAATACATTAATAATATTATGTTTTGATCTTACGTGGCATTTTTTGCCTTTTAAAAATTTGTATAACTTGGTTTATATAATAAATATCTCAGTTACTGCCAAATCAAATACATTCCCCCTTCAGCACACGTTTAAAAACAAATAAGATTCGATTGGACCACTCTGCTCGGCATTTTATCTTTGGCATGCAACCGGGAAATGAATAAATAAATCGACGGTGTCGAATGGATGGCAGGGCAGTTGATAGTAATTGCACATGCATGTTAACCCCGAGCCACTGACAGCATTCCTGGCCCCCGTGACCCCCTTCCCCGCCCCTTTTCAGATCCTGCTGACACGCTAAGCAATTTAACAATTTTACAGACAATTAAACAACAACATCCTCGAGTCCTTGGCTGTCCTTCGGCCGAGCTGTCATTGAATCGACTACGACGACAAAATGGCTAAAATGTACTTGCATCTAATGCTGGACCCCGATCTGCTCCTCCTCCCGTCGCCACACATAAAATATCGATTAGTTTAATGTTCAAAAATAGCAGCAAGTGTTTCTTTGGGGGTCATCCTGCCACAGCCACAAATATATGTACATAGCCCATTCGCATGGGAATTTTCAACAAATTGAATTAAAATTGTAAATATCGCATCCGAGTGCTGTGCCTCGAACTTTATGGCCCCACAAATCAAATGCACGAAGGTGGACGGACACACACTCTGTTGGCCAAAAGGGAAGCTTTGAGGGCGATGGAAAGGGGTGGGGAATACGCCAACTTTACACCCCCTTTGCTGTCTGAAAAGTTTACGCCTTTGTCGAGCGGCATTTGCAAAAAAAAAGAGCAAATCGGCAGAGAAAATGCGTTGGTCGAGCAAAAAATCGAGCCGGGAAAAGTGAATCGGAAAATGGTCCATGGAAAGTTACCGATATTGATGTTGCGGGCGTTTCCAAGATTACTTTGTTTCCCTTTTTCCACTTTCACTGTTTTCGCGGCAAATTGCATTCGATTGGATATAAAGAGCATAAACTTCATGCTCACACGATTTTCAACGTTGATAGAGGATGTTCAGGAAAATATATTCGCGCTCGGGAATAAATATTTTCTCTGGTGAGCATTGCAAATGGAAAATGGTGTAGTTAAAGGGAGAACTTTATGGGTGCCGCAAAAACCACTGGGGCTTTGAGATCCTTTTTAAAGGTGTCTAAGAGTATGCAACAATAAATTTAGAATCCTGAAGGTAGATGGATGCATTTCGAATGATGACTTTTTCGCTGCATACTTTTAGACACCTTTATATTACAAAATACTACTCACTTTCTGCGCGAACCACCAGTATTGAAATTTATTCCCAAAGGTACTTATTTTAAGATACTTTTCACAAACTATGTGTATAATAAATAATCTTATCTTAATAAAATCAGAAACTACTTGAACAGCGACCTTAATTTTCTCATTTATTTATGCATATTGGATTTTGTCGGGCTTCCTTTCCCTGCCACTTTTGGCACTTGGAAGCCTTCCAGCAGATGCAACACAGTAGGAATGCATTCAAGTTTAAGTCCCCGGCTGTCATAACAACTGGGACTTCCGACTGCTCCTTACCAACTGTATAAACAACGATCCGGCTCAATTTGGTATGGTAAACCCGCCTCAAATTGATTTGTTGTCGGCAGCATTTAGAGGCAAGTAGACTGATTTTCCCATCGACTGTGGGCATGCCAAAGTGGCAACTTGCAACTTGCAACTTGCAGCGGCATGCAAATGAATGCCATCGAAGTCGTCCGTTTGCCCAGGAACTATTTGTGGCGAGAAGAAGTGGAGAAAGGGGGAGAAAGTCAGTTAATGTCGCCATCTGTCTGCAGTTGAATGTTTGCCTGTTTGCAAGCGTTCCAACTTTAATTGAAATTAGTGCCGAGTTTTCGATTAGGCCACGCCTCGCCTGTTTACCCCTGCCAATGTTGATCTGCCGGTGACAATGGCCAGGATTTTGAGATGTCCTTGCTGCTACTAAATTGCCCCAGGACTAACACATGCCAAATGAATACCTGGCCATAGAATGTCCTGCATCCTTGTATCATTTATTAATAAACCCCTCGAGTTAGGGCAATAAAACTTTTTTGTGTGCCTCTGCCTTTGCCTTGGCTTTTGCTTTGGCAAAACTGACAGTCGACAGTAATCTAAATAGGAAAACTTTTATGTTGGCTCCCCGAAAAACTAAGCAAGCAGGAAAAACTTTGGCCCAACCTTGCAAATTTTCCACCCTTCGAATTCTGTGCCAGGTAAAAGCGAGGAGATGAGATAATTCAATGAGGAACGGGTTTCCTTTGAATGCCGACAGTGTGCCAACATGTGAGTAATTTATTTGGAACTTCACAGGTCAACCCTTTTTAGGGAGCACGTGGCGTATGCGTAACTCAACTGCTAGAGTCTCATTATCGCCGCATCAGCCTTATTACTAAATAAGCGTTATTATGTCACACAATTTCCATTCTTCTCCTATTTTTCAACCCCCTATTTATTCGTCTTGGGACCGTGAGTAGAAAAGAAGCCTTTGCCTCTGACATTTTGTCGTCGAGTCGGCTCATCGCAATCATAATTTCCATCTTTATGAATTTTAAATGAGACAGAGACCGGGTCTTCGGTCTTTCTCCCTGCAGCTGACAAACTTTGCACGCCTGTCACTGGGAATTCAACTTAATTTTTAATAAGATGCCCCGGCCTTGAACGCCACGCCCACCGCCCACCGCCCAACGACCAATTGTCGCATAAGAGCTTATGCCGTATTTAGTCGGGTAAATATTTATTTGATTGGCATTCTTTGCGATATCCGGATTTGTATGTTAGCGCGCACAGGAAACGGAAATTGTGCGAGGTCGATGGCAGCCGAGTTATTTCCATATTTCCCAATCATGCGGAAATGTAAAGAAAAATCGCTCTTTTGTTGCGGACCGAATAAATTTGCTCCAGTTTATGTGTATTTCATACATCTGTCTGCCGAATGATAAATGATTCTGAAGTGGAGCTGATGAGGCGAGATTGAGGCTCATTAAAGCTGATGGAGACTTCTGAATGTATACAGATGTATTAAACAGAATATGGTCATGGAAAATAAAACCGAACTAGTTATAGAGGAGTTTAAGGATTGACGGATTGGCTTTCTGTCATTGGAAATTTAGTCATTTGAGCTATAAATTTCAGTTATATATTTATTTATAAGTATTTATTTGTTTCCTGTTATGCCATATTATTTTGAACTCAGCTGTAAAGGCAACTAGCACTGCAATCGAAGGCGCCGCTCATTAAAAATAACTACAATTCTGAAGTGGTTTTGTGTGGCCAATGCATCCCTTCGCCGAAGGTCTTTAAAGTGGGCCAACTTAAATGAGGGAAAAGTCGGAAAAGGCAGCCACCGCATCCCCTAAACAACTTCCCCTTCAAACAGGCCGGATGTGAAGTATAAATAAGACTAAATAGGAAAAATGAGGAAAATTATGAGGGCAGGGGAAGAGGAAAAGGAGCGGAAGCAAGCCGGTCTGGATTACTGGGTGCCACTGCCACCAAATCAGGCAGCTTTTTTTGGGTATTTTGTACTTTTATTTCTGGCTTCCATGAATTTCAATGAGCAATAAGGGAGCCCCGTAATGCTCGGATTTATTAAAAATGCTGGACTTTTTTGGGGCATTTAATTAGGGAAATTTCAGCTGCGGTTTTTCCAGCGCCCTGGCATAAGAACTAATCAATGTTAATCCATTTCTAACGAGCCATCGTTAGGCATCCAGAATTACATACGCCCACAATTCTGCCAGTTGAATGGCATCATCAAAATGCCTGCCAACTTCCAAGTCATCAAATTGCATGCCAACTTGTTGTTGCCTCCGGCATTTAACGATAATGTGCGCCATATCGAGGCCATAAGCAGCTGTATACACATATCTGAAGGATAGATATAGATAGATATACACAGCCGATGGCGATATATGTGCACTTAAAATGCCAAGCGAAAAATTGGGACAGCCCAATTTCCCTGCAAGTCTTTTTTTCTGTGGCGTGCTACTTTTCTTATATGTGAATGGGTTTGTGCGTTTAATGCGATTTCATTACGCTTAGTGACACTGTATATTAAGCAAAGTTTTGGCCAAAAATAGATTCGAGGGTTGCTAGTAACATTTGTGGGAACACAAAATATTTGAAGGATAATGTGAGTCTTTTAAGTGTGGGCTTAAGAATTAAAATATTATTAAAACATAATTTAATATTATACTTATGTTATGTCTCAAAAAATGATATGTGTGTTTTAAATATATTTTTTGGGATTTTCCTTGTTACCAAATGCTACTTTCAACATTAGGAAATTTATATAAACTGTTTATATCAACAGACAATATATGGCATCGCATTGTTTATTTCGGATATCAATAGGTTGTCCTGAACAAGCTAATCCTTGATTTTGGAACGGCCCTCGCTGTGGCACTTCCTTTGGATCACAGGACCTTGAGCTTGTTCGCCCGTTTGCTCATGTCAAATATTTGTTTTCGCAATATGTGCTAAATTCTATGCGCAACCCAGTCGTTCAGCCCCGATCAACCCGAATCCGCTCCTTTCTGCGGTATATTCGGCTGAAACAGAACTCTTTCGCTTGCAGCTCGGTTGGCCAAAACTTTGTAAACAAAAACACACAGAATAAATGCCAGCATCACAGCTCGATGATAAAATGTGGGCGGGGGCGAGGGCCACAGTGTGGGCGTGGCAGGACGAAAGGCTTTGCGCTTTCGCTGGCAAAAATGTTGACAAAATCCTTTGCAGTTCAAGAGAGAGATATATATTTAACCGTTTGGCATATTATGGCTTTTATATTGAGTTGTTTTGGACTTATCTAGTTTACTGCCGAACGGATTGGGCCAAGTGGGTTGAAACTTGTCCCGACACAAAATATTCTTTATGGCTGGCATTAGAATTTGTCCAGATAAGGCCACTGAAGGGCTCAGGCTAATTTCGAGGGCTGGGAGAAAATGACATGATAATGTGGAATAAATTACTTGCACAGACGAAAGCATTTCAGATTAATCATTACCGATTAGGGAACGAAGCATCCGCTTATATATTTATTTTTATGATATCTGAATTGAAGAGGTAGTTTTAATAATGTATATATTTTCAAGCACTCAATAAGATCTATCTTTTAAGGAATTTAATAAGCCCAAACAAGTTTTCGTTGTATAATAGTATCTCCCCTACTTTATAGTTTTAAATTCCCATGATTGTTTCCTCAGTGCACACACAAGATATGTAAATCATTTGTAAAGTGACTCGCCTAAGTGGTTGGTCGGGATGGGTTGGCTTGAATGGTTGCAGATAGGAGAGCATTAACATAAATTACCTTGCACAACGATCCGATGTTCCTCGAGCTCCGGCCGCAATGTGCCAGCAGCAACAATCACACAATGCCAAGAACACACACTTGGGTTTTGGGATGCAGGATTCTGGATGTAGGACGCAGGATGCAGGATGACAAACACAAAGGAGTAGAAATGAAGTGGTTAAGTGGTCCAAGGACCTGCAGACTTAGCCGCAGACTTTCGGACAGATGGAGTCACGCACGCAGTGGCAACTTTACAGGATGTTTCAGCAGCAGCAGGACGAGTCCTTGCACATCTCCTATGTGCCCCCAGCCGCTCCTGCTCCGGACGAGGACGAGGTACGTGACACACTGGCATGTCCTGCTACCCTCTGGGTGCCCCCAATGGGCGTCCCGCCGGCCGTCGGGGTGGTGGGCTGCAGCAGCGGCGAGTCCAGGCTCCCGTTTCCGCCACCCCCGCCCCCGGCTGTGGAGGATGTGCCTCCCAAAATGCTGCTGGTGGCACGCGTCAGGAACCAGCAGTCCATGGGCGTCGGCTTGCCCTTCATGATAACCGGCCCGCGGTACTCCAAGTGGAATGAATCATCCTGGTTGATCGCCAGGCAGAGGAGCCTGCAAGAAAGGAGGGAGGGAATGTAAGGATAGAGAACATATGTTGGAAAAGTATTTGATTTATATCCACCCAAAAATAATATTTAATTTTAGGTTTTAGCACAGAATTGATTTAGGTTTGCTAAAAGAATCAACCCATGTAGCCACAGAAACCGATTCTTTTTTTGACTGGCAATAAAGATTCCTAAAAGAACGACAGCATTTTGTTCGCTTTTTCACTGCGTAGTTTTATACACTTTTATAAATGATTTCAAAACTCAAGGGACTTCTTTGGCCCTTAATGTTTTCAACCTATATATAAATTTAATAGTGAATGGTAGTTCCTAGAAAATGTGTCACCAGAGAAATGTGACTGTTAAAGTTCTCCCATAAATTTGAGTTACTGAGTTCCGCGGCGAAGTTCGCTTGAGTTGATATATATAATGCACTCTGAATGATGTATATCTCGTGGGCCATATTTTTCTCAATCTCCACGCCAATAAATTGCGGTCGTAATTTTGTACCGTGGGACACGCTTATTCAGCTTTTAGATTGCATCGCCAGAAATTATGTAAATTCGCTCATTGCGCTTTATTTGCCCGCACATTTGGCTGCCGCATGGCCAGCGGAAACGGAATAAAAATTTCGCCTGGCTTTTGTGCATTTCCGCTTCCGCTTGGCCCACAATCCGCAACCAGCCGAACCGCACATTGTTGCATTTATTCGGGCTCATATATTTACGCCAATACGGCGCTGATTGCATACGCATTTAATTCAATTTATTCGCAACCTTTGCGGCCTGGATGGCCGGCATATGGCCACAATTGCATTGCCCTTTTAATTAGTGCCCAGGTGAGCTCTGATCAGGTGAAAACATTGCTTTCTCTGGCTGACCAGCACAAACTGACAGTATTTTAATGGACTCGAGTTGATTACCCGGATCCGAAGGCCCTTCCATATTTATTTGCATACGCGAGTAAGGCGAAGGATCCGAAAAGTCCTCGCCAGACGTGATTATCCCTTGTCCCAGCCATCATCTCCGGATCTGCGTGTGTGCCTTCTTAATTAATGTTTATGACAGTGCTTAAATATTTACCCAACGCTTAATTGTCAGCCCAAATATTAAACGTGCAAATACGGCCAACAATGGAACGAGTGCCTGAATAATTTACGTGCGAATTGATATGTGCCGCATAGGCAAAAAGTAATTGCCAAAAGGGTATAGAAAAACATGTAAACAATGCGCGTGAATATTGTCTAAAATTTACATTTTAATTGAAGTGGTGTTTTAAATGACATTTGTTGTGTTTAGGGCTTATCCAAAAAATGTAATTGTTATTTAAATTTGCAAACAAAATCATTTGAATATTTTTTATTTACCCATGCAATTTGTGAAGGGAGATTTACAATTCTATGAAAATTGAACCCAGCGTAGCCAAGATAAATTCAATGATAAACAGATTCAAAGCTTTTAGTGTTTTTGAATTTGTCATTTACTATCTGCATTTAAATTTAATAGCCATGTAAAAACCATTTAATTCTGAAATAAATTCTTATGAATTAACGAAATGCACTCATTAATGTTTTTACTCTACCATGTTTTTTAAATGAAAAGCAAACACAGGAGAACAAACGGCTGTAAGTAAACCATTCAAAATAAATTGATCTTTGTTGAAGCGAACTTAATCCTTTTAATTACAAACCAATTATTATTTCAATTCAATATTTAAACAGCCGTAGAAAAGCTTAAACACAATCACATTGTGGCCATGTCATTGGTATTTAATAAATGTATTTTTTTATAGCAGAATGTGAGCACACCTATTTTTTAAATGGTATTTTAATTCGGACCTATGTTTATGAAACGCATATTAAGTACCTTTAACGCTCTCTACGAGAAGAGAGGAGAGAAAAGCAAAAGAGAGTGAGAGAGTCGGAAAACAGCTGAGCGATTTCAGAATTTAGACTTTCTTGTTTAGTTTTCCAGCGGCGGCTGAGGAGCGGGGTGGAAAACTGTGTGTGAGTTGCGTGCGGTGAATAAGTGGCTCGGAAAAATGCGAGAAAATTTCGCAATGCAGTCAGCATTTTAGCTTAACCCATTCGAGTCTATTTCAATGGAGTACTTGAGTTCAATTCGGGTTTTGAAGTGTCCATAGAGGAATACTTGTCGGCTGGTAATCAAACACCTGTTTGCCAATTGCTGGGAATGTGAAGAGGGTTCATGGAAATAAAGAGCCCTTTAAAAGTGGATAGACTGTTCTGAAAACCTATATATTAAATGCAAATAGTTCTATTTTCTATCAAATTAGTCCACCTTTTTAGTAATTAATTTACTGATGATTCCTGCTCATTAGTTATTTGTTTATGTTTGTCGAAAGTTCTCCCAGCACATCATTGCCAGCTGGAAAAAATCAATACCAAAAAGAGAGTCACCCTTAATTGTTTGAAACACTCTCTTCTTGTGCATTGTGACTCTTTGGCTTCAACGGTTCGGGAGTTTTGTTTTCGAAACGGAATTTAAAACTTTTGGAGGGAAATATTTGTTTTTAATTTTTTAAATATTGACCCACTTTGAGTGCATTAAATACCGTATTTGCACTATGCTTTCGCAGTTGCTAGAGGCTTTCCAGCGGCTGGTAAGTCAATTAAAAAGCCAATTTGTGTGGGTTCGCTGCTGGTTGCCACTGCCACAACATTTCTACGGTTTCCGGCGGGAAACTGAGTCACGAACACGGCTGCGTTTGCGGGCGAGGGAACGACTGCGGCGGAATCCCGGGGAACGGGCCAGTCACCAGCGGAACCGGCGGACACCGCGCCGCCACCTGGTCATGGACTACATCTTCGAGTGCTTCTTCGACGACACCTTCGAGCAGATCTCGCGGAACGGGCTGCAGGACCGCCAGTCCCGGCGCGACGTCCTCGACCACCTGAGCTCCATCATCAAGGGCTGCAGCGGGGGCCAGAACTCCCAGACGGAGGAGGTGGCCGCCATCGCGGTGACGGCGGCCATGAGGTTCCACCGGATGGCCAAGGAGCAGAACGGAAAGGTGGGCTCAGTAGGGAATTTTATTCCATTGATCAGTATGTAGTTTTGATAATTGAAAAATAATTTTATTATTCATTACTTTGAATTAATCAGGACTCAGTTAAATAAATCTGAATTTATAAGAGCTTCTTGTTTTGTACTAAGAGATTGCCAGAACGGAAAGCCTTTCCCCCACATTTATTTTTCAAACTTATTAAATAAAGGTCTAGACTTTGAAGGACACACCATTCATTGTTCCGTAAAATGTATGCCATTGAATGTGGACCAATACCTCAAAATTTCTTGGAAGCATATGCCACTTGAACTACACAAACCCTTTTTGCCATACACAAAAGGCTCACATTTAATTAAATGAAAATATTTGTGGCTCTTTTAAAGTAAAATAAATGTAATAATTTCTTTGAATAAAAACAGCAAAAGTCTCTTTTAATGCAATTGCCGTATGGCAATCTAAATATAAATAAAGCATGAATAATTAGAAGTATCAGCCAAAGTCATTTATGAATTTGTAATTACATTTGCTAATACATTAATACAAATACATTAAAATCTTTCATTTAAATGAGGGTCAAGTTTTAAACCCGACTTTTTCCGTATTTCCTATGGGGTCCAGAATGGAAGCCCAATACGACATCTAGATTTCATAACTTGAAAATTTGGATCCCGATTTACCTCTTTAGGTTTGTGGTTTAATTCTCTAATAATATAAATTTAAATATTTCTTTTTAACGAGGGTCAAAATTTTAACTTATATTCATGTCCGATTTTTCCGTACTTCCAATGGTTCTCAGAAAGGGAACCCAAAACTAGAATTCTTAATTCCATAACTTGGGTAATTGGATCTCGAATTTGATGTGGGATACCTCAATGAGTTTGTGGTTGAATTCCCTAAAAATCTACATTCAAATACTTTGGTTATACGAGAGTCAAAATTTTAACCCATTTTCATGTTCGATTTTTTCGCAATTCGATTGGAGTTCAGAATGGGAACCACAAATCGCACTTCTAAATTCCATAACTTGGGTAATTGGACACCTATTTTAAAGTAGCATACCTCTATGAGTTTGTGCTTAAATTCTCTACTAATCTGCATTCAATTATTTTCTTTATACGACGGTCAAAATTTTAGCCTATTTTCATGTTTGATTTTTCCATAATTCCATTGGGTTCAGATTGGGAACCCAAAATCGCACTTCTAAATTCCATAACTTGGGTAATTGGACACCGATTTTAAAGTGGCATACCTCTTTGTGTTTGTGGTTAAATTCTCTAATAATCTACATTCAAATATTTCTTTTATGCGAGGGTCAAAATTTTGACCCATTTTCATGTCCGATTTTTCCGTAATTCCATTGGAGTTCAGAATGGGAACCCAAAACTGCTCTTCTAACTTTCATAACTTGAGTTATTGGACTTCGATTTGGACGGGGTATACCTCTATGAGTTTGTGGTTGAATTTTCTAATATTCTACATTTAAATATTTTGTTTTGAAGAGGGTCAACATTTTGACCCATTTTCATGATCGAAGTTTCCGTTTTTGCCACTGGCTTTCAGAATGGGAACCCAAAACTGTACTTCTAACTTTTATAACTTTGTTAAATGGGTACCGTTTCAAAATTGGTATACATCTTTGAGTTTGTGGTTAAGTTCTCTAATCATCTACATTAAAATCTCAAAAGCGAGCAACGTCACTGAGGGGAAGTTAGCTGTTTATAGCTCTTTTTTCCACATTTCTTGGGATTGGCTCTTAACATCCATTTTTTATTGCTTTCTCGTTCCCGAGTCGCTTTAAATGTAATTTTCTTTCCATTTAAATAGTTGCCTGCCGTATGGCAATTATTTATAACTTAAAAAGTAGTGCTTCAGTGGGGATTTAACCTCCTTTTGCATTCCCAGGTCTGCCTCATGGGCAAGTATCACAACATCCTGTACATCGGCCTGCGCACCTGCTGGGACTGGGGAGTTCGGGACTCGGAGGTGGTCGTTCAGCTGCTGGGTAAGTAAACCCATTCCAACTAAATAATTTAATTTATATGCATATGGATGTGTTTGTGCATGTGGCTCGACATTCCTGTGAGCTCTTTGGGCGTTGCCGTTTGCTTTGCATATTTTAATGAATTTTATCCCTTCGCATCAGATTATTACGCCCATAAGCAGGCAGTTTCAACTTTAATCACGTGTTTCTGCTAATTGCGTTAAGAAAGTGTTGCTAATGTCGTTTTGCTGTTGCTGCGTCGTAAAACTTGTAAAGTGCCTTAAAGTGTTGCAAGTTATTTGGGGCGTATACGTATACTGGCTGTCTCTAATTAAAAGGCTGCGTAAACTTTTGCGAGCGGATGAAAGTGCCAGAAATTAATGGCAAGCCCCACTGTCATGGGATCTGGACTCGTGTGCAATAAAACTTGCTCCTTGTTTGTCCTGTCCGCACTTGCTTTGTTGCTGAACTGGGTTTTTTAGACACCCAGACCGAGACCCAGACCCAAACCCTTACCCTCTGTTGCCCTTGGCTTGGCAAACATTTTGGCCAGTTTCCGTTTTCCGCTGACTTCATTTCGGGACTGTGCCAAAAAAGCCAAGGAAACCGAAAGCCGAAAGCCAAAGGAGTCGGCCAAGCAGCAACAAGTGCAGCCACGTAATTAGCTTTTTTATGGCTGCTGCCGCTGCGATTTGATGACATTATTTAACCGCCTTTTCCCCGCTCCCGAGGATTCTGCTGAGCTCGGTCAAAAAGCGTATACAAATCTTGCTTTATGACATTATTTTTTCTGGAACGTTGTTAGCATAAACATAAAAGTTTAATAATCTTCCGACAAGTTCACAGCATTCAAGTATCAAAGTACTAATGAAACAGCATTTTAAATCAAGGAACTAATACATTTTAGATTATAAAAAAATTAAGTTTAAATAAAAATATTTTCTTGATATAAGCTTAAATATATGTATCATATTATATTATATTATTACTATTTATTTAATACATATTTCAAGACTGTATTCTTTTACCAAGGTAATTAATGGCTAAAAAATTTCTGTAACTTTTATGGTACCCTTATGGTATCATTTTGAGCTCTAATCCGGTGTTATATAAAACTTCTCGTAGAACAACGTTCTGAATTTAGCGCTTTTTCTATTTTCCTCAATTTACATCCTGCTTTTCGGAGTAAAGTGGCCATTTATGAGTGCGAGAAGACATATGAGCGGATTTTCCTGGGCGCCCTGTTTGGACCACATGCTCCGCACTTCATCGCCGGCTGGCGCAGTGACTTCCAGGATCAGGTGAGATAACCCCTCTTTGGGATAGACGACCATGTAAGTCCCTTTGTTTGCAGCACGAGAATGTCCGGGCGATGGTTTACTTTTTGAAGCACGCCACACGCGAACAGCTCACATTGCCCGTCTGGATTCCGCGTTTCGAGCAGGAGCGACAGCTCAGGTGAGTGCTCATCCTTTCTCCACTTTCTCCGCTTTCTCCACCTGACTTTCATGTGTCGCGCTCTTTTGCTGCCTCGAGCCATTTTAGCACTAGCTGGGTTAATTGGATAGTTGGCGGGGTGACTTGCCGAGGTCTCTATTCCCCCAAAGAGTTTTTTGTACCTTTGTGCTTGGAAATTTATGGGGGATTATGCTTTTAAAAATCAAAGTAAACCTTTTTACATCTCTGAACTAATAAAAAGAAAAAGTACTAAGAACTGTAAGCCGTTTGTGAAGTTCTATCAGTTGAAATGGTAGATTGTGGAAGGATGACAATTTATTTTTAGCTCTTTTAGTGTACTCCTACGAATTATTTCCAAACTTCGGCTTCAAATTTTAGATTCTTAGGTAGAACCGTATCTGCCGCACTATAATCCCGCGGGAAAATTAGACACTGCTTTATAGCTACATCAAGGTCACCCAATAAAATACCACTTAGATAGAATACCAATGCCATGTTCGCTAACCAACCCTAATTGTTTGCGAGTTTTCCCTCATAATAATAATGTTTTCGGTAACAATAAGATACTATAAATAACCCGTGGGAATACAAGAGAACTGTGGGTGAAAGTGAAGAGTAACCAGAGGAACGAAAGGATTTTAATTAAATTAATACATCAGCCATTGTTGTGGCTGTGTGTGTGAGTCTGAACATGTGTGTGACTGCTATAATTGAGTGAAAGATGGCGACAATTTACAACCACAGACACGACTACGAATACACTTCGCACAGAGAATGGCTCTCAATCACTGGCGGTGGCTTTTCACTTTTCTCTCACTTCTGCTGGTGTCATGTATAATTAAGATTTTCATTTGCAGCTTGCTTGCTGGGGGTTTCCCATTTCCCATTTTCCGCCTTTCCCCACATGTGTCTCTGATGCGATAAGCTGAAAACCAACAGCCAGCGATGTAAACCTTTTGTTATTTCGGCTTTGTTCGCCGGCACTCCGGAGGATTAAAGTCAAAAATGCGTGTAATAAGCGCACAAAAGCATTCTCAACCCCACCACGCCCACTAATCCACACAGATGGATCCCGCCCCCTTCTGATACACACATACACATGCACACCATTTTGCAGAGTTGACTGTTTGCGCTTCTTAAACAAACAGAAGGCAAAAAAAGAGACTGACTGGCAAACATTAAGACGACATTTATGATGCCCTCTCGCAAAACAACAGCCAAAGTCATGAATAAGCGTTAATAGCTGCAAATGTATGTGTGGGCGGGATCCGGGTGTGTGTGCGTGGGTGTGAGGTGTGGGTGTAGGGGTGTGAGTGGGGAGCTGTGAAAAACAAGCAATGTGACAATAAACGCTTCGGCCAAATGCGTTGGAGCTGCATAAATCAGTGCTGAGCAGAGCAACATATTGGTAAAGTTTCCCACCACAGTGAGCACTCGCTAAGAGCAATGGCAAAATATTTCTGATTAGATTCTAGTAAGCTAAGGCAGTCACAGTTAAGCTCTGTTAAAGTGTCTAAAAGTAGGCAACTATTTATTTTAAATTTGAATGTAATCGTACCTTATTTCACTACATACTTTTAGACACCTTTATATGAGATTTTAAAACGGGTGATTTTTTTAAAGCAGTCTTACTTCGATATTATTCATTTCAAATTTATTGGTTAAAAAAAGGAAAGGAGTTAATGCATTTATTCCAGGTTCCAATTAAAACCTCTACTTTTCATTTAAGTGATTCCCCGCTTTTTCGGTAAAGCCCATTCGTCAACTGAACCTCATGCATTATTCATAACTGCATTTAATAATTGCACAGCTTAAGTGGTTTAAAAAAGCTAGTTGCATTATTTCACTACTATTTAGCATAATCCAGTGCCAGTCCACCTGCTGACTTAATGGCACTCGGAATAATTTATTTTCCCCTCAAATGCAAAGCTGCACAAGTTGATAACTCTTACACTTTGCCTTGGCTCAGGACAAAGTACGCACTGTATGGCAAAGACATTAACATTAAATCCCGGCTAAGACTCCGCTAAGCAGACCATTAGACAGAAATTTGATTTGTCAGCCCACTCAGCAGCTGATTAAAGTGTTAATGTTTGACTTAGGGGGCAAATCACTTCCGACTGGCGGTGGGTGTTCCAGCCACGAGGTGTTATATAAGGCCATTGAGGAACCTGCCACGGGATGCGATTGGCGAATGTCTTGATTCTTGCAGGGTCCCTCGCTTTTATCGCTGCCAATAAAACGCAAATGAATTTGCCAAGCCAATTTCCAAGCTGTCAGTGGATGGTGGCTCAAAATGCGCTTATCGTCTGCTGTGTGGGTTGCCTCTACTTCCGGTTTATTGTGGTTTCTGCTCTTTTATTTGCCTACTTTTATGCGTAGACATAAAAGCCCTGCGTGGGTGTGTGTGTGTGTAGTGTGTCGCAAATGTGCTTTAAGTGCATTGTACATGCTAATGCCTGAATGGAGACAAACGCCCTACGCTCACACAACACATTACGTATACGCAATGTCAACCTAGCACAGGGCACAGGGAAAAATATTACAAGTTTCTGTGTCAGAAATAACAATTTAGCTAGTTAAAGTAACCAAATAATGCTAAAATTTAATGTTGATAGGGTTCGAAACCCCACATAAAAGTGCCTAAAAGTATGCTGGGAAGTAGGGATCAGTGACTTTCGGAAAGAATTCCGTATGAAAATAAATTGTTGCATACTTTTAGACCCATTTAAAGTGATATCAAAATCCTATTAGTTTCTGCTTAGGGTGAGAGTGACAAAATATCAAACATTCAACATGATATGGGCTAAACGTTTTAAGGAGTTATGGCTTATTTTAGTGCTGTCAGTATATTTTTCCCTGTGTATTCCTATTTTATCTGAAGGAAGGGCCATGAGCAACAAGCGAGCAACTTAATTGAGGTCTGGCACTCGCCCAGGCTCATTTTGCCAGCTCCTGCGAGTCCTGCTAATGTGCGAAGCCCATTTTGATGCTGGTCGCCCATTAAAGCGGCCACAAAGAGTGGCCTAAACTCCCCCGGAATGTGGGTCTAACACTGACTTATCCGTATCCGGTTTTTTGTTCTTATTTTCTTGCAGATTCATTGATGTCCCCATTGAGTCCTGTGGCAAGTCGTCGCCGCTTCGCATAGCCCTGCAGGCAAACGCTCCCGAACTGCTGCTCATACTGCTGAGGTAAGTCGTATCCTGGGACGGGTACTTCCGGGCCATGGGGGGTCAGAGGGTCGGAGGTCAGAGGGGAAAGTGCCAGCGACTGCCACTTCAATTAGCGAGAAATATGCAAAGCGGTCGCCACTTGGCGGCGCCGGAATGTATGCAACATAAAATACAAGACGCTTAGCATAAGCAAGTGCTCGCGAAGCCACAAGAAAATGCGAGGAAAAACCCAAGGATGGGATAGAGAAAATAAAAGGAAAAATTATCATTAAATATGAAAGTCGCTGCCAAAGCGAATTTGCATCACAAGGCGGTCTCCGGCGAGTCTCATGGTCCAAAAACCAAAAAAAAAACACAGAAAGCAGCTTGTAAAAAGTTACGAGCATGCACTCGGGTCCTCAGCCGAGATTCATAAATTTATATGTAAACGCCTGCAGTTTCGACTTGGTCCTGCGTCCTTCGTCCTTGACTTTCGCCGTCCCGGCAATTTATTGTTTCCTAACTTGATATCACAGCGGCCACGCCCCCTACCCGCCCCGCCATTTTGCTGGCTTCGGTTTCAATTTTTGATGCAGCGCCAAAAAGGATGCTTTGCATAAAATGCAAGTATTGATTGCAGGCCAAAAAGGCGAGTCACAACAAAGTTTCTGTCAGCAAGTTGCGCCTGAGATGCTCAGCTGTCGAACTTTATGTCGACGGCTGGCGGAAGGCAGCTTGAATTTCATTAGATCAAGATTTTCGCAAAAAATTATTCAATTTCCGACGGTCCCTCGGTTTGAGTGGCATATTTTATGTGATTTTTCTTGGGAGCAGGAAATACGCTTTTTAAAACTTGTAGTGCTTCATAAAGTTTTTATTTTGTTCTGAGGCAGATAAAAAGTTTTGCCAGAAAATGTTTATGTGGCCCTCAAATTACTAGACTTTATTAGATTAAAATAGTTATTTCCCCTGTTAAGGAAAAGTTGGAGAGGCCACAAAAATCATTTTATTATAAAATCATTTAGTAAAAAATATAAATTTTTTAAAACATACTCTTAGGTGATTTATCGTTTTTTATGTCTAGGTGATCTGGCTTTCTCTGTACTTGACCTTGCAAAATATAAATTTCATTTCGAACTGCGCCCAAAGGCCTCCGCCAAAAGAATACTCCAATATCGCTGCCAAATTAAATTGCAAATAATTTCTTGGGGAATTCCATGCGCCCCCAACAATTTGCAACATTATTTCCCCCTTTGTAAGCCGACAAAATTAAAAGTGAATTCCTCCTCTCAAAAGGGGGCGTAATACGGAAAGAATTCGCATTATAGGCGGAGGCCAGCTGTGGATTCCGAGTTCAGAGTTCAGAATTCGGGATTCGGCATGAGATTGAGATTCCCGCCAGCTGTGCTGATTGCACCGAGCAAATTGCAATTGCAATGGCTTCGATTGATGGCAAATGTTTGAGTTTGGCTTGCCAATTCCCCGCCGGCCGATTCCCCCGTCATTTGCCTAGCACTTTCCCCAGAGGTTTTGGGAGGTGGGATTTGCCAGTTTTTGCTACGGGTTTCTGTTTCTGTTTCTGTTTCGGTTTCTGCGTCGTCGCCTTTCCAACTCGACTGATTTTTATTTCCATTCAGATGCGGCTGCTGTTTTTTCGAGTTACTGATGCTGATGCAGCCATAAATTTTCGATATTGTTTCGCTTTTGTGTGAGTTTTAATTTGCGTTTCGCCTTTCGCTTTGCTGCATTTTCATTTGGAATTGGCCATAAAATATGCAAATGAATGCGGTGAGATGTATTCCTTTTTCGCATTTTTCTTTTTTCTCTGCCAAATTGATTTACTAGTGCATAATTGCGCGTACGCCGTGTGGCGCCCGACTTTGTTCGGCGGGCAAGCAGACAGTATTTATATGACGCCACATAAATAAGCGAAACATATAAATTAGATGGCTTATCAGCCAGCAAGCGGGAGAAACAAATGCCAGCGCTGGGCGGAGATTTTGACAAACATTTTCAATTTAAAATGTGACAACATCGCCGGCGCCATTTGCAATTTGCACTTCATTTGCCATTCACTCAGGTCTGTCTGCGTGCAGTGAGAGAAGTTCGAGGGACTAGTGTTATAAATATTGGTTTTAAATATAGGTTTTTTTAGTTTAAATTGTATATTGGCTTGTTATAGTATTTTTAAATAAAATACGTTTTCAGGAACCATTTATAAAGAGGTTCCCTTTTTTTCCATTCATTTTTTAAAAAGATGCCAAGTGCCGAATGGAGGTCAAGGAAGAATAATTATAGATTTCTCCAAATAAATCTTCATCTTTGGACCCTTTTCTTTCCATATAATCATTTTGCTATAATGTAATAAATTTTAAATTATCAATCACGATTATAAGAATACCAATCAAGGAAGTCTATTGTTAACCTTAGAATTTTTTTTTTTCAAATGACTTCATTATTTTTCCCGGTGTACATGTGTACATTCTCTGCCACTGTGTGTGTGCTCGTGTGCAACTGACACAACCGCGAGTCGTGTCTGTTCATTATTTCATTTGTACATTGTGTTTATCGGGGCATCTAGCATTTATTGCCGCCCGCCGCCCCGACCTCCGACCCTTCGGCATTGACCGCAAGCAAACCAACTACGTGCTGGCAGCTTGTATCTCATTTGCAAACAGTTACCCACTCCCGACCGCTGCCACGCCCCGCCTGACAACCGCCGCCCCTTCCATCTGTTGCAGATACGGTGCCGCACCACAGCCGCCGGACGGAGGCGCCTCCGTAATTATCGCGCTGCTCGACAAACTCATCGAGGATGGCCGCAATTACAGCTTCGAACTGGTCATGTGCCTCAAGATTCTGCTGCGAAACGTGGCCATGATTGAGATGCCCTTTAAGGTGAGTGAAGGGGTGCATAATTTCCTTTCACAAGAAATTATTGTGGTGCATAGCCAGAGAAAACAAATAAAAAAGTCATTTCCAACTTTCTGCTGGGAGAAAATCATAATGGAAAACATCATCTAGGAAACTATATATATAAATTTGTTCGTAACTGAAGTTTACTTTATGGATACTTAGAGTTTAGTTTGGCAAGTTCTACATAAGTTAATTAAATATAATTTTTTCCATATGCAAACAAACCATACTCTTTCAAATTATGTATTCAACAATTTTTTATTTAAAAGAAATTATAACGAGCTATTTTATAAAGGTAACATACACATCACAAGTCAATATTATCTTAATTTTATATTACTTCCCAGGCATGTCCTTTAACTCATACCCCCCCTTTCTGTTCCAGCCCCTTTTATACGCCTCCCGAAGAGAGATGTTCTTCGATCGCTATGGCCGCCTGTTGATGGACAAGATTATTGGCAGGGAGCAGGTCTACGGAGTGCCCAGTCTGCGACATTTATGCCGGTAATTACCAACTTTGACCTGTAATTTTCCCAGGGGAAGGAAACTCCTTCGAACACTTGACTTTGTGACTAACAATGAGCTGCCCGCCCACGTCTTCCTCGGCTGGAAAGGGAGATTAGGGCCGGGAGAATGGAGTCCGACAGCCATAATAAGTTTCACTTTTTTATTCAATTACTTTGGCTTAGGTCCGACACGCTTGCTTAACTTCCTACGGGCAGACAATTCGGCGATAAGCCCAAAAATGAAATAAGCATAAGACAGGAGCCCAACTGACTGGCTGACAAAATGACAAACCGACACACTGACAAACTGACAGACTGTCTGGGCCTCAAGTTGACAAGTTTCCCTCGTCTGCCGCCTTTGTCAAGCGGCTTAATGCAAGTTGGCCGCCTTCTTTCATGTATTGTATCCAAAAGTCGGGGTCGAAACTTTCCCGTTCGCTTCACTAACTTGGTCACAATGTAGTCAAATGTCGGCCAACTTAATGAATTAAATCGATGCGAATTTCCTTGCCACTTTGATCGGTGTTTAGTCGAGAAGTTTCCTTTCGTTTTAATTCGATAAGTTGACGTCTGCCTTTGATAAGGTTCATGTGGGACCCTATATGCGGGGTACACATATGTGTCACTTATTTGCCGAGCACTCGGTGACCCGATGATGCCGGGTACACAAATATACAAATATATTTGCCTCCCCCAGTTCACGTGTCACAAAAATGTCCATTGACTTTGGCTCTCGTTTCAGCTGGGAACCCGTTCTGGCAGCTTGTTTGCAAGTTTGTTTTCCCTGGCCAATGTTTGCGATGTGGAAACTCGCGCTCTTGGCCTGCATTTCGCACAGTAAGGTTCTGGGTCTGGGATATTGCTTTAAATTGATACATGGCATGGTCACGGTTCTTTAAAGGTTTTTTTCTGGTTATTTAGATTGATGAATTTGAATTAAATTCATAATGAAACTATAAAATAAACCTTACTGAAGTTTTGTCTAGGCTTTAAAATTTAAAGAAAAATGTTTATGTTAATGTGGGATTATTGAAAACTAGGTTTCTTATTGAATAAATATTTCTGTAGAAAAGTTATTTTATTACTTTAATTAACTTGCATATCTTTAGTATACAACTTTCTGAACTGATTTTCTGACACGACACATTCCACCGTATTTGAGTTGGCGCCCATTTGTCGAGTCTTCAAAACTGGTCTCGAAATGACGGTTTTGCATTTGATTTATATGGTCTGCCTGCCATTTTGCGACTTCAATTTATGCAAATCTCACGGAGTGGATACATAAAGCATTACATTTCGCATTGACCCAAAATTGGAGTCTCGAGGCGAGTGTGCAGATTGCGCATACGCCCTGATATCCTGACTTCCGGAGTGGCGCCCACAAGTAGGCAACGCTTTTTGTTCCTCCCTTTATGGCTGCTCAGCAACTTCCGCCGGCCCATCATTTCATTTCTTTTCCCCTAGGCGGTGTCAGCTTGCTTTATTGATTGGGCGAATTTGTCTTCGGTGGCCATAAAAAAGCCAAAATATTGCCAGAACAGAGAAACTTGACAGGACAAATTAACATGGACATAAACTGCGGAGTTCCTGGATGGATCCCCCCGGCAGCCGATTAGCATGTTGTTGTTGGGCCCTCCCTGCGTTTTATGACGCCAATTTGGAGCTTAGTTTCCCAAGAATTTCGGACCATTTCCCGCGCCCCGTTCGCCGTGTTATCAAAAAGCCACTTTAGAGTCGGCTCCACACACTGGGAAACTGGGAAGCGGGAAAACTTTCTCCAAAGCTTTCGCTGCGCCTCTAAGTGGAAGGGCCAAAAAGAATCCGCTACCAATATCCGCTACTTTAACTTCTTCCTCTAGTTTTCGCAGGCAACTTCAGTGAAAGTTCCTGCCCGTATTTTTTCTTCACTTTTGCTGCCTTTCACTCACGATAAAAGTTTTAAGCACATGAACTTTGTTTGCTGCGCGGATTTTTTTTGTCCGTCGTATGAGCTCATTGTGTGAAACTTAAATTAATTTATGAAAAATCCCGCTGAGATTGACGGAAGCAATGCCTTAAGGCGAGAAAAGTATACCGAAAAGTCTTGAGCAGACTGGATGATGTCAATCCTTGGAACTATTTTCAAGCTATCATCTTTGGAAAGGCAAGTCAAGAAGTTATGTTAAAAAAAACTCAAATTAAAGATAAATCATACTTTTAAAAAAGTTGGCAGGGAGCTGGGAAGTATTCTATATTATATTATTTCTCTCTTTTCCAAAAGCTCGTTAAAATCAAATGAAACCATATGGGGATTCCTTACAATTATAAAAAAACATTTTAAAGGCTTTAAATAAGATAAAACAAAATGAATTCATTTTCCAGTTGCTGCATTCGGGATGTCCTGAGGGAGCACAATCAACTGCCCAATGGCATCGACACTCTGAGGCTGCCGAAGCGCTTGCAGCGCTATATCGATCTCATGGAGGAGCTGGAAGGACCTGAGGCCCAGGAGGATAAGGAGGATAGGGAGGAAAGGGATCCGCAGAAAGGGAAGACCCCGCCCAAATGCAAGCTGGGCAGTGAGGTGCCCCGCCTGGAGACCATCAGCAGTGCGGAGGAAAGTGAGGATGAGAGTGAGAACCACGTGCAACTTCTACAAGCTGTCACGGATCCGGAAAAGGCTGCTCTGGCGGCCTTCGTGGCCACTGGCGATGGAGCCTATACGGAGGAGGCCAAAAAAGCGGCTGTGGCCGCCTACGTGGCAGCCTGCCCGCCCGATTTCGATCCCGATTTTCCGCCAATTTCCCTGCCCGGGGAACCCAGATAGCCAAAAACATGGCCAAGACTAGCACTCACCGGTAGGTTTCCTCGCTGACGTTGATGCGACCCGGAACTCCAGTGGTCTCCGTCCGGCTGGTGAGATTGACCGTGTTTCCGAATAGACAGTAACGCGGCACTCGGTTGCCAATTACTCCGGTCACCACTTCGCCGGAATGGATGCCTATGGTGATTTGCTGAAAAAACGAAGGACCAAAAACAGAGAATTTATAATCTTAGAATTTGTAAGAGTGTTTATCTAGAAAATAAAAGAAGAGCCTGGCCTCGGCTAAATTTATAATCTGAATTTGTGAGGGAATTTATCAGGCCTCGCCAGATCTTAAAAGGGCACTTCATTGCGCTAATAAACTTTCGCCGGCAGAAGTCCCATCATCAACACCCGAAAAAGTTACCAACCGCAACGGAATGTAGCTGGAAAAACCAAGCGAAAGTTGCCACAATTACTTTCCAAAAACTTGCAGCAGCAGTAGGAAAAAGTTTTCTTTAATTAAATTTAAAACGAAATGAGCGGCGAGCAAAGAGAAAGCGAGCAAATCCCAACCCAGATCCCCACCAAAGGTCCTTGTTAGTAGGTGACGATGCTGAAATCCAAAAGCGAAAGTCCTGGAAAAGTCCGGGAAAAGCGAGGGTTCCTTCGCAAAAATGCAGAGCCAAGAGAATATGTGTAAATGGGTAATGTGCCAACAGCTCGGAGATAAAAACGAAGGACGAAACTTGTAATTACCAGAAAAACATTACATAAAACTAATTGCCAAGGCGGTGGAATGCGATAAGCGGAAAATACCCGAAACCAAGAGTGCACAAAGTCGTACCGAGAAAGAATTTCGCAACTAAATCAAATCAAATCAGTGCATTGAATTGCTGATGAATCATTCAGCAGTGAGCTGCGAAACAGAAGTCAATCACTCAGTTTTCCTCTTACTAAGTAACGAAGAAATCGGATAAACTTGTTAGCACTCCAAAGGGGTTTTCTTTGGCAAGGAATACACAGAACATTGTTTTCTCTTTTTAAATAAATATTTACCTTTAAGGTAAGGCACTTAAAGACTTTATAAATTCATATAAATTCCGGGACATAGAAGGAAGTGTTCCTAATTGCTGCTGGTTCTTGCCCTAAAAATGCCTAGGGACTTAAGGAACACTATCCAATCTATTTAATATACAGGTTCTGGAAAATTACTGGTGTATTATTAAACATCAGGCAAGATGCCAGTCAGTTAGGAGAATGATTTTCCTGACTACGCCCTCGAGTGTATAAAATACATAGTAACTGCAGAAAGTTTTTGCTGAAAACCGAATCAATATTTATGGACTGCAAGCACAGGAAGTAGCCAACAAAGAGTTGAGTTGGGAAAAACGGGCAGGAAAAGCGGGAAAAGAAGGAGGAGCAGCTCAACAAAGTTTTTGCATGAAGAAAAACATCGGTATAATTGGCTTCATAAACGGAGGGGGCGGCGCAGGGCGGAATGACTAGCTGCTGCTGCTTTTTATCAGGATTTAATGAAGCGCAAAATGATGCCAGGGGCAGAGTTTCTAGGGGAGGGGGCTCAAGTCCTACGAAGGGGCAGTGCAACAGGCTCCCATGTCGTGTCCCAGTTTTTGCCATTAGTGGCCCGTGGCGTTTGTTAATTGCATTTCGAGCGATCTATCAAACGCTGACTCGATTCTCGAATTCTCCCTTGTTTTTTGCCGGCCCAGAAAGGGGGTTTGGGCTTCCCTCTGCATTACCACAGGCAATCAGTCAAATATGAAATACTGACAGCCACAAAAACTTGACTGCAGTTGCGGCGAGGCCAGATGGAAATGGATACAATAGTAGGGGCTCACACTTAGAGGGCGGAACAGACGGATGATCCCAGGACCAAAAGAAGAGTTCCTTCTGAGCAGCGCCACCGGCAAGACGATAAGGTAATGGAATTTCAGCAACAGAAAAACAACAACTCTGACAATAAAGCCAAGTGACACGAGTCCTAGCGAGAGTTCTCAGTTTGTGTGGGTAGTTATGACACACGCACACAGATTCTGGGGATATGTCCACAGTAGGGTGACCCCGAAACTCTATTTATAGGTTCGGATGGTAATTCATTTAATTCAAAGTTTAAATTCTAGTTGAATTACTATTTATCACTACGGGCCTATCTTGTATACAAAAAAAAAAAAAGTTCTATAAGTGGTAACCAATGCTATGAACATAAAATCTTCTCATTCTAAGTGTCTGAAAATATTTTTAGTAGTTTGATAGTTAGTTTAATAAAATAATAATACTGCTGAATGTATTTATTTGTTCACTAGAACGATATATTCTATTATAAACCCATGTATAACCTCTATTTCTGTTAAAGGTTTTATTTTTCCTCAGCATCGAGGCACCCTAATGCCCATACAGATGCCAAGACATGTGCAAAAAGTGACTGACAAGCCACAAGCATTGTCCACACGTACAATGCTGTAATTGTGAAGGATGCCATCAAGTGGGGCATCCGCATCCTCGTCCTCGTCCTCACGCTCATCCCCATCCCCATCCTCGTCCTCGCTTCGTCCTGTGGATCAGCCACTGCCCTCCCTTTTCCCACCCCCTTTCCATCTCCGTATCTGTGGCCCTGCATGTGTGCAGTGTATTTTAAGCCCGAGCACTCAAAGCAAAAGTGTTTAAGCCAAAAAAAAGAGATAGTAGCAGCAGGCAGGAGGCCTTCTGCTCGTCCACATCCTCATCCTCCAACGTCTCTGGTGACAGTTGACGGTCAAGTGGCCACTGGCAAGGATCCGAGACCATGTTCCATGGTCCTAGCCGCGTCCTTTGACATTGTGTGTCATCAATTTTGAATTAATTTTAGCAATTTTCGCAGTTTTCTATCCAAACTTTGCGCCCTCGCCGGGAAAGAGAAACTTTGTTAAATGAACTTTTTTCGCACTTGCCCTGCTGCCAAGAGTTGTTAATATTTTACGTGCACTTGCCACTCAATCCGGCCAGTCGAGGGTTAAGAGATCGGGACAGGGGCGGCGAAAGGGGGGCGTAGACATTGAAATTTATGCGCCATTGAGTTGCTGTTGCTCAAAATGGCGAATGGCAAATGGCAAATGGCGCATTCAGCAACAAATTGCGCGAACATGCTCAAACTTGCATGCTCACACGGACGAACAAAAACACGAGCGAGACAATTTTCCAACTACTTTTAATGCGCACAATTAGAGTGACGGCCCCCTGGAAAGGAAGGGGAAATGCCCCACATTTTTCCGACCCCCAACCCAAACCCCACTTTTCACCCGCGGGCACTTGAGCAACTTGAACGTAAGTTGTCAGTGGTGAATGCATTTTTGATGCCCGGCAAACGCTGCATAAAATGCGGTACACAAAGATGCCAAAATATGCTAAACGTGATAAAAAGCAAAGCCGAGATTGAAATACAATTGCGGGGAAATTTAGCGAGTTTTCCTTTTGTTAGGTGAAATTTCATTAAGAATGGCATTCAAATTCAAGAAAAATATTATTGTCTTTGCTTAAAAACTAGATTTATAGTAGATAGTAGACCATTATGTTACTCAAAACTTAAAAAGAAACCCTCCAGGCTATAAATGCTATTAAATATTTTATGTTTTATATAAAAAATTACGTCTTAAAGTAAAATAATATTGTATATCCACACTCACCACTGGATTGGAGCCCATTTTGACGTTCTTGGCCATGTCCATCATGTCGAGGGCCACCCGTGCCATGCACTTGGCGTGATCCTCACAGTGGTCGGGCAGCCCGGAAACGGCCATGTACTTATCGCCAACCGTTTCCACCTGAAAGCACAGACATGCCAATGAGTCCTTTAGATTGGCCAAATTGAGAGGTGAGGTGACCCGAAAAAGGGACGGAATGGCATCGTTTTTGTGGCCAGATAAAAAGTGTAATTAAGTGGCCATTGCAGGTTGGCGCGTTTGATGATGGCCAGCACCTGCATTTGCACTTTGACCCACCTTGTACACGTTCAGGTTGCGCTTGGAGTCGGTCAGAGCATCGAATACCGTGTAGAGCTCGTTCAGCATTTTCACGATTTTCATGGCCCCATCGGGATCCGTGTTGGCCGCACAGTATTGGCCAAAGCCCACGATGCCGGAGAACATCAGCGTCACGGAGTCGTAGCTGTCGAATGGGGAGAGAAGTTTGGTCCCATAAATAAGCGGGCACAAATATGGCAAATTGTTTGCATTTTCCAGCAAGTGGAGAGGGATTGCACAGAGAAAAATTGGGAAGGAAAATGTGAGTAAGTTCCTAACAAAAATTCTGACTGCAAGTGTAGAGTTACGTCATAATATTTCTATGTATTTAAAGCTCAATACATTTTTTTAAATTTTATAAATCCCATAAATTATTTAAGAAAAGTTTTTCGATTTGACAAACAAGAATACTTCTAAGTTTCTATACTTTTAATTCGTACCCCTGAATGACCACGAATTTTCTATATATTTTTTATAGAACTTTTACACCTGCTTTTCCCACTGTGCACTGTTTCCCATGAGGATAAAGGTAAATTGACTTTCTCTTACCGTTTGGGCGGCACTGGACGCTGATGTCGTAACTCATTGGCCACCGACTTTGGCAGCACTGAATAGAGCAGCCTGTGCAGGACATTCAGGACAGAACCGAGCAGGATGAAAGAATGCAGGAGCAGAAACAGAAACATGGAAAAGTAATTTCAATTTCGCGCCTGAGAGAATTGCGCGCCATTAAGGAGTCGGTGCTGTCATTTGTCATTTACCTGTCGGTCTTCTGCTTCTCGCTCTCCAGATCCCGGAAGGTCTGCTGCAGCTTGTCGGTGAGCATTTCCAGGTTCTTGGTGAGCTTGTACTCCGCCTCGAACTTCTCGGAGAGCAGGACCAAATCCCTGGCAGCGTCGTGCAGCGGCACATCCGAGATGTAGAGCCCCTTCCTGCGGAGAAAAAGGATGTGAGGACACATTCCACGTTCAACGGCGAGTTCAAAGATGAGGTGCGTGGGTGTAAAATGAAAAAATGACACGCATTTTGTTTTACTTAAGACTTTTTGGAATCGCCTGGCAGCAAATAGAAGCTGGGCAAAGTGAAATACAGCAAGGAGGAAACATTTTTAATGTCACCCATAAATTTGGGCAGCTGAAGGCGCATTTGTTTCAATTTGAGTGCGTGTATAAAGCCTTAAGGTTATTGCCTAATATCACATTTAGGAGCTAATGTCTTTAATAGGGGCCTACATTTTACATTACCCACCAAAGAACAATTTATATTTTGGTAACATTTTTAGAAGAGTATATTTTCAGAATAAATCTCGGCTTACAATCTGACAGAGATTTATGAGTGTTTTCATACTTTCCAGGAATTCATACTCACTTGGTCAGATCGTCCAGATTCATGACACTGGGGTAGCACTGAAACAGAATCCGATCCGTTTCCGGAATGTACATCATTTGTCCCTATGGAGCACACAAAAGAAGTGCCCGTTATTTTCGGTATTTTCGGGAGGGCGTAGGTGTAGTCAGTGCAATAAAATTGATTTTTACGCCGTACTCTGTGGCAGGCCAAGCATTAAGTTTAATGCCCACGGGGAGGCTGTGCGTAAGGGTCCATTCGGATCCAGGATTTTCATAACCGTTCCAGACACTTTGATGGCCTTTGGGCCAATGCTCACCTTCAGTCTCAGAAAGCGCTGCTCGTGCCGGCTGCTCATGGCCCCCTGACGTGTCTGCAGGACATAGATGGTGTTTATGTGGGACAGGATGTTCTCGAAGTTGAGCTGCAGGTGCGGCCGGATGGCCTCCACCACCTCTATCAGGGAGCAGTTCTCCTCGGCGACTCTGGAAATAATTGAAATTATAAATACAAAATTACTTGAATGTACTATTAAGGTGTCTAAAAGTATGCTATAGAATATGAGTGTGTCAAGTACTCATACTGAAATATGGAGGTGTTATTTTCATTGCATGCTTTTAGACGGTTTTATAAGTGTTTTCAAATTCATAAATTGGAATGTATAAAATTAATATTATCATTTTAAATATTTTTTATGATTAAATTAAATTTCAGCAAACGCATTTCTCCCAGTGCTCGAGTAAGTGAAAGGGGAGAGGCAAATCCGAGCGCCTCACTTAGGAGGATGGCCCCGACATTCCAGCTAATGGCCACTAATCGCAAACAATGGCTCACAAGTAAATGGCGACTGTAAACCGTAAACTGCAAACCGCTGGCAAGGACTCACCTGGGAATTACTCGGGACACAGCCTTGCCGGCCTGAACGATTTTCATCTGCCTATCGAACATCAGGTGGAAGGGGAACACCTTGCAGAATGTGGCGGGCGATATGAGTGGAGCTGTGGAGTGTGGTGAAGGTGGGTCAGCACTTGCATCCTGACTGGCCAGGTAATTAGTTTGAGTGGCACACACTCACCTTCGCAGAGGAACTCCATGTCATCGGGCACCTCGTCCTTCTTGGCATCCACCTGCGACTTGGCCGCCACGTTGATCTCCCGTATCAGGAACTGCACGTGGTCGTACCGCTCGATGTCGTCGCTTTTGTTCTTCAGCAGTCGCAAACACTTCTGCTCCTTGTCGCCATCGCAATCGAAGCTGTCCTGGGCAATCGGGCATGTGTTTAGCGCTATGGCGGGATCTAAAAACAAAATAGCATTTATTTATTTAACAAATTAAGCTTATCATACAATGTTAAACTTAATACTAAATTTCCGAGCACTGGCTGCGGAGGCCTTCGACTATTAGCATTTATAATAGAAACAAATAAAATATAGATAGAATATACGTCAATGACACTTTTGACCCATTTTAATAAATTTAAAATTTAAAATGAATAGAGATTTAAGGCACGTGCGTATGTGAAAGTTTTATTAGGTCAAGCTGTGAGCCTAGTAAAGTTGGTTTGTTAATTAACAAAACAAATCTAATAAACGTGGGCTCTAGTCAAAGCCATGCGCATTTTTTGTGAGCTTTAACATAATTCGATAAATCCAGTTGTTCAGAGAATTCTATGTATTTTAGTCTGAAAGGCTGTCAGTTTTCCGATACTTAATTGTATAAAAATAATTGCATTTCATTTCACAAAAATGGCTTCTAGCTCCTAAATAATACATTTCGCCATAGGGGAATTTATACTCCTGCCGGTCAAAAAAAGCAAAGCCAAACGAAGCCATCAAATTGTATTAAAATCAGAGCAATGTCACAAAGTTTTCTCGTTATTATATCCGTGGGTGGTACAAATAAATGAATAAATAAATGCCGGGCAGTCGATACAATTTACATTTATTGTCATTCCAGCTCTCTGAATTCCGCAATATGTTAATCGCGGCGACTATTTTTTCTGGCTTTTATGTTACCTGTCTCGCTGGCAATCTGTTGGCCATCGTTGTTGTTATTCACGTTGACGGGGTTGCCGTTGTTGGCGTTGTTGGCCATTCCATTATTGCCGCCGCCATTGCCGCCATTGTGATTATTGTTTCGCTCGGCATCCGTCGAAGGAGCCAGGACAACCGTGCCCGATCCCGTCGTCGTGGTCGTGGTGGCGGCCATGGAGTCCTCCTGCAGTTGCTGATTTTCCCGGGCGATGGCCCGCTCCTTTTCGGCCTCGTCGATGGGCTCTCCCTTGCGCTTGACAATGTCGATTTCCACCTCGACGCCATGCAGCTTGGATGCAACGGCCTGTGAGCGGGAGATACAAGATGGAACCGATATAAGGCCGGGGCGGAGGCGTCAATGGGTCCCCGATGGGGCATCGCAATGGGACTGGCCATGTACATATATCTCACCTTGACGATGCCGATGACTATGTGCTCGAGGCCAGGCCGCTCCGAGTAGTAGTGGAGCAGCAGCTCGCCATCCTTCTCCGTGCAGCGGAAGGAGGGGGCCCGCATTCCGGGGTACAGGGTGCCCAGGTGGTCGTGCAGGGCGTCCAGATTCTGATTGATGCACAGGGAGAAAAGCCGGAAAACAACATAAGTACGGTGGTATGGAAGTAATTCAGAGGGTTGAAAAAATGAAATTTATAGAGCCCCATATCATATCAAAATGTTAAGATGCTAAGTGAGAACAGAACAATATCAAGAGATACTAGAATACTATAACATTTTTGGGAACCTTTAAATTATGTTTCAATCATAAATTTAAACTGATTTGATTCAAATATTTTATTTAATTTAATTATTTAAAGCCCTGTTTATAGAGTGAAAGTGTCTTTAAACATATTGTACAGTTCAGCATAAAAACCTAATTAATAAATATTTTGAAAAATATCCGAAATATTTTTGAAAAATCATGCTGACTGAGGAATTCAGAGTGAATTGATGGCCAATGTGTGTGGTATTTGTTCTCTGTGTGGGGCTTTGTTGTTGTTGATGTTGCGGTGGTGATGGTGCAGACGAAAAAATTCAATTTCATTTTTCATTATGACAAAGGATTCGAGGAGCATTTGCGGTGAAAAATGTGGAAAATTGAAAATAAATCGAATGTGAGTGCAACAAAAGGCGTCCAGGGAAATGGGTTACGGTCTGGGTTTGAGTGGGCGATGTGTGCGCTCAAGCAAAATACTTAATGCTTATCAATGATGGCGAATGTCGAACTCGATGAAGCCGAGACTGGAAAACTGGGAAACTGCCAAGGGAGCAGCATGAAAAATGACTTGAAAGTCGATTGGCCAATGCAATTGTGCCGCAGATGCATGGTAGATGGGTGTGAAATGGCCTTCAATTAAGTTAACTGTGTGTATATGTATATAGTAAATAGGGCCGAAAGTACCTGGAGGAAATCCCGTGGCGTGGCGCCCAGCACTTGCAGGATCTTATCGTAGCCCGAGTCCTGGCAGAACTCGAAGAAGGTCTTGCCGAAAAGCTCCAGGATGTCATCTGCGGGAATGTCTTTGGGGATGAAAAGAGCGGGGGAATCACATTAGCGAGCTGACCCACATATGCTTACTCACTACTTACTGAGGATCTCGACAGCTGCTCCAATTAGATTGTATGTTATTTCATCGTCGTAAATTTGTCGCACCAGAAACTGCCCCTCCATGCTGACCATGGCCTTTTTCCTGCATTCCGAGACGAGCCGGTCCAAAAATAAGCAGCCATCAAAATCGAGTCGGGCGAGACGAGAAGGGTTTTCCCCCAAAAAAGAGAGTGGCAAATACATTAATTTTAATTAAATTGCTTCTGTGCTCGTGAATTTATGAGTGAGTGGCTGGCATTCCCCCATTCTGTGTGTGTTTGTGTGCTTTTCGGCGGACCTGCTGCCCATATGGCGGTCACTTTATACGCTCTTCCATATTTATGTTTTTAATTAAGCAATGAAGACAAAATAAAGCTCTTCAAATGAGAATTCTCGGTCAGCCTTAAAATGTGGCGAGGGTTTCAGCTTTCCCTTTTTCGTTAGGGTTTTTGAAAATGCGTTACGCTTTGTGAACTTTTAGGATTTTGTGAAGGGGAATATGAAAGAAGAATTTAGTATCCTTGGCTTTTTTAATTTAAAATACTTATGAGATAAAATTTTAATTAATATTTTCTTATAGAATTGTTCTAAGAATAAAATTAATAAGTAACTTTTTTAAACAAAGCCATTTTTTATTAAAATGTATGTTTACCCATTTTCAGAAAAATTTCAAATAATTATCTTAAAAATTAAAGTAATCTAAGAGGATTTTTTGTATAAAGTTCACCAGAGAGAGAGTCCTTTATACTCAACTTGCAATGTGTGCCTTTCCGTTTGGCATTCAATGCTTTCCTAATTTCTCTCATTTCTGCTTTCAAACAAAACCAGCTTATACTGGTAGTTAAGTCCATTTTCGGCAATAAGATCCTTTAAATTTCTTTCAAAAGTTAACAGGATTTGGGGGTACGTATTTTATATTCCTCGCAGAAACTTGGCAGCGATTTGCATTGAATAACAATAATAGGGAAAAAGAAAGCCTTCGGTGGCCCGCTGCCATTTCCCTTTGTGAACATCGTGCAAATCGACTTTATTATTTAATAGAACTTGCGCCAAGCTGTTACCAAAACAAATTGAATACAACGTGCCGGCACAGTGAAAGTAACAGGGAGAAAGTCGGGAAAAGCGCCAACGTTGCAGAATTGAACATGAAAATCGTGTGGGTGGTGGGCGAAATAAGAGGGAGAGACACGGAGAGACAGAGAAAAAAGTAATAGAAAAGTAGATTTTGTACGTGAGAAAGTTTTTCCATTTTCCCTACGCAAAACTTCTGATTTGTCGAGCCAAAGTGGGCGTGGCATCGCAGGTGAGCGAAGACGGTGGCGAAGGGGTCGGAGAAGTGCGGTATTTCATTATTGCTCATTTCAAATGCGAAATGCTGTTGGATTGCAGGATGTGTCAGCATCTGTCGCTGAAATGTGAGAGGTATTTGCACCTTCAACAAGATTGAGTTGCTGCAACAGCAAACATTTAATACTGCAATTTTCCCGACCCCAACACATGTACTTTTTTATATATTGTAGGATCTGATTTTTAATTTCCTGAGCTGCCAGCGGACATTGAATAGGAAACAGGAACCTGTGGAAAAAGAGCTCGGCAGCCAAGAAAACCGTAGGAGATTCCTGCATATTACACACCAAACTGGAAATTGATTTTCGCCTTGCAATTTAATATTCTATGAAATATATGGCTTGCGGTTGAGTGAGGGTGGCCCGAAATAAAACCAAGATTTATGGCAAGTGCATGCATAAATTTTACGACTACGGGCCTTAAAGCCAGTCTTTAAATGGCCAGTGAACTGGAAGTGAAGATTGCACTTTGGAGCCTGCTCATTTAATAAATTCCGGTTTCGTTTAATTGCTCGGCAGCCGAGGTGAGAAGCTTTCACCATCATCTGCCGGCGGTTACTTCTCTTTTATGGTATCCTATCTGCTCGCAATTTAATTTCATAAAGTCAACACTCTGGCGGCAAAATGTCTATCATTTTTATTGTGCCAGCAAGGCAGCATTTTGTGCCGTAAATTGAATTATGCTGCACGTTTTGGCCCAGCTTACCTGCCCGGCCAGCACTGCGTATGATTGATTTTTATTGATTTAAATGTGCGTGTCTTGTGTGAGCGAGCTGTCTGTTGAATTTCGCCGGATTCGCCTTTTGATCGACAACTTAATTGAAAAAGTTAATGTGCGTGGAGAAGCCTCGGATTCGGGCACGTTTTTTCGGTCTCATCTAATGCAATTTGTCATTAAATCCCAGGGCACACACACAGTAAAAAGTTTGCCATTAAATTTGGACCATTTGCGGCAGCATAAGCGTCAATTAATGCGAGCTGTAAAAATTAATTACGCACACACGCTGGCAATTTATGATTCCTTGTTCCCCTCCTGGATATTGCGTATACGCCGCGTCGGCCTGCCAAATGCAAGGCGACACTCAGTGGCTTCCTCCGCCTTCTCTGTCATTACAAATTCAATTTCCGCTCGGCCAGCCAACCATCCAACCAGCCAGCCCCCTTTAAACTCATTTAAATATTGTTTACTTAGTGACAACGACAGGCGGCCGAAACTAAGTGGCTTAATCTGCGAAAACGGCCAAAAGAGCCGGGGAGCCAAGGCCTAAGAAATATGAAAACATTTCGCGCCTAAGTAGCTTAGGCCAACGCCCAAGTGTTTTTGTTTTCCTTCGCGACTGTTGGTTTAAGTTTCACGCGCACTGCCTTTCCGGGATCGAAAGTGTATATACACGGTGTCTATATATATGTATCCTGTGTACATATCCCCTAGCAGGCCACTGCTTTGGTTTTGGTAGCTCTCGCGTGTAAATATTATTATTTAATATGCCAATCGCAGAGCCATTCGCAGCCCACGTTCCGTGTGGATGTGGATGGGATGTGGATGAGGATGCCGATGAAAAATCCCCGGCCGGATTGCTCAACCCGTGGAATTTACGCGCCACTGACACGCTCCCCAACTCTCGCCTTCCCCGCCCTCGAATTTTCCCCCTTTCGCTCGCATTTCCCCACATGACTCTCACTTTTTATGGCAGGGCATTAAATCGCTTTATTATGAACTACTTGTTGACTTTTGGCAGCTGAAACTTTAAGTTGGCTTAGCTTTCCGGGGCAGGGGAGAGAGGAAGGCCCAACCGCAAAGTGTGTAAAATCCATAATCAATCAGCTAATTCGAGTCTGAGTCTGACTTTCCGTGCGGTCGGGCGAGGAATCCCTAATGAGTTCGTTACGAGGAGATGAAGATGAGCCCCATCTAATTGTGGTTCCTCGTTCCGCAGTCTTCGACTTAACAAATCAGCCCGCAGCTGTTTCTGACGTGCACCGTAAAAGTTGGGATCTGGATGTGGGTTGCACATGCAACCATCGTACAGTGGAGGTCAGAAATATAGGAGAGGAGTGTTTATATGCTTGCATTTTTAGTGAGTTTCTTAGGGTTATGAATATAGAATATAGAAGAATATCGCAATATAGAACATCGTTCTTTGTAATAAGCATATAGAAGTTCCGTGTGGCCTAAAAGTATGCAATGAAAGAAAGAGATCCGTTGCATACTTTTGGACACCTTCCAAAAAATATTGTAGTCCGAGTAAAACAACTCATATTCATATTGAACTTAGCTAAAACTTAGTTATTAAAATATTCAAAACCTCTACACCATACTGCTTACCCCCACTGTTTGTGTGTGCACATTCGCCCACAGAAATACTTTACACACATCTGAACGAACTTAAACTAACCGACATTAGTGCATTTTCTTGGCAGGCACTTAGCCAAAGAGCAAATGGAGAGAAGTTGCAGGAACTCATCCAATCCGACCTTGCAGCGAGGTGCGAAAGGATTCCCGGCATACTATAACCGTAACGTGCCTTACTTGGTTTAATGATGCCGGCTAAATGCCTGCACTCATTCGATAGAGTATGCCGCAGTCAGCTTTAGACTTTGGCCAACTTGCATTTGGAATTTCCCCAAGTAGCTGCAATAAAACGACCGCCAAGAAAAGAAAAAGAAAAAGGACAAGAGTAGAGCAGCCCAGAAACGGAAACGAAATAAGGTTAAAAGCCACTTAAGACTCGGGCAAGTTAATGTGGCACATAACTCAAGTGAGTCACATGTTTTATTGTGCACACACACAAGCGCCGAGAGGATGCAGCCAAGTTGGGCCAGGGTCAAGTCGAATTAGCCAAGAGCATCGCTTTAACCGAATGCCGGCGGCGGGAAATTAACATCGAAATTACAGCGATTCCACGAGGGACAGACCCCCATATCGAAACTGGCTATTGCATGGGTGAGTATGTGGCTAAAGAGGCCTTAGTTGCATGGAGAAAAAATGGTACTTGCCCTGATAATATAACATATATTTTATGATAGTCCCAAAACCAAATAATTTTTATTTTAGGAATTTAACTTATTCCTATTTCTTAATAATCAATGAGTTATAAAATATTTTTAATGTTTCTTGAACTTATAACGCTCAAAAATATAAAATATGTTTTTAAAGAGGTATGTTGTAAAATTATTTTTAGACGAGAAATCGGATTTATATTCAATTAAGAAAACCGTTTAAATCAGGGATGCCTTTCAAAGGGCTTTGTTATTTTGGGTTGTTGGTACAGCCAAAGACCCACTTCGGCTATGTTTTTTTTTCTGTGTGTGCCTAGGACTGTGTGTGCTTGTGGTAATCCCTGAGGCGTGTTATTCAAATCAGGAAGAAGGCTATGGAAGGCAATTCCCTAGTTTTACGGGTACCGGAAGATCCACCCAGTGGGTGGGGGTACCACTTACGTTCTGGGGGATTCTGGGAGGTCCCCCTGTCTGCTGTCTCTTGTGTATTTGTATGCGATTAGCGTTAAACCGCTGCCGAGCCATTCACATACAGACGTGATGTACTACGTTAATTATGAAGGACTGGGGATCTCATCATCATTGTCACGGCCATTGCCATTGGCAAGTCGATTTGGCCGGGGATTAGCATTTTTACTGTCGTCAAGCTGCGTTGGTGGTGGCGGTGGCCATGGGGCGTATGATTAACCTTTAATGCAGCCTCAAGTGTGTGTCGCACACCTAGTGACAAGGGACGGAAAATGGGAAAGGGAGCATGGTCAGCACTTTTGGCCTGGCCATTAATAACTGTCCATATGCAGGCTCAACCACCGCCTACGAATTTTCTCTTCTTTTTTTTCTTTTTGCTGGTCATTTATTACCGCCCGCTATCGATTGACTCGCCCCCCGCCAGCTCCATTTATTTCTTATCTACGCATGCACTGTGACATCTCGAAATTAGGACATCATTAGCAACTGTCGATGCCGCCGTGGAAGCGCCCTGATAAATGCCGAACCATCCTATTCCACCGAGCCCATCCCTCACTGGGGAATTTGCGGTCGACCGCCGCCCCACTGCGCCCCTGGTTTTTCCGATTTTCCGATTTCGGTGTGGTGTTTTGCAGCGGGGAAAGCTGAAAAAATTAAGCCGCCTGCGAGCCCTTAACACAATTAGTTTTTAAAGCTGCCCTAAGGCGGAATTACTGGGAAATTATCGTTATTGTATGCCGAGCTCATTCCCGTTTAAACGCACGCCTGTTGTGGATGAGCCGTAATTGATGGGAATTGCATGCAGGGCGAAAAATGCGAGGCTTAAATATTTATGTTATTGGGAAATGTAATGGGACTTCGGACTGTGTGTATTAACAGAATTATTTAAATGGGCTTATCTCTATTTTATGTTTTTCCAAGTTTTTCAGTGGCTATTCCGTCGTAACTTAGAAACAAGATGACCCACAGCCAACAGATGCACTGTTTTCAACAGCTCTTAACCTAGGCAAACAGTCCCTATAACTTTTAAGTAGATCTGCATAAAAAATAATTTTTCTCAAATTTTGAATTTTTCATAAGGGGTAACATTCCAATTTTTAAAAAATATGTCAGAAAATAAAATATTTAGGCTTGTATGTCAATTGATTAGAAATTTCATGACGAGTTTAACAAGGTGTGACACTTAATGTTTGGGGAACTATTTGCTGAGTTATGGCTGAATTACTGATACATTTTAAAAGAAATTGGGTACAGTTTTTGTTCCAAAAATTGTATAGACTAAAAAATGTCATGTTTAAATTTAAATCAATTTAAAATGTTATGATAAGCTTAAAAAAGTTTTAAAGTATTTATTAAATGAATTCTTTTTATTGTTTCGGTCAAAATCCTGAACTTTTTGAGTGACTTAAAGTGTCAATTGATTGTCAAAAACTGAAAATTGAACAATTTGGGGTAAATGTTCATTCCTTTGTAAGGAAATTGCATTACGCCCTAGCAGGCAGTAAATCAACACCTAAACTAAAAGATTACATCTTCCCAAGTGCAAAGTTCACGCTAGGATAACATGCTCTCGACCACGTCTGAAAAGCGGAATTCCAATCGAATCGAAAGGGAAATTCGATTTACATTCTCCACTGGCAGTTGCCAACTCTCGTCGAAACACAATTCGCAATGGCCGCCTATCCGGAACCAATTCTATGCTGCAAATTTGCTCTGGTGGCTCTGCCTTTCAGCCCCTGGAATGTGGGATTTTGGTCCTAATGATGGCCGACGGCCAGTGCTCCTCGCCACTCAAAGGCTGAAGCCTCGCAAGGCCGACAAAATGGCGCAAATTTACGGAGGAGGCACCTGGCAGCACTTCCGGCTTAGGGGATGATGTTCCTGCTGATGCTGAGCCGATGCAGCTGATGCAGTTGCCCCGGGAAATGTCTTGTTTTGCTGTAAAATGCAAATGAGCGGGAGGCATCGTCGACATGGGGAAATCTCGGCCGGAAGTAACGGCAACAAATGAAAAATGTGTGCTGCCAAGCCGAGAGGACATGATTTCAATATGCAGATTTCACCCGGGAAGCAGTCCAAATGCAATTTCGAAATGCTGCAAATGCGCTCAGGGAGAGTCCTGTGCGGTTTTTAGTTTTATTAAAAAGCACACACACCCACTCGCACAGAAACTTGTAAAAAATGGATGGTGGGAAAACGTTGCAGCCAGCAGCTGACCCTCTCATGTGGGGAAAATAAATTGCTTTTAAGCGACGTGTCCTGCTCTCTCCCCCCAAAGGACGTCGCACTGAAAACCAACGAGCGTGTCGCAATTCGCAAAATGCAATAAATACAAATTTCAGTGATGCATTTATGCGCGAAATACGTGTCCAGTTCCCCCGTCTCCCAGTTAGCGGGTTATTTAATTATCCTTCAGAGCCCAGTTAGTCGGGACACCGGCAAGCAGACATTGCGTATGCGCCCAGTTGGCCGCCAAACATATTTCGACTGCCACACTTAATTAGAAATAGTCAGCAGCCGGCTGAACCAGTTTGCATAATTAATGCCCACTGTATCATGGAATTATTATTACAAATTAATGGAATTTTCTTTGGTGTTTAGTTTTGTGCAAAAGCCATGGAATATGTAATTAGCAGGGGGCCGTCAAGTGAACTGAAGGCAGTTTAAGCCCAGAAAGACCAATAAAGGAGCCTCGGTTCGGAATAAAGAGCCCAGGGGCCGTTTGGTGTTAGGGAACACCGAAAACTGTGTACTCAAGAGAGGGCGGTTGGAAAACAAATATTTGCTTTTACCCTGTAATTGAACTTTTTAAAGGAGGCTGTCCGAACGAACCCAGTTTTACTCGTTAAAGCAACGTTTCAGTTACCAAAGATAGCTTAGGGCATCTTGGATAAGAGTATCAAATAATAAGGAAGTTCTTATTAAATATGATAATATAATTAGATTCAGAAATACCTTTTCCATATAATTAAACATTGTAATAAATAGGTGGTTCTATTTTCTTAACTAAAATAACTTCTGTTGCGTTAACCAGGATATGATAGTACTCAAATTGCTTGACAGAGAACAACCCATCCCTTTTATTAAATATTAATCAAATTGACGTAATCAAAGGTTTCGTGTTTCGTAAAATGGCGTTTTCTGACAACTATTGCCGCCCTTTCGTAATCCCTGAATACCCGTACAATAACTCGATTATTAATAGCATTCCCTTTGCCTTTGTCTGCTTAATGGCTTGTCATAATCGTAATCAAGTGGCCGCTCCGTTGTCTTGACTATAATTAGCCTCCTTGGGCTCCATTTTATTTAGATTATTGCACACCATTTGACTTTAACGCACGAAAGGACACTCGGCCCAGTCATTGGCCCCATTGACAAGCCATTAATGGCGATAATGCTCGAGTGTCGGTGAATCGATGGCGACAATGCCAACATTGCGTATGCGCAACGCCAACTTTGGGCCGCACGCACGCGACGCATTATTCATAAAGCGATAAAAGTGGAGGGCGCATAAAGAGCCAGCGGAAAACTTTCGACAATAAACCGGGGGATTGTAGTGGATGGCCGGGAAACCAGGTTTTGGCCAAAAATATGAAGCAATCAAACAGACAATAAATGAAGCAAAGGAGTCGCGTCGTCAAGCCAAAAGAAATGCAATCAAAGCAAAAAGTAATCTCGGCGATAAGTGCGAAAACGTGTCAAATGTCCTGGCCAAGGGGCGGAACAGGATGCTCCTGCGAGGGGGCGTGGCTGCAGCTGACGTGGAGCAGCTTGCCCGCATCACGGGAGTCAATAAAGCGTAACAATATTTGCTGTGTGCTGAAAACAGTTGACAAAATGGCGACGACAGTCGGAGCAGCAATATGAAAGTATTGTAAATGCAAAAAGTTCAGGGGGAACTTCACCTGGCACAGGAAGGGTGGACCGTCAGTGCTGCGATATGGTCCTTTTTGGGGGGAAAATAGAGTTTAACCTTATTGTGATAGTAGTTTTCAGGCCAAGTGAAATAGTCAAACAAAAAAGGATGGTAGAAAATTAAATTTGTGTGTTAAAGCCTCTGTAAAAAAGGCTTAAAATATTATATTGTGCTTTTATTTATGAAAACAATTTGATTAATTTTTTCTATCCATTGTTAACCTGTTTTTTAAGCCTAGTGCCGACAGCACTGGTGAAACAGGTGCTTCTGTTGTGTTTGCCCGATGTTTGTTTTCGTGTTTGAGTTTTTGGCGCTGCCTGCGGCACAGTTTGCATTCTCCGAAAATGTTGCCAGCTGTCAGCTAAAAAGTTGGGGATTGGGGAGTTTGAGTTTGGCTCAGAACTTTTTTTGGCCGGGCCAACGCACATTTTTGACGCATTAGCACACGGGCGCTCTCAACTCGTTACAAGCCTCAAATATGCCATTTCCCCACCCATATACACACTCCAGAATCGACTCGAATTTCCATAATGTCTGCCATGAAAATGCGATCGATTTTCGTGTATTCGAGGGGGTGCGCCTGTGTGTGTAAAGTGATGTGATGTGTGTGCCAAACAACAGGGAAAAAGACATAATGCTGCGGGCGTGTGTGTGAATGTTCCTATGAATATCTACAAAAAAAGAAATGGCCAAAAAAGTCAGGTCATTGGTTGAGTGTGTGGGCGACTAATGGCCCGAAGTAACCAAAAAATAAGCTGAACGCGTATCAAAGCCGTATATAAATACTTTTGCACAGATACTGCGAATGTGAGGGTACAAATGCGCTTTTAATGGCAAAGGATTCGCAAATGCCTGCAATCAAATGAGTGTCCTTAGCAGGATGCTCGACAAAACGCTGGCTGATTGCTTTTCCACCGCCCCCAGATGGAAATTCCAGTCGAGCGCAATGAAGATTGATGGGTTTTCGGTATTTGTCAGCAAAAGAATCTCTCCTTGAACTCAACTCCTTCTCCTCTGCGAGGCTAATAAGTCACAAAAATATTTGGAAAACGGCACGTGTTCCCCCTTAAAGTGTACAAATTTACATTTAATATGACAAGTCGTCGTTGACGTGCTCGGAAATCTTTTCTAGCCATATATCAAAACCCTTGGCTGGTCCCTGTTTGGGCGCCATGTGCTTAAATCTCACATCACCTGTCCCTGCTCGGGCGCAATGTGAAGGGAATATGATTTCACGCTGCTAAAAGCACTCGACACTTAACTAAATTAGTGATATCACTCCGCACGCATTAAATCGGGGGAAAATTCAGAAAAGGACGAGGCTTCGGAACCCATTAGCGCGAATTGGCGACTGACCAGCAGCTGCGGCTCGAATGAGAGCTCAAACCAAATAACCATATGACCATATAGTGTGCAGAGTTGACTGGCATATTGACACACTCGCACAAAGGGCAAATCCAATTCCAGCAGAAGCCAAGCAGCTCAAACCTCGATTCTCGCCCGTGGCCGCATTGTGGTCGTCGCTGTAAAGCATTTTATAGGCAAATCGATTTTTGTCTAAAGTGCCACAAACACGCACATCGGCAGCAGGATAACAATACCGGGGGCTTTGGCAACAACAGCAGATGAAAAGCTGAGGCAGGGAAAATAACAATAACGTTGTTGCGAGTGTATTAGTTGAACAACTGACACTCTGACCACGCCAAGGAAAAGCTATAATAGTCGATTTTCCCATCGAAATAATGTACTAAGAGTTGCATTGACAGAAAGTCCTTCGGTTTTGTATAGATAATCAAGGGATTATTATATATAATCTGGGGAAATATATATATTTCTGATGAATTAAACAGATATGCGAGGGTACTTATAAATTACTTTTAAAGCTACCTAAAAATATGCAACAACATATTTTGAATTCAGAAGTATAAAGACGTTCGATTTTTCACTGCGTACTTTTAAGCAGCTTTTTAATCCCTGGTTTTTTTTAAGATTCCTGTTTATTTAAGATTGCAGAGAACTCGGTTAATGTGAAGCCTTAGCTATCAGCTCGGATTCATCTTTGCTTTAAACTGGAAGTCTGCTCCTTTTCCCCGCTCCCTCCATCAGGCATCTTGTTTAGGCAAATTAATGAGACCCATTTGCAGATTGATGTGCTGCAATTATGCTGCGAGACCAAGTAGCATAAAGCACTTAACGCACTGATTCTGATTAAGTGGGCGAAAGCACGAGCAGCAAGGCTGCAGAAAAGGAGGCGACTTTAAGGTCCTGGAAAACGGGCTTTAAAAGCAATCAGCGAGGGGCTAAGAGACCAAGAGAGCTAGACCAACCCACTGACAACTATCTATCAATGCGGTCAGCTGGGTGTCAATCAAGGCAAATGCCAATGCCAATGCCACGGGGCGGGGAAAACCAGACAATCCCCTCCCCAGGGTCCCATTTCCCTCCTTTGTGGCCTCGGATTTTCTTTTCTTTTTTCCTCGCTTTAATGATCGCTTTGACAATGCCTTCAAGTGCGAGGACGGCGACAAACGATGTGGCCCATCTGAGGAATGGGGATTGAAGACTGGGGTCTGAGGACTGAGGACTGAGGACTGTGGCCCCGGGCTGAGGCCACAGGACATGGGACACAAGACACAAGGCGTAGGACCCAAGTCGTGGGACTCGAGACCCCGTCTTTGTCTTGGCGCCTCAAGTGCTGGATAATGACTTTGATTCTCGCTGCAGCGATTGCCCAAGGCACTGCGACAACGTCTGCGACTACGACTGTGGCTGCCAACTAATGCAATGTAATTAAAGCCCGTCAATGCCGACCCCATTGGCAGGCATTTAAATTGAAGGGTCGACAGTGCACCAAGAAAAACTGAAGAAAAAAAACAAATAAAAAAAGTATTTTAAATTAAAATATTTAGTTTATAAAGCATACAATAACATTTTAAATAATATGCAAAAAATTTCATATAAATCTATACGTTTCTAAACACGTTTGTGGTTCTGTAAAATGTGAAATATTTTTACTAGTACTAATTGATTTAAATGTGTTATAAATCACCCCAATATTTATTTAATATTTGCAGAACTGTCATTAATTAATGGGAATTTAACTAATTATGCATGAACGTGGTATAACTATGCAAAACTTTATTAGATTACATATTTATTAGTTGGCTGGCTGTCTAACTTTACACAATAGTCTGCCAAAACAATTAGTTTACAGAAATTTGTGTGGGCTTAAACGACTGTTATTTATTGGAAAGGGCTAATTGGAAATGTTGGGCGATACAATTTTAAAAGTAACAACCTATAAAATTCCTCATTTTGCCATCCATTTTTATTTGGAATCTCCAGATTCCTTTACACAAATTAATGTATTGATAATGCTAAGCTTTACCCTGACTTCTGACTTTAAAGTTCGAACTTTTAACAGTGTGCTGCCAGCGTTGCCATTGTTACCTTTTCCTTTCGAGCAGACCCTTCTAATGAGAAAAGTTGGCAATGTTTCCCTTTTTCTTCGCCATAATTAAAGGGTTGTCTGGGCCAGGCAGCCGACACCCGATGCGACTCGCCCCCTGGCTGGCTCAATTCATTAGCAATCTGTAAACGTGGCCAATACAAATTGCAAGTGACTTGCGGTTTAGCAATCCGAAATCATAAATCACGGCCAATTAGTGGGAGACTACTCCTTTGGTCTGTGACTCAGGCTCACAGGCCCAGGGAAACTCACACACACAGGCGCAGTCATGTAGCAATATCAATAACTTAATTAAGATAAATGCGATTCGTATAAACCGTATAGCCCGTAGTCACAATACTAACGCTCCCATAAACAAACTCACCCACCCTCGCACAGAAGGCTCGTGGGCGTTTCTGGGCGTTGATTTCCGCTAACTCAGAGCACTGGGAAGAAATGTGTAGAGTCCTTATGTAAAAATGTGTTTGGGGAGTCCCAGAAAAATCCATAAGCCGATTTTGAAGTAACCATATAACCTCTTCCACTTTGAGTAAAAAAATTCATAGAAATAAAAAACTTATTTTAAAATAACCCATCCTATATAAAAATATAGAACAGAAGAAACGTAATACATAGAAAAATAGTTTATAATTATATAATGATATATATTTATAAAACATCATAAGTAATTTATTTCATCCGAAGTAGATAAATATCTTTCTGAGGTATTCAAAAATCATTTATTTTTAGAAGTGCCCATTTTGGCTGCACTTGTATGTTTGACCCCATGGATCTGTGAGCCTGGGAAATCCGTGTACGCATTAATGCGACGCGTGTCCTGCTTGTTTATGCGCCGCCAACAACAAACAGCCCCAATTAATTTATGTATATCTCACTACAGTTGTGTGGGCGGGCCACGCCCATCCAGTGAATGTCCGATGTCCGATGTGAAAAATGGATAATTAGTTAATTGCGGTACGTGGCAGACAAATGTGGGGGATTTATGTATTTTAGTTATTAATTAAGTGCGTGGCTGTTAATCTGTTTGTGCCACGCACACACACAGAACCTTGAAATAAATCGCAGGATATTTGGGTAATTCGAGAATATATTGAAGAGTCGTTTGGTTTAATATGGCAGTACCCCGTTTTATTGTCCTTGGCTAATGAGTTTGCGAAACTTGGCTTGTTGGCTTGACACTTGAACGCTACTTACTTGATCTTCTCCCATATTTCCTCGCCAAAATGCTTCAGCACCAGCAGCTCCAGGGCGTAGTTAACGAAGCCATACTGCGATTTAAGAGAAAACAGTAACCGATTAGTATTTATGTTTATGGCCGCTCTTCAAATAGACATCAATATCTTCAGTCTAGTGTCTGTATCTGGGCGAAACGATCCAGTTCGGAATCTTGCGAATCGTAAAAATCGGAGCTCTTTGAATTTAATTGCATTCCCAGATGGGACACATGCTTTGATTCAAGTCGATAAATTTGAAATATGCGAAATCAATAGCGATTGCGCATTGTCATTTCGTTTTAAATGTATCCGAAAAGCAATCAATTTGATTTGTTGTGCGAAATCAAGTCCCCCAATGGAAAATGGAAAAAGGAAGGGAGCCAGCAGACATACCTCTGCTATCCAGATACGCAGCACAATCAATCGCTTCCGCCGGAAGTAATACTAAACAAGCAAAATACTTGAAATATATTTACATACATTACGCATACGTCTAGTTGGCCACACATGGGGTTCAGTCTGTGCTTCTGTGTTTTTGTTTGTGTCTGCTGTTGCTTTTAGATTTTTTTGGCTCCCTGGGCTTTTTCTGCCTTTCTGCTCGGTTGTCTGATGAAGATGTATCTAACCGATATTTGATGTTTATTGCCTTTGTTGGGAACATTGAAATGTTGTGGCAGCGCAGGAGAACGAAGTCTCAAATGCCACCCAGAGATATGAATAAAGTGGAATGGGAAGCAGGGTTGCTTGAAATGCTGCGAAAATCGCAATCATTAGATCAACATTTCCCTGTATTTGTCAATTTGAAGACTTTCTTTAGCAGGTGTGTGTTTTGAATTGAAAAATCTGATTGGGATCTTTAAAGCCTCGGAAGTAATAAAATGTATTCTAGGGATTTGATTGCTCTAATAAAGGTGACTGAAAGTATGCAGTAAAAATACTTTGTTGCATACTTTTAGACACCTTTATAAATATGTATATTCCTTTTCATTTTTGTTTTCCCTAACTAATTACATTTTAAATTAGCTACAACTTACCATTTTAGTGCTTTTTTCGTTTTGTGTTTTCTCTTAATTGAAACGCTTTGCAGGCGTATTTAATTCACTTTCACAACGAATGTGTTCAAACGCATATCACAACTGAAATCGGACACCAGAATTCAATATTGATATTGCAATTTATTTCATTTCGCGATTTGTCCGTCCGCCGGGCGATTGCAACTGCTCCTGTGGGAGTGCGACAATGAAAATGTAATAAATTATATTTGTTTACCCAACTGATATGGCTGCTATGATAAACGCAAAAAGTGTAATGAAAATTACAACGTAAACATTGCGGTCTGCACAATTATGAGCGGCGCATGTGGCAAGTGCGAAAAATATGAGCAGCGTTGGAGTGTTATTATTACACCGCTGCCATTTATGAATATTTTATGCGACACCAAATCGGTTTTGCCTTGCCCTACCCTCCAGTTTTCCAGGCCAAAAATTTAAACGCCTACTTTAATCAAATATTTAAATGAGCGGAGAAAGAAAAGTCGACCCAAGTGGCCCCGAGCATTTCCCAAACTTGGCAGCAACAATTTCTAGGGCCATTTCTGCTGCCGCGTTGTTACATCTGCATTTTGTGTGAAGTATATGTGCTGTTTGTTGCATGCCACATGCAACACGTGCGGGAGCCAAAGGCTGAACACACCGATACCCCAATAGAAAAGTACACCAACAACCAGAAAACCCGCAGCTCAGCCATCAACTGGGTCACAATTTAGGCGAGGAAAATGGGGGCTTGGAATTCGCTTGGGCGAGTCCTTAGATGCCCTGGAAAATGGGTTAGTTCTCCCCAAGAAAAAAAGGGTGAAGCCTTTAAACTCTGCTAAAATTATTTAGTATCAGGTATTATATTATTAGTTGGATAAGTCTGCTTAAAAAAAAAATAAAAAAGTATATAAAAAAAATATGTATACAAAGTCAAAAGGTATGCTTGAAAACCATGTATGCCCCATTTCGGAACATTGATGAGATGCAAAATAAATTGTGGCATTCTTTTAGACAAATTTTAGAATGATTTTAAAGCGAATGTGATTTACAAATCTAATGAAATTTACAGGGTAACAGTGCTTAGCGTTGCAGAAACAAGGCTACAAAGGCTGCATACTGGTTAATTACACAAAAGTCAGGCAAAAACAGGTAACACACACACAATTCTGGCCAAGAACGAGTGCGATGGAAGCTCGAAATTTATGCGTCACGACGAGTGCAGGGCAATTAAGGCATTTCGAACGTAGAGGTTTTCACGGCGTTCCAAGGGAGTTTGGGAGTTACCTAGGCATGGGAATCGCCTTGGGGCAGGATTGGCATAAACGAGTGGAGCACAAAATGGCAGCCCTGGCCGGAAAAGTTACCTCCAATTGAAAAGAGGGAAACTTGGCCTGCGAAGCAATGATAAGTTGTTTCACGGGGAAAAGCACAGTGAGTTCGTCGAGCCGTAAGGGATTTCCACCTGCCAGCCGGCAGTGCTTTAAATACTTTAAACAACCCAGCCAGCGAGCAGAGAAAAATATCGATTTTCGTCCATCTTGGCAGACAGTTTTGTAGCCCATTAGGAGCCTTGTTATAAGATATATCAACGAGTACTCTCTGTGTGTACAATGTACAATCCTGCTGTTTATTTAGCCATACGTATGTCATTGTTTGACTTTTTCCACCCCCAGTGTTTGCTTGTTGAGATTACCCAAATAGGGAATATTAATCAGGAGAGCGCTCCACCGGCAATACCTATTTGCGAATGACCTCGGGGCCCTGACATCCTTCCAATTGAGCGAATTTTAATTACGTGCAACATTTGGCATTTTGATAACGGTACGGCACTGTCAACAGAAGGTCCTTGTGCTATTTTCGTTTTATTTTCCGACGAGGGACAAGAGTGTAAATAAGTCTCGATTCCGAGGGCTTTGCAATTTGTTTGGCCAGGCTTAGAGAAGAGGGGCCAAAGTTTCTTCGATGGGGCCATTTGTCAACTGCTATTTGGCGATGACGGGCACGCTATTTGATAATTGCGACAAAATGACGCCGATGCGAAAGTAAAAACAAAACGATATTTACTCGGCCCAGTTGAAAAGCCCTTTCTTCCTTCCCCCTCCCCGGAGGCCCGTCGTTCTGCCTGTCAATTTAGCGCTAAACTGACAATAACTGAGTTAATGATGAGCCTGCCATTAGGCCAGGCACAAAATGAGGCGCAGTGCACACAACATGGCCACAGGACGGCCGCAGGATGTGGATGCCGTGTCCTCCACAAAAGTTGAGTTTGTACAGAGAAAAAATAATATTCCAAAATAATGAACTGGTTCTTTTAAATCAGGAATGTTCTTCAGATGGTAGCACAAGTAGGAGGATTGGGTTTTTTGTTAAGATATTTTATAAAATTAATGTTAAAGCATGAGATATTCAATGGAATATATATATAAATATTTTTAAAGAAATCAGAGGAGTCTATTAGAATGCTACAAAAAGAACGTAGTTTTAAGGAATTAGTCCCACGAGCATTAAAAATAAAATATATTTTGCTGCCTACTTTTAGACACATTTAAAAAACTGGAGTAAATTTTTAGATGTTAATCACTTTCACCGCCGTTTTCGTGCAGTGCATCTTTTGGGTAAAGGGAACTGTGCGGAAAATGTGGCAAAAAAGCAATTGTACATTCAACTCTGTGTCCGCCTGGGCATTTATCAAATATAATGGACATTCACTATCGTCCGACCAACTAAAACAACTGTCAGCAAATTGCCGTGGGCACGCAAAGCTAAATGTCTAATAAACTTTGACATATTGAGGCAAATATTTCTATTTGGCAACTTTGCCAGAACGAGAATCGCAGGACCTCATAAATTAAGGACAATGATAGCGTGAAATATCTGGCTGGGAACCGAAATAAATTAGAGCGCACAGAAGTATGCTTTAATATCCGGGGCCAAGTGGAATGCCGTTGTGTGAGTGTTTGGGTGGCAAATACGAGCATGGTTCACAAGAAACAAAAAACATGTGTGCCTGTGTGGGTGGAGAATTTACATTTGTTTGAGCCGCGCGATTCTTTTTTATTGGGCGATTCCCCTGGCTTTTGTTTGTTCGCAACTTGTGATTTATCTGTGTGTTTGTTACTTTTCTTTCAGCTCCTTTCTCCGGGACTCGCTTTCACTCTCGCAATAACTTTCCACTTTCACTGGCCGTATTTCGTGTGATGATGATAAGGAACGCGAAACGCGCGCGCGACTTTTCCCAAGGAGTTTTCCCAGTCCGCCAGGATTTTTCGCCGTTCGCTGTCCGCCGGAGTGAACAATTCGCCTGAATCAGCCGTCGACGACTGAGCGCTTCCTGCCGAAGGAGCGCCGTATTAAAGGCGGCTAGCAGGACACTTGTCCGCTTTTCCTTTGTCGGCTGCCAATTGCCTGGCCCACTCAGCTGTTTGTTGTTGCTGGTCGTCGGAAAAGCGGGCGCTCGGAAAAGCTCCTGGCCGCGGAAAGCTCGCTCTCGAGCTCTGTCTCACTCTAGGGTTTTCCGCCACCTGCCCACAGATGGCGTCTGCCTGGTTTTCAATGATAGTATATGTGGTATAGTATAGAATTTATTTTTAATAGTTGTATAATTATTGTGCATAATATTTAAGTAAATAAAAAAGAATATTTGATCCCCCAAGATAAGAAGATTTATTCAAAAGCCTACACAAAATTATTTCTAATATAATCTCTAGTAATTATGATAATATAAATATTGTCTTCTAACAGCGATAAAGAGAACTAGCAAGGTTTTCTAATTAAGTAGCATCAACCATTGCAAGGTTTTAATATATTTAGAAATCACTTAACACCCCAGTTGGTATTTGGCTTTTTGTAGTTTTGATTTGCTAGATGAGGCTCAAATCACCCGCTCAATTTTCTCCTGCAATTGTTTACTTTGCATTCGCCACCCAGCGTCACCCACACCAAGCGACTTCCGTTTCCGGCGTTATTTATTGCCGGCTTTCTTTGCTTTCCTGCTGATTTTTGTCAAACTCCCCATCCTCCCCATCAATGGCTTACGCGTAATTTACCTACGACAATAGATTTTCGGGCAGCTCCAGTCAAGCAGATGAACATTTCAGCGCTCCAGAGGCAGCAAATAAATTAGAGACACTTGCAGTGCAGGCGGCAAACAGAAGTCCTCGTACAGTACAGTAATTGAAATTGAATGGGTGGGCGGCTAATGGGGTGGGGGTGGGCGCGGGTGGCTGGGTGGGTGAGGGGGTGGCAAGGTCGGCCAATGGGGCGCACTGGGGCGTGGCTAAACAAGCACCTGTTAGCGACAAAACACCACGGCAACACCAGACCACTCAGAAACCCGCAACACAGGCAGTTTGAAGAGTGCATCAATCGGATATTCATGTGCGGCTAAGCGCTGCATAAATTAATTACTCTCCGCAAACATAATTAAACGCATTGTCCAAGTTTTAATTGTGGTGGCTTTGGCGCTATTTTATTCGCTCCTCAGCTTCCACAAAACGCACAAAGGTCGAAATGGCATCCGGCAACAAAAACAGAGGCATCTGCCCTGCTGACAGGACATGGCTGCCGGGGACATTGAAGGAGGAGCAGAAGTTGGCAGGACGCAGGGGCGGGCAATTTAGCCAGTTCAGTAGCCAGGTATCGTAGTAACTGCCTGCCTGCAGACTGTCAGATTCATTGTCAGTCCGCCGGGGGCTATGGCTCTGCACAAGTGCAAAAACTCTGCCGGAATACCCCTTTACCTCTTCGTTAGCTTTCTAACTGGGAAATCACACGGCAGGACTAACCAAGGACACCGAACCGTTAAATACCCTATGCCACTTCTAAATCGGGATACAGTTCACATTCTGCAGCCCATTGAAAATTAAGGAAATCGAACATGAAAGTGGGTGAAAGTGTTGACCCTCGAATAAAGGATATATTTAAATGTAGATTACTAGATAATTGAACCACAAACTCATAGAGGTATGCCACTTTAAGATCGGTGTCCAATTACCCAAGTTATGGAACTTAGAAGTGCGATTTTGGGCTCCCATTCTGAACTCCAATGGAATTACGGAAAAATCGAACATGAAAATGAGTTAAAATTTTGACCCTCGTATAAAGGAAATATTTGAATGTAGATTACTAGAAAATTCATCCACAAACTCATAGAGGTATGCCACTTTAAGATCGGTGTCCAATTACCCAAGTTATGGAACTTAGAAGTGCGATTTTGGGCTCCCATTCTGAACTCCAATGGAATTACGGAAAAATCAAACATGAAAATGAGTTAAAATTTTGACCCTCGTATAAAGGATATATTTCAATGTAGATTACTAGATAATTCAACCACAAACTCATAGAGGTATGCCACTTTAAAATCGGTATCCAATTACCCAAGTAATGGAATTTAGAAGTGCGATTTTGGGACCCCATTCTGAACTCCAATGGAATTACGAAAAAATTGAACATGAAAATGGGCTAAAATTTTGACCCTCGTATAAAGGGTATATTTGAATGTAGATTAATAGAGAATTCAACCACAAGCTCATAGAGGTATACCACTTTAAAATCGGGGTACAATTACCAAAGTTATGGAATTTAGAAGTGCGATTTTGGGACCCCATTCTGAACTCCAATGGAATTACGAAAAAATCGAACATGAAAATGGGCTAAAATTTTGGCAGTCGTATAATGGAAATATTTGAATGGAGATCAATAGAGAATTCGATCACAAACTCATAGAGGTATGCCACTTTAAAATCGGGGTACAATTACCCAAGTTATGGAATTTAGAAGTGAGATTTTGGGTTCCCAATTTGAACTCCAATGGAATTACGAAAAAATCGAACATGAAAATGGGTTAAAATTTTGACCGTCGTATAATGAAAATATTTGAATGTATATTATTAGACAATTTAACCACAATTTCATAGAGGTATGCCACTTTAAGATAAGTGTCCGATTACCCAAGTTATGGAACTTGGAAGTGCGATTTTGGGTTCCCATTCTGAACTCCAATGGAATTACGGAAAAATCGAACATGAAAATGGGCTAAAATTTTGACCCTCGTATAAAGGGTATAATTGAATGTAGATTAATAGAGAATTCAACCACAAACTCATAGAGGTATGCCACTTTAAAATCGGGGTACAATTACCCAAGTTATGGAATTTAGAAGAGCGATTTTGGGACCCCATTCTGAACTCCAATGGAATTACGGAAAAATCTAACATGAAAATGGGTTAAAATTTTGACCCTCGTATACAGTATATATTTGAATGTTGATTAATAGAGAACTCGACCACAAATTCATGGAGGTATGCCACGTTAAAATCGGGGTCCAATTACCCAAGTTATGAAAGTATGAAGTGCGATTTTGGGCTCCCATTCTGAACTCCATGAAATTACGAAAAAATCGAACAAAAGGGTCAAAATTTTGACCATCGTATAAAAGAAATATTTGAATGTAGATTATTAGAGAACTCGGCCACAAACTCATAGAGGTATGCCACGTTAAAATCGGTGTCCAATTACCCAAGTTATGGAACTTAGAAGTGCGATTTTGGGTTCACATTCTGAACTCCAATGGAATTACGGAAAAATTGAACATTAAAATGGGTCAAAATTTTGACCCTCGTATGAAAGAAATATTTGAATGTAGATTATTAGAGAATTCAACCACAAACTCATAGAGGTATGCCACTTTAAAATAGGGGTCCAATTACCCAAGTTATGAAAGTTAGAAGTGCGATTTTGGGGTCCCATTCTGAACTCCAAAGAAATTACGAATTGGGTCTCCTTTCTGCAAAAACGAATATATGATTTAAAGTAATTCCCTTTCTTTGGAGTTATATTTTTCTAATACCAGTTCCATACAGTTACAAAATCAAACAACCCTTTGCAAATGCATAAGGCCACTGAAGAATGGAAGACGCCTGTTCTGGGCACTTGAGGTCGTTACAAGTCATCGTTTTGATCCGGTTTCAGATGGGTGGGCGGTGGTTGGAGAAGGAGTTGCGGATAGCCGCGAAATAAAAGAAGCCAACTCATCGAGAGGTCCTGCCAACATTGTGCCAGGGAAATGGAGCGTGTTCGCTGCAGAAGGAAAATAGCGACTGCCCCTGGACTCTAATCAAGTTGGCTTGCCAGAAGATGACTATCTGGTTGGCATTTAATTAAGAGGCTTGGGCGAAGAAGGGGTTAGCAAACTTTTCGGGCAGCATCTCAATTGCTGCACATACCGCCTAAGAGTCTCACGAAAATATTCCATTCTGTTTTAAGTTTTTATTTTTGTTTTTTGGGGCGGTGCCCAGCGGGCGTAACTAGCGCACTGAGACAAAGGACAAGTGCATCAGGATAATCGCATCACACTTGAGTAAATAAATTCCTGAAGTGGAACCAACTTGCCGGAGCACTCCACTCCGCACAGCCGAAACATGTTGCCGGGCCATCTTCCATGACAATGAGGGGAAGGACCTCCGCAGCTCCTTCGTCCTGCGTCTTTTTGTGTCGCTCTACGTGCCAGTGATGATATTGCTTCTGGGCCCAAACAAAAAGTGGGCGAAAATGTTGCCATAGAATCAAATATTTCAGCGCACATCTTTTGAAAGTGGGTCAATCGAAATAACAAATACATACTTATCACTCTTTATCAGCTAAATTATATAAACTTTTTATGATATAAACGACAAGCTCAACACAATTATATTGTGCTCAAAAAGCAATAACTATAAAAGTACCAGATAATATCACACTATTTACATTCTTACCAGCAGGTTTATCTACAATTGCCCAGTAATTATAATTGCCGGCATGAATCAGTTTCCATTTGGGGTTAAATTACGAAATTACAAGCACATACGCTTATCAAATGGCAATACTTCGCCAAGCATTCAAATTAAATCGCCCTGAGGTCTGGACATCTGGAAGGATAGTAAGTGTATCTCAGTTAAGGTAAATAATATCCTGGCCATGTCATGACATCTCACAATTGTTGCAGCTTCCATTTGCATCAACAATAATTGAATATAAATACTGCAATTTGGCCAGAGCGAGTTTATTGATTTCCAAGGACTGTAAAACGAATGCCAGAGGCCACAGCTCAGAAACAACAACCTTCTCATTAGACTGCATATCATGTGGACATCCAAAGTAGGGGTATTCAACATGCTTTTGTGGGAAAATAAAAGTCAGTTTCAGAAGATTAATTCAAATAAAATTAGCATTCACATTCATAAATTACACAGGTAGTTTTTCTTATCAACTTGAGACACCGTCGAGAAGAAACAGTAGTATTTTATGGCAATTCATCAACTACAAGCTCTGCTTCATCTTCTGCCGCCATTGACAGATGATGCGGGTTCTCTACGGTCTAGACTCTAGATTGTCGGAAAATATTCAGACTCAGACTCGTTTCTACGAGCGCGCGCGAGCTCTCCAAACTTGAGTGGCTATTCAGAAAGTGAAAAATATCAAGTGATCATTGGCGATGTTGGTGGCAGCCGTTCAAGTAGCGCATCTAATTATTCACGGGGTTAATTCTATTGCCACCTATCGACAGATTTGATCTCATAAGCTATAGATTTATGAGGAGAGCACTGGTAAAAATACTAGGTATTTATTACCGATGAAGCAAATGGTTATTGAACCACAGTTAATTTAGTTTATATTTATTAAAGAAAAATATTAAAATGTGGTATTTAGAAGAAAACCACCCTTATCTCTACAGATACTGATTTCACACCTCGAACATTAATTTGAGAAAATCAAGTATCATTGCATGATTATATTTTTATCTGAGTGCTAATATTTGAATGTTCCTATCTATGTACATATACCTTCTAGTCAGCGGTGGGGTAAAGTATCTAAGGTGGCTGCTTATCATACATAGTTGTTGGCATCCCGACGCTACCGATCGTTGCATGCATATAGTTACCGCGTCTCCCAACTGAGAGTTAATTATTCTTGCTTTTTATCGGAGGGAACAAATGGGAAATTCAGAAGTCGAACACTTAATTACCTTTAAAAAAATTTTATCATAGGTATCAATATTTTATTTAGTTTATCTACAAATAACCCACCATTAAATGCTGAGAAAAACGCTATATTTTGATACGATGCGTTTTGTGCTTGGATGTAAACGGTTGATAACCAATTATCTCTTTATCAGCGTTATGGGTTTTTCTAATTGGGGAGTTTACTACCATTGATAAAAATGTAAATGATAAAAGTATATAAAACTACCTTGTGTAATAAAATTCATAGTAAACTTGTTTGAATGGAAGCAATACCATTTTATGGGACCCCATTAAAATAGTTATTTCTATTTGCCAGTGCAAATGTTAAACTAAATTATTATTATTATGGCTTGTAGTTATATTTTTAGAATAGAAGAAGAACCCACCGTTTGACCTTTTAAGATGCTGCAATTTCCAAAGCAACCGCTAGTTAAAAAACCAGTTGACCTTGAGCTTGGCTCAAAGTAGACCATCGATTTGAATTCCCAGATAGAACAGAGATGGAAAGTGGCGATTCTTGCAGGCCCTATTTACAGGGTATGCGGAGAGGAAAACTCGTTTTATCGCCACTCGCATTTAATTGCTCCCTCGTCAGTCGATCGTGAAGCTTCGGGAGTGCGACATCGCAGCCTGCGCTGAATAAATAATAACTAAGTAAAAAATACAGTACTATGCTGCTGTTTCTCTGGTGGATTGCTGGCTATATAATACTCGTATCTGGAAGTACAGATCCACCCCTGTATCCACTTGATGCCCAAAATGTGGCTAAGTGTCTGGACTATTGCCATCTAAAGAACTTGCGATTTCTCCTCTGCGTGGATGCAGATGGTCAGCTCTCCCACAATCCCTACAAGGACTGCAATCGGGGATTCTGCAAGGCCGAGGACTTTGAACTCGAATATGAATCAGATGATTCTTCTGAGACACGTACCAATCGTGTGGAGAAAACAAGAGTTGGCCAAAAGGCAGTTCTAAGAGATCTTTGTCTAAATGAGAGGGGAATTCCCATCAGACGTAGGTGCCAAATACGAAATGGAAAAAGAGTCTGGCAAAGTTTGGACCACATAACCTGCAGATCGGCCCCGGAACTGAGCTCAAGTATAAATCTTCTCGCTGTAAAAAGCCCACCAGATATGATTAGCCAACTGAGTAACCTCTTAACTCAGTCCCAGGCAAAACTAGTCGCCGCCGATGTATTTAGTATCTCTGAGATATTTGATTCGCTTGTTAAGAAACGAGAAAGAAATGCTGAAGTAGTCGGGGATTTGATGAAGATTTGCCAGAAAGTCATGACCACGGATAACGAAACTCTTCGTATTTCAGCAGATGTTAATGCCACGAACTCGCTGCTAAGCAATTTCGAGAATTATCTGGATGAACTGGGTTCACAATTATTCCAAAGAAACACAAGCGTTATACAAAACAGCACAGAGTTTAAATTCCATACATATTTTGATATGGGTGTTGTGGTTCTAAAGACAAACGAACTTAGTGTGTTTTTTGTGGATCCAGAAGTGAAGAATATTACTGGAATGGCCATATTCTCAAATGGGAACTCTTCGGATTTTAAAAGCCTTCATTCATATGATAAGGTGGACGATGTAAGGGCAATAGAAAACCTGGAGACAGCAGTTTTTTTGCCCGAGAAACTTTGGAAGAAACTGAAGAAAAAGGGAGCCACTTATTTAGTCTTCAAGGTCTATACTCGAGATGCTCTTTTTGTGGAGACAGCAGAGGAAATCCAACGACGACCAACTAGTAATGTTATCTCTATAACTATTCCAGGATTGCTTGGTAAGAGTTTCTTAATAACTAGATATATCTTTAATTATTTTTCTCGAATAAACATTTTATTCCTTACGATAATTAACTTTACATCCTTAACAATCACTTTTCTTCTTCAGATAACCATCTTCCCGAGAGGTTGCCGTTTTTCCTGCGCAATGGAAAGGCGAATCAAACTCAATATGAAGGTGGATGTGGCTATTGGAACTATCAGACCTGGCTTAGTGATGGAATTTCCACCAACGGCAGTGACAGCTCGCATCCGGTGATCCTCTGTCTTGCGGACCACCTAACTCAGTTCACATTTCTACTGGGGGTGAGCAAAATGCAGACGAGTTTTGACAGCTATGAAGATGATCGCACCTTGGATATTATCACCAATGTAGGCTTGACCTTATCTCTCCTGGGACTCTTTGCCATTTTCCTAACTGCAGCCGTTTTCAAGAGCTTTAGGAGTTTAGCCTCTACTAAGATACTGCTAAATCTCTGTGCTGCCCTGTTTCTTCAGTTGTTGTTCTTCCTGATCCTGAGTCAAAGTAAATTCCTGGAACTGTTCGACCAATCAGATTCGGAAAAATGCACCTTGATTGGAGCTATGATGCAGTACTTACTGTTGGTTGTCTTCAGCTGGATGTTCATCATTGGCTTTCTGCAGTATCAAAGATATGTCAGAGTCATTGGTGTCAATCATCCAAGACATTATATTTTAATATCGGCTGTAGTGGCCTGGACACTGCCACTTATGCCCACATTGCTTGTGGTTTTTCTGGAGCCCGATTCGTACAGACCCAGTAATTCCTCGCTGGATACTCCCATTATCTGTTATCCTTCTGGATATGGCTTAAGTCTGGGTGTGATTCTTCCTATTGGGCTGATCACAGTGGCCAATGCCATGTTGGTGGGCTACATCACCTGGAGTGTCTATAAGGCCTTATTTACCCGTGATCTAGTCCTTAAACAATTGGGCCTCTTCGTGCTGCTTTTCTTCCTTCTGGGTATCACCTGGATTTTTGGACTGTGTTCTTACTTTGACTTCGGCAGGATCTTCGCCTACCTATTCTGCCTCACAGCCACCCTACAGGGATTTGTTCTATTCCTTTTCTTCATAGTTTTCAACAAAGAAAATCAGAGGGCCTGGTTGGGTCTCTGTTGTAATTTGCGCCAGAAGAGAGATCAAGAAACTATAGAAATGCCAACGGACTCGATTTTAAAACGCTCAAGCCAGTCATCAGCTCACAGTACCAGTAAATAGGTGTTCGAATTAAGTAAAGCTAGGGAAATAATTTGTAAAATAAATATCAATAGGTTTTCACTTAGAAAAATCTATTAATAAATGATTTAGTACCTATAAAATTGAAATGGAAATTATGGTTCCGAAAGTTGTAAATTATTTTTATTGAGCAATACAAAAGCAAAGAGAGAAAAGTTTGTAAAATAGTAGTAGTAAGTGCTAATTTTATTAAATAAAAACAAATAATCTGTACAACTAAATTGCTTAAACTCTTTGTAAGTAATAAAAAATCCAAAAGGAAAAACTATACTACGTACAATGTTTGCTGGTTGATTATACAATCTGCGATCTCTAATCTCTGTATCTCTGTGGCAACCGGTTATCATGCCCTATCGCCGGGAACATGAAAAGTAAATTAGGAGTTAGTCATCAAGAAATGATTCACCGACAAACTTTCTAAATAATATCGGAGTATTAGCATAGGGGTGCAATGAGAAAATGATGAAGAGTTCATTATAATATATTTGGAAAACTTTAAAGTTTCGACATTTCACTTTAGTACAATTGCCTTAAAGCTCTTGAGGAGCTTTGAACTTTACTTTTTAAAACTTAGTTAAAGACTAAACCTGAACCTGAACAGCTTTAAGCTTTAGATAAGCACCCTACCGCTCGAAAGCCAACCGGTTTTATGGACAGCTTTTAACCGCTTAAAGCCAAGTAGTTCCCCGCTCACTTCGAATTTATGACTTCTAATTTATGTAAATGAGATGACAACTTAGTTTTTGGTGAATGTATTTCATAGATTACGACAGCATGCGGCTGTGTTTAATTTCGATTTTATTGGATGCGATAAGGTCGTAAGTCTTAGTCACGGACCTCCGGGATGTGGTGACTTAATTTAGATTAGCGAACACGGGCCTTAACATAAAACAACTAATGGTACAGTATTGCTAAACTAGCGGTAAGAACCAGTAAGCTTAAGGCCAATTAGCCAACTACTGGTTGGGTGTTGGGTATCGGGTATCTGGTATCGGCATTCCGCCGGAACTTGTTTTTCGAACAACAAAAGACAAGCCGCCGCCCGAGATTTCGGATTTCAGAATATTGAGTTCCGAGTTCAGCGCTTTATCACCAGCAAACGCAGCGGAATGTAAGAACTTCCGGGTACCACATCCTTGCCCTCCGGCAGGAACTTGTGCGCGTAGTCCTTCGGAGTGGGCGTGTTGGGGGCCAGGGCGTACTCCAGTGTGTTTTCCGAGGCCGCGCCGGAAATAACGGTGGGCGTGCGAGCCACCCACAATTGCATCGCCTGCGGCTTCCTCTCCGCCGGCACCTCCGATTTCCCCAGCTGAACGTTCGCCCTCCGCGAAAAGTGGGCCTGATCCGCCTGCTGGAATCGCTCCAGGTGACCTTGGATTATCCGGCGCAGTTGGGCCATTGTGCTGGGCGGGGGCGGGGCGTAGACATACGCCCTCCTGGCCGGAGGGCGTGGCAGGTAGTCCCGGTTAAAGCCGGCCGCACTGGCCACAGCCACAAGGGTTAACAGCTGCAAGACAAATTACACTCAATTAATAACTTATTCGAATAAACAGGCAAACGACGTGCGAATATTCAGCCTTTCGAAAGTAAATGCTTTTAGGCGCCAACCTTGGCTTTAAGCAAATACAAACTTTTATCTTTAAAGCTGATTTAATTAGTTGCAGATTCATCAAAAACAATACTACAATGGTTGCTAAATAAATATATTTATAGTCGAAATAATAAAAAAAGTTAAACAATAACTTGTTTATTCCCACAAATGTATTTAATATTTAAATAAAACTTTGACTTTACATTTATTTCTTTCACTGATAATTTTAACCATTCTTTTATAATTGATTAAAATTAATATTCAACGGAAAAATACTGATTTTCATTGGATCACTGAATTATAGGGTTTTATGAATAATCCAGAAAGAACATTTAAAAGCACTAAAACACTGTCAAGTCACAAAGGTCACTTAAATCCATTAGTAATCGTTTCCTGCTCCTAGCTTACCATGAAAAACGTCCTGTACATAGTTCCTAAATGTGTATCCAACAACTGTTTCTCCGGGGGCAGCTCCCAGTCCAAATTTCCGACCGATCTCCAGTTAACTCAGCAGCAAACTGAAGTGATCGGAGCCTCTGCTCCGCCGACTCGTTTCAAGTTCAGGGTCTCAACTCATGCATTTACATAATTTCTACCAAATAGTCATCCAAAAGCCAGTCGCAGACATTCTCCATTCTCCGATCTCCATTCTCTATTCTGTGTGAAATCTAATTCGGTTTTTTTCGGTCTCCGAGGCAGTGGCACGTGATTTATGCATTTGGCAATCCAGTTGGATCGATCACGAGGTGGAGCCAGCGAATCTGGCCAAACAAGGGGTCCAAGCCCCTTGGAGATATGATACCATCGCAATCTTTGCCAGTTTTTCTTGACCACCAAAAAGATATTCCAGACTTTGGGGCTCAGACTTTGAGGCGACTCTTCGGCTGTTCACGCCACTATAATTATGCAAATTCGCTGTGACTCGGCTGCATAAATCAACTTTATGAGTGCTAACTTTACATGGGGTCTTGACTTATTGATTTGCATAATGGTTTCTATAAGCCGATATAAAGCGTGTCCAGAGTTTCCATTGTACTGCGTTCATAATAGCAATCGATGTATTTATATTGATTTTTAATCGTCCCCACTTTATGCCTGACAATAAGCATTAAAAGCGAGTCGATCGTTTGTCTTGTCATTCAATATGCCAAAAGATGTCTTCCTCGCATATAGATTTTGATCCCAAGATGGACAGTCAACAACAAAGGAAACCATAATGCGATTCATATGCTAAGTCATTAAGTTGTGATCGTGCAATAGTAGTTCGACCTGCTGCTGATCGATTGAGATGTTGAAATGGCCGATCATCAATCGATTGGGCAGATTAACATATATTCACCTGGTCAATTGGTAAATGATCTTTGAACATTTTAATGACTACTCGATTGATTGTAAAATGGTAATTTAGACGAGAAGAATAGGAGCAGCCTCTGATTAATTTTCGGTTGATTAATTATGTTAGTCAAACGGTTTGAAAAGTCATCATAAATTAAGGTATCAATTGTTATATATTTAAAATAGCCATAAAAGGTAGTTAAATATCGTTTTGTTTTGAATGATGCCAGATTTAAGTGCTCTGTTATGACTACCTATAATATATACAACCGGCTTCTTATTTAGTCAATAAATTCAAAAGTGAAGTTTTTATAAAATAAACAAGGGAGAACGCTATAGTCGAGTACCTCGACTATCAGATACCCGTTACTCAGCTAAATGGAGATATGCAAGCAGCAAAGCGAGATTAAAATGCGCCACCTACCGGCGGTATACAGATTTAAGCGTTATGGGCGTTAGAGTGGGCGTGGCAAATTTTTTTTTGGATCAATCGATAGGTATTGACGAGACCAATACATTTCAGTTAAAATTTTTTATCTAGCATGAAAATTGTGGGCGTCACAGGGTTTTGCGGTTTGTGGGCGTTAAAGTGGGCGTGGCAAATTTTTTTTTGGGTCAATCGATAGGTATTGATGAGAACATTACATTTCAGTTAAAATTTTCTATCTAGCATCAAAACTGTAGGAGCCACAGTTTTGGGCGGTTTGTGGGCGTTAGAGTGGGCGTGGCAGTCTACTGAAACAAACTTGCGCTGCGTAGGAAGCTCAGGAATCTGCACGCCAAATCTCAATAGCCTAGCTCCCATAGTTTCCGAGATCTCAGCGTTCATCCGGACAGACGGACAGACGGACAGACGGACATGGCTAGATCGACTCGGCTAGTGATCCTGATCAAGAATATATATACTTTATGGGGTCGGAAACGCTTCCTTCTGCCTGTTACATACTTTCCGACGAATCTAGTATACCCTTTTACTTTACGAGTAACGGGTATAATAAATCTTTTGTAATGTATTTTAAAGTGTGTGGTTTTTTTGTAGGTGTATGTATTTTAACGTTTTGTCCCTACTTGCTCATTAGACATATTGCATTTCTTATTTTTGAATGCGAGTCAAATAAAAAATGGCTTTCTGACTTCCTTTTCAGCCTAAACCTTTCCACTTATAGTTTACCCTATAATTTCCCCATTTCTTAAATCGAAACCCACCTTTCCTGGCATCCGGAAGCAAAGTCGGGGTACTTCTCTAAAAAGGTTGGGGCTCAAATTCGATGAGTCAGCAGAACGGAAACGGAAACGCAATTAAAGCTCATCGACTGCGACTGGCAATCAGCTTGTGGCATTACGTAATTACGAATTTGCAAGATTACGTAAAATGCAAATCTCGACTCGATTGCATTAGCATTTTGATTTATATGCAAACGGGGAGGGGAGGGGACTGCACCTCTTCTTTCGAGTGGGAATGCGTGTAATTACTATGTAAATTATTTATGCAATTAATTTAACAAACTCAACTCGGACGGGGACTCACACGGCGACTCACGGTGCCCACATGTCCATCATAAAATCCATATTGATGAGGGTCGTTTCCGGCTGAGCTCCACTCACTCGTTCATATTTCATATGCCGTATGTGTTATACAAGAGGGGCATCATAATCAGCCATAACCGTCCTGTTCTCCTCTTTTTTCTGCTGATTTGAGTCCAGCTGGCGCTGAGTGCTAAATCCTCTGTCACATACGCTCCACGTTCGGGGATTCGTCTGTCAAAAAATAAACAAAGAGGAGAGCAGCTGAAAAAAACAGGCCATAGTGGGGGAATATGTGGCCCAAATGGTCAGGCCTGAATGCTACGTAATGAGTTTGATGGGCTTTTGAACTAAACCAAATTGCAGACGGGACAGGCATTTTATTTTTATTCGGATACCGATTTCGATTTGATGATGATGCGAGGATTTCAGCTTCAGAGATGGAGCGAGGATGCATGTAGCAGCAAATTGAGTTATGGCCCCTGGTTGCCTCATATTTTATGCATGGCAAGGGCAAGCGAATTGCTTTCCAATCGACTTGGCGCACTCCACTTAAGACCACCCATTCGCAACCCCACTCCCATTCCCCGGTTTTTCCAGGGAGTGGCCTCCTTTCAGCTTTCTGGGTGCGTCCAGACAGACCCATCACCATTACCTAATCACCTATCGGGATCATAATATGGATCATCGATTTTATACTCCACGAGCACGAAATCCCTTTCGGGCTTTCTTCCAGGGAAATCCAGAGGTTGAATAAACTTTTGGCCAGCGAGAAACTAATTAAGATAGTTTGCCGACTGCAGTCAATTGGAAAACCGACAGAGCATTCAGCAAGGGCCTGGAGTTTGACATTAATGAAGGCACAGGGACCCCTAGGCATTGGAATACCTTTGACCTTTGGCCCCGTACATAATTTATGCCTCCCCGCTGGCAAATCATTTATCATAACCCAGAGCCGGGCCAGAGCCCCAAATTTTTGCTACTGACAGCCGAGCCGTTTCATTCGCCGCAGAAAAAATAAGCGAGATTTTGCATATTTAATAAGTTTATGCGCTTTGTGCAATAATCCCCAAAGCCACATACACTTTTCACTGCGGGAAATGAGAATAAACGATGGTTAAAGGGAATGGAAAAGTAGATGGGGGCTTCAACTTTATGTTTGAACAACATTTTGTACTCTTAACTTCAGGGAAATGCAAAACAGACGGATTCAAAAAAATATTGGCTGGCCCTTGCATAAGGAGTTATGTTAGACACTTCATTACATGTTTTAAAAAATAAAGGAACTATTGTATTATGTAAATTATTATAGTTGAAACTATTTTCCTCTAGGTTAATAATAATAATTATATAGAAAATATTTTCTGTAGTCTCGATTATCTAGTATGTAGGCACTCTCAGGTCTTTAGTACAATTATCGATCAGCAAGTCACAAACAAAAACAATACATACGTTTATATTTTATATATTAAGATAAGATGGCACGTCTCTACGATTCCCGAACCACGATCTTTTCGCCGGAGGGCCGTCTCTACCAGGTGGAATACGCCATGGAGGCCGCTTCGCAGTCGGGCACCTGCCTGGGCATCCTGGCCAGGAATGGCGTCCTCTTGGCCACCGAGCGGATCACCAACAAGCTTTTGGACTCCAGTATTCCCGCTTACAAGATCTGCCGTTTGAACGCGGACATGGCCTGTTGTGCCACGGGCAACACGGCGGATGGAAATGTGCTGACCAGCGAGCTGCGCCTGATCGCCCAGCGATATATCTCTACCTATGGTGAGGTGATTCCCTGCGAGCAGCTGGTCTCCAATCTGTGCGACGTCAAGCAGGCGTATACGCAATATGGTGGCAAGCGGCCCTTCGGCGTATCCCTGCTTTACATGGGCTGGGACACCCGCTTCGGGTTCCAGCTATACCAGTCTGATCCCAGTGGAAACTACAGTGGCTGGAAGGCCACCTGCATTGGCCGGAAATCCGGAGGGGCCAAGGGAATGCTACAGCAGGAACTCTTCCCCAAGGAATACCTGAATCCCACACTTGAGGACGCCAAGGATGTGGCCATCAAGGTGTTGGCCATGACTTTGGATGGGTTCAGCGCCTCCAAGTTGGAAATGGCCACTCTGGAACGCATTGATAACTATACCAGCTGCAAAGTTCTGGATACAACTGAGATCCAGAAACGGATCGAGAAATACAACAAGGTACAAGCTCAGGCCGCTAAACGAACGTTCTGTTACCCATAGTTCTTTTCAGTTACATTTATGTTTTCTAAGACCTGTTTTTGGTTATAAAGTAGCTTAAATAAATTATAAACGGTAAGCAATGATTGATTTATTTCTGAAAATTTGGATTTCAAATTACCATCAACTACTGTTCTTAATTTGAACACCACTGTATTTCTGGTTCTGCAAAAAAGAGTTAAAGACAGAGGCAAAGCAAGAAATAGCTTTTCCTTTTATATCCCATATTTTATGCCCAAATTATTACTAACTTTGAGATGTTTTATGGCTGTGGGAAAAGCATAACCTAACTAAATAAACACATTTTTGTTGCTCATACTTTTGGTTCAGTGTGCGGAAAAGCCGAAACCAATAGAGATTCATGAAAATGCGGCCACACATTCCCATTTTGACGCAATTCCCGGAGGCCATTTTGATGCGGTGTGGCTTTTAGCGGTTCTACGGTTTATTTATATACACATTATGTGAAATATGTAAATCCCAGGCAGCTAAAATGGAACCAAAAGGGAGAGGAAATAGTAGTAACTTTGGTATTATAAATGCTACATCTGGACTTCCTTTATAGCACTAGTTCTCTATTTGCTTTTGCAAAAATTGTGCTCTCATGTGCAATAAACTTGGTAGTTTCTGTGACTTTCCGCACACCTGGAAAACTGAAAACAGAGCAGATACCTGTCCGTTTGAAGCCACGCTGAATAAACAATGCAAATAGCTTTTCTCCCGAAGAAATATTTAAATTCCTTTATGGCCCACGTCAAAGTTATACACTGTGCTCTCATATTTCCCGGCGAGCAGCACTAAGTGGCCAAGGCCCCCTTTTCCCGCAGAAGGGAATATAAATTTACACTTGTCTACATTTTTTCACACCAGCTAAGTGTTTGCTCAGCCAAGGGAAATGGCAAGAGGCTAAAAAGAAAAAAAAGTCAAGCCAGCTGAAAAAAGAAAAGAAATGCTTTCCTTTGGGGCGAGCTTTCATTTTCTTGTTGTGTCCTGTGAGAGCAAACAATCGCACGTGAAACGCTGCAGGAATTTCAATTAACTTGTTAGCATTTCACGCTTTTTGAACTTTAAACAAAGGCAACAGACAGCAGACAAATACAACTAACATCGACTTAAAAGCTAATTTATGTTTAGCTCCTAATGAAACGCCACTCGCTGGGGAATTTAATGTCGGCCCTGAGTTTGCAGAAGTTCTTTCGAAGAAATTCGCAGGGTCTCAATGCAACAGGTGGCGAATAACCCTATACTTAACGTATATGTACGTGTAAGCCCAAATGGAATTGAGCCTAGTAATCAGCGAAATCCCCCTTAAATACACACCCAAACCACCGGAGTGTAATCAATTTAATCTCATACTTTCGTCTACTTCACAAAATAACTGTAATATGCCTACGCAATTATTACCCTCGACAGACCCACAAAACATGTATATATTTTGAGACACAGAAAAAAATAGCTACAAATTGGAACAACATAAATACAGAGATTATTTCGTAAGGTTATATTTATATTTGTTATGAAACCCATATATGATATTTTCGTACCTTTCATCTTACCATAGCATGAGCAACATGTTTGACTAAAGGTCATTGAAGCTGGCTTGAAATACTTTTGTGGTTATAAGAGCCAAAACTTTAAACATGAAGAAAATAAAGCTGGATTGCCCCTAGAATGTTAAACAATTTCTCCAAGTGTACTATTAACTCGGCCTGACTGACAAATGTGGTCGGGCTGCTTTCTTTTATTGCTCTGATATTTATCTCGCGCTGAAAACCTCATCAGGCTTAAGCACATCGCTTAATTGCCCACAACTCTGCGAGTGTAGATGTGTATCTGTGTGTGACACTGGGGGTGTGAGTGTGTTTGCCTCGCACACACACTTGTATTACTTCATTTGGACAATCTGACATTCGTTGGGGCTGCTGTTTTATGGGGCAAACAAAGCTGGAAACGTAAACAAGGGCTGGTGGTCGTGTCCATTTTTCGAGGACTTTACCATATTGTCTCGCCCCTGTAACAACCCAATTTGAATGGTCCCACGTGTCCCGGGGTCCATAAATATTTAAGTTCTATTTTTGCTAATTTTTGCGTGCCAAATTAAACGCCGGACCTTTTTCGTCCCGTCCCGACAACAAATTTAATATTCTATTCTATGGCCAGGGAGCGGGAAAGACAACTATTTATATAGCTAATATAAGCAACCTGCGAAGTGCCTCTCTAGACTTGGGCAAACATTCCCTCAGCAATGGCTGCCAAATGAATTGAAACACTTTTAAGGCAAATATATTTCAGCGAGGATGTTTCTAAAAGGCAAGCTCCCCTTGCATAAATCCTGTGCACCATTAATTCCGGACTTGAGCTTGCCTTTTTAATTAATTTTCGAGCGCACCTTTTGTGTTTTATGCGCCACCCTAATGACACTTTTATGGATTTGAATTTGCGAGCGCCCCAGTAGTGCTTCCGAAAAACACCTTGCGACCCAAGAGGGTCCCGAAAACTCAAGAGATGCCCAGACACGTTCCATAATGCCGGGTGAACAATGTGCCCAGGGGTTTTATTTATATACATATCGGGATATATATGCATTATGTACGCCCAAGAATGCCAGACTGTGGATTTTGGCTGTTTGTAGTTCGCACTTCCGCTTGAGTACCGTTCGAAAGCGTTGGATGCCGCAAACTGTTGGCCGCACTTCGTCCTTCGTACTTCGTCCTTTGTCTTTTGTCCGGCTAGCCCCTTCTTGGGACTACGTGGCGTATTAGTATCGTGGCGTTGCGTATACGCAACGTAAGCCCTGGCAGGCGGGGCATAGCAGCGACAGGATCTGTTCCCTTTGCGCACACTCGCTCTTTCGCTCTCTTTCGGCCTCTCTTAGCCACGCTCTTTGTGTCTTTGGCAACACATTAAAGTTGGCTTAGAGGACATCTCGGTTGGCCGTGCAATTATATCAGATGCTGAACTGTGAAATCGAAACTGCCTCACATTTAAATGTGAAATTTCAGGACAAGATTTAATGGAACTTGTGTCGACCTATCAAATTACCGCTAATTTTGTTATGTTCAATTAACTTTAATTATTTGCCAGCAACATAAAGTTGTATGCTGACCAAATTACGCATAGTAAACCTTGGATTTCGCTAATTAAGTCCCACGCCCACGAAGATTATTGATTACCATTAGGCGCATTTTATGCCCAGGTGAGTTAAATATTTAATGCGAAATTTTGTTGGTCAGGCCGACGACTCATAAAGTGGTCAGCCGGGTTTCGGGTTCGCTGGATACCCATCCACATCCATCAGTAAGATAATTTCGACTTGGGGTCACCCACATCAAGGACATCAAGTTTGCTGCGCTAATTTAATTTGCCTGGGCCTGCAATTCATTTGCCGAGTCGTTGACTTTTAATGCACACATCCAAGACATTGTTGTTTGTTTGCTTACTTGTTGCCAGTCTTTTGCTTGACTTGGCTCACATACAAATACTCGTATTGCCCTTGTCTTGGGTCGAGACCCTGGCTTTCTGGCGGAATGCTCAACAATTTGTTTCAAGTTGCGCATGATTTGAGCCCCTTTCTTGAGCACATTTAATATTAATGGCCGGGGTTCACTGTTTTCCCGAGAATTTAAAGCCGAAAATTCTCCGAACTTTCCTCCAGAATGCATTTAACCAAATTAACTCTGGCCACAAAAGAAGCAAATGCGATTTTCATGTAGTCGAAATGCACTTAGGACCCGCTTCTTACTGCACTTTAAGTTTTTCGCTTAGCCAGGACCAATCGATTAATCTAACTGACAACTTGCCAGGGCCATCAATCAGCATCGGTTGTGCAATCAGCGAAAAAGCATGGCCAGCTCCAATCTCTTTCACCCGAACTCATAATAAAGGCGCGAACCCAATCGATAAGAACGCTCCAATGGGCCAGGTAACTTAGTTTTAAAGGCCGCCCCTTGGTCCCTTTACTGCTTTCAAGTTGCCACGGCCATTAATTTTGAAGCACTCCGGCAGATTCGTTTAGACAATAAATATCCAACCGCCGAGGGGGCGTTGAAAATTCACTGGGGTCGTTATTTTGGGGCAATGAAATGTTTCACACCTGCCGTTCTTCAAAACACAAGCCCAAAATACTCCCAGGATATCAGCTAAGTCCGACGTAGAGAGCCCAATACCGAAAAAAAACGAGTGACCAAGAAATCACTTAAAAATATCATTATTATATGTGTTGTAAAATTAAAAACTTAATGAACTATCGATGGGTAAACTGGTGGGTGCACCAGCAGAAAGGAGACCATGACGGAGCTTCCCTATCACTTGATTTGATGAAGTTTAAAAATGAATATACTGCGATCCCCCAGTTGCCTAGACTCTTTCTTTGTGTTCGTATAATACAAACGTCACTACGTTTTAATATATCTGGTCAGATATATTATATTTATTCACTATTTAAAGTGCCCCAATTGCCATTTTGTCATTTAAGGAGAGGCATGACGGGGCCTTCTAAGATATTTCCTTTAGGGAGCTAGGTCAAAGCCAGGCTGTCGATAAGAGGTCGAGTCGTGTGACATGCAAAAATATGGGCTATTTGATTTAGGACAGCTACGCAGTCTAATGCGGATTGGGGTCCTTAAGGCAGTCGAAGAAAGGAACCGGGGCCAAGTGGCTTGTTTGGAGCTTCCTGTGACATTCGGCACGGCCCACAAACGGTGGATAACCGAAGATACAAGACACAATGCGAGCGAGTTAAATATGTTTTCGTGGCATTGTTGGACTCGGAAATATACAAGCCTTTGAGCCATTTTGGAGACCCTTTGCATTTGCATACGCCATTAAATATGCACAGCACACTGATTTCCCAGCCCGAAAACGGACGACAATAAAATGACCTGTATATGCGTATTTATCTCCGGCTGTCAGCAAACGAAGAGGAGACGCCCCAAAATGGCAACATCAGTTCGAACAAAAGGTCCTTGAATGGGCTTTCCGGGCTTTCTGGGCTTTTCTTATCTCCAGGTGAAAGCAGTCGAGTCAGCGCTTTTGTTTTTGATAAATGACTTCCATTTGCGGCTAGGGCCCGTGTAAATCCATCCCGCAATAGGCATTTGTCACGACTTCGATTTGGGCAACCAGGCAGCACTCGATGTAATTGAAATTGTGTGCAATAAATGGAAATTGCTGGGTCCTTTATTTGATGGGCATGTGGATAAAGAGAGCGGCCCTGAAATTTCCCAGCCTGGTGGCTGACTTAATCAACTTTGCAATTTGCCTAATTGGAGGGCATTGTTCTCGCTGCTATCACTGCATTTGCAGGCCTGTCTTTGTGCTTACCCAATGCACTCGTTTTCCCAGCGAAATTGTCAGCAGGCAGTGTTGCCACAGGATCTCATTTTAATTACCTATAAGATATACCTACACATATTCCAAAATCAACTTTGAAAGTAATTCAACATTTTTGGGCTCAAGCTACGACTTTAAAGTGATATTACAGAATACCATTTTGGGTGTCTTAAGGGACAAGTGTTAAAAAATATTTTCTTAGTTTACATCCAGCTTTTTCTTTCAAGGGTATCCCCCAAAACCATTATATTCCTCCAAAATAGTCGCTTTTTATAGTTGTACTAAATGACCAAATAATGATGAGAGATATGTCCAGAACAGGTATTAGGTTACCATGTACCTAGTCACTGCCCATCTCTGTCCTTAATCCATTTGATTTTCCAACACACACACGGCTTGTTAATCAATGTTGTTTGAGGTCCGGATCTCTTTATTGAAATGTCATCGGTTGGGCAACGAGTCAGTTTTATTGAGGGCCTAATGGCCGTTCGGGAATTTGAGGAATGTGTCCTGTCAGCGACGCCAAGGTAATGACTTTGCCAATGCGGGTCCTTTTGGGGATGTGAATAGAGATTGGTGGTTGATGGGTGGGTGGCTGAACACCATCAACCCAGAAGCAAAACAGGCAAACAAGACGACCGTTCGGGAACATCAACCTGGTTAATTATCCCCGTGTACATTTGCATATTAATTGGAACTCTGGCTGTTTGACGACCAACAATTTGTTTATTTATAAGTGGAAAGCAGCGCTGAAAAGAATTCCATTTTGCCCAAGTAACCGTGGAAAATTAAAAGTCAATTTTTCTCTGGCGCTAAAAAGAAAATTGTCGCGCTCTGTGAGTTGTTCAGGCATTCATTGGCAGCTGTCAAAGTTGAAGTCTTCAAAATCGCAGCTCCATTCATCGGAATTCCATTCATTTGGGGCTCCCAGCTTTTTCACGCCACATTAAATGCTTTCCATTTTATTTGCCCCACAATAGTGGAAAACTTCGGGGGTGTCAGCTCGCAGGTGACAGATTCGCAGTTTAACCTTTGCGCCTTCAATTTGTTTTCGACCTGTTTTGCCAGCTGCAGCATATGGAACCCACTGGGGTGCCATAATTGAGTATTGACCAAACAGCCAGACGACAACAAAATGCGGGGGCTGTCGTGACCGACGGCAATTCCTGCAAAATGTTTTGTACAAAAATAGCACCCCTTTTGCACTCGAGAGAAATGCACGAATATAAATGTTGGATATATAAATATACGTTCTTTAATGGCGGAGGGAGGCCCGCTCCACGTCATAAAGTGTTAATCGGACAATTAAACCAGGCTTTATCCGAGTTCCTCTATCCGAAATCGAAATGCCCAAAGCCCAAAGTTGCCCCAGTGGCCAGCCACACGGAGAATCCGCAAATCCAAGCTCATCCTTTGAGCCGAGTGCAATCAGGTTAAGTGTTGAGCGCTTCCGTCTCCGATTCCTTATTCCGAACTGGCACAGTGGTAAGAGGTTAACTAAGGATCTTAAACTTTGTATAAATAGGTTACAGTTTTAAATATTTCTTATTAATACCACTTAATATAAAATGTATGCAAGTAAGCTCTCAAAAACCGTTTATAAAAATAATATCTAAGTTACAGCAAAATAAAATGGCATTAATTATTTTTCGTACTCTAACAATGAAAATGCTTAAACTATTTTTTTTACGTATTTATTTATTTCCAAGCATAATTGTAAATGGTCAAACATATCATAATCATTTTTTCGCACTGTGGAATATTTAACAGAATTCTAAAAATAGAATTTCTTCGAAATAAAGGTCCCCCACTGTTGCTATATTATCCCTTTTCAATCAGAACCTTAACCACCGTAGCCCACCTGTATTGTGTTCGTAGTGTGCATTCTGCATTCTGCTTTCATCCTTTGTGCTGCCGTATTGTGTATTGTGTTTGCATTCCTACTGTCACTCGCATTGTCAGCAACAGGATCAGAGCTGCTCCTTCCCATTCTCCTTCGGCTCTCCAACAGGAACCGGAAGTGGAGGTTAAGGGGCAGAGTTCAATTGCATTGTGTGAGCATGCGGCTGTGTGTGGAGTGCATGTGACGCCGAGGACAAATGGAAACGAATTGGTTTTACAATGCACAGTTTCACATCCAGCAAATCCCATTTGGCTTTTGGCTCTACTCTTGGTGTGGTGTGGGTTATGGTTTTCGCACTGTCGAACTGCAAGATTTATATGTGTGCCCCTAATTTCTGGCTTCGACTCGCTCAGTATGTCAATCCAGCACTCATGTCCAAACCTCAAATCGCTCAAACAACTTTCCATTTCTATGCTGGCTTTTCTGCAGCGGACAGGCTTGGAAAAAAATCAATATTTACATGCTGCTGTGGCTTGCAGTTAAATGGGCAAACAACTGAGCCAAAATGAATTTCCCAGAATGCCAAATACGAGGACTTCAGACCGAGACCACAGCAAAGTATTCCAATGCAGACGGGGCACTACAGATTCTCTTGTTATATCACGTAATAGAATAATTCAAGGGTATATAGGTGGAGTAAAAAGGTGTAAAATATAAATCCAATGACAAATAAGAAAACACTTGTACACACTAGCATCAGTAGTACTAAAATGCGGATACCCCGACCCCAAAAAGTTGGCAAGATATCTGCAAAATCCAATCGAGGGTATTTCATTGACGAGACACTTATTCTCACGTGTTTTTCCTTGCCTTTCGGTCCAGCAGAAACAAAAAGTTTTCACATAGCCAGGCTGCATGTCGTATACGTAATGTGAGCAAATTAAGTTGCCAAAAAAAGAGTAAACAAAACTGAAATTGAGTCGAGTCGACTCGAGAGTTAAGCTGTGCAGGACAGCCAGTGCGGCTGGCATGAAGGGGTTAAGCCAAAGTATTTTGAGATTTTCTGGCTTTTACTCATTCCACACGCCAAAGCAGATTCGCTTTTGGCATTGTCATTGTCATGTGGCAAAGTCAAAGGGCGTAAAAGTGCTCAGAAATTAATGAAGCAAGTGCTGTTAAATTTTAAAGTATGCATAAAAAGGGTTGACATACCGAAAGTGCTACCTGTCACGGGAAAGTGTCTCTCTGTCCGTATGTTTGTCTGGCTGCCATTAGCATTTTGTTTCGCCCAACCCAACGGAATCAGCATATATATTCTGTCGGAGAACGTCAAGTGGGTCTCTTTATATTTGCATACACGTATGTTTGGCTTTGGTACTCGCTAGAAAATTCTGCTTCATCTAATCCTAAGCCAATTTAAATGTTGGATTTATTTCGGCGTAGATATGTCACAGCAACGTTGTAACTAATTAATGCAAATTCCGTAGCTCATATTTTGCTTTGAAGATAAACCGCAAAGTTAAGCTTGTTATGTCAATTAAAATATACTAAACCACTTATAACTAGTTGAAAATAATTTTTTTAAGTCGCTTAGCATTTTGAAAAATGCATTTCGTTAAAAATAACTTTAAATTACTATTCATTAAAATATATGTGTGTGCTTTTTCCCCCTATTTGAGTCAAATGATATTTATAAATATATATTTCGATGGTAAATACTCCCTAACAAATGATGCAACTTACATTGGTTATGTCAATTAAAATAATTTAATCTCAAAAATCACAGCCACATATAAATATTGGATATTCGGCCCGAGGCTAAAATCTTTTTTATGAAAATACCCCCCTGGTTTGATTAGTTTTTTTCTCCCGTCCCACCTTTTTTATCAATGCATCCTAACTCTCTCCCAACTGACAATAAATTTCCACATTCATATTTTACCATCGTTCGAATGCAATTTATTTGCGCTTTTATTTAATATATTGTGTTTCCCAAACAGTAATCAAAACTGACTGCATAACTATGTGGAGAGTGGGCGAATTTTCCTGCCCGCAGCACAGAAAGCACATAAATTCCGTTTTCAAGCTCAAATATGGAAAAGTTTAGCATGTTCGTGACCCTCCCATTCCTGCCATTTTGAACTGCGAACTCTGTGTGTGCGAGTTTGCTGGGTTATAAATTTTCCATATTTCACTATATTAAGTAATAGTTGCCAGTTTGCTGCTTGGCATTCATGAGCTGCTTTCAGCACTGAACAATAGTGGACTCGAATGAGCCATAAAAGCGGGCACTTTGGCGTAATGAGTTTTAAGCCGAGCACTGGGCAAATAACGTTCATTGCATTACTTTGTCGAGCGAGAAGCAATATGCGGAGTTGAATTTAATTACACTTGTCCCGAATTCGACTCGAATCGGCACTCCTTTCCGGCGTCCTCTCCCTCTAATTAGCCAGCTTCATGCCGGAAAATGGCAAATTACAGCATGTCTGCTTAGCCTTTTGTCCTTTGCCCCGGGAAACGTGATGCTGCACTGTGTCCTCCGCCGCCCTCGAAAAGAAAACAAGCACATGCAACAGCTGTCCGCTTGGCACTCATTGTATTTAAATGCTCGTAAAATGCAAAGCAAACAAGTGATAAAAGTTGTGCACATACACGAACACGGGGAGAAAATGTTAGTTAGAAGATTGACTTTTATGCAAAGTATAGTCACTTTTAAATGATTTCTTTTAATGTTACTTTTGACATATTAAAAAACATTTCATGGTGCACTTCCTTGATGGAGGGTGCCACAATTTTCCATTCGGTCTCTTCGGTAGTACACAAATGCGGGTTTCCGACACCAACCAATAGGCAAACACTTTTTTTTTAATTTTTGTTTTTTTCTTATTCTGTTGTCTAATAATATACTATCGACTTACGATACTTGACTGTATTTTCGTTCAGTGCACTTCTCGTGGCCACGAAGAGTGCCCCGTAATGCTGGCAACATAAAAAATGCATCAAGCGCTTGTAAAGTCCGCTGCAGGCACTCAAAATTGAGGCAAGGGCGATTGCTAATGTTATGAGGCAGCATTTTGAACGCAGCTCTAGCTTAAAGCGCTCCCAGCGAGCTGTCTGAATTAATTTTCGAGTTTGTTTGGAGGAAATATTGAAATTTTCAATTGTTTTGGGGTGGTATGTATCTACAGCGAATCCCACGACACGCCGTTTCAACGTTTTCCATTAACGAATCTTTTTATGTTTGCTCTGAGGGCTCTTGGGTATTTCCTGGCATGCACAATCCAAATACGCGGGCAATTAACCCTTTTTTCCGGCAATTAAGCCCGAGCTTTATGCCACATTTTTCCATTTCGCCGTGGGCTTTTTCCTCTCTTTTTGATGTTTGTTTTACTGATGGCAAACGGATGCGAGGGAAAAGAATCGAATTAAATATATATTAAAATCGTTCAAGGTCAAACGGAATTTAATTGCAACCCAATTTGTCCAGCTTTGCAATAAAAATAACCGCTTAATTGTATAATATGGGCGACAAAAGTCACATTACGCCTGTGACATATTGTAAGCCATATGTTGTATGTTTGTGACAAGTTTAAGAGCAGGCCCACGTAGGCCCATAAAACGTTATACTTACAGTGAGACTGGGCTAAAGGCTCTTAGTCTGAGTTATTTAACCTGTTTGGGTGACATTTTGCAGCTAAAAAGTTTGTTATTTCTGTAAGTAGGCACATTAAATTGAAAATCCCCAGACGTGATGTCTTCTGGGGACATGTCCTTGGCTATTTTTCCATCGTTAGGCACGCTACAAAATGCATGTGCAGCGGAGGAAAGTTTTCTCGGCATCAGAAAGCTGATTTTCCTAGGGAACAGGGAGAGGGACCAGGGCGGGATACATGTCCTGCAGCCTAAGTGGACTTCTTTGTCTCCGCCTAAGTGGTTTTTCATTAGAAGCATTCGCTCTCTCTGGTCGCTCAAACTTTTCCCCATGGCAAAAGTTTTTTCACTCGATGCGGATGTAGCAAACAACTCGGCCAACGAAATCGTAATTGGAAACTTTTTGCCGCGTGATATGTGAACGAACCCAGGCCGAACACTATATGTACGGACTGTTGTTATTTAATTAAATGGGGACCACTCCAGGCATTCAACCCATTTCATTTCCTTGACAATTTCCGGTTCTACTGCCTGCTGGATTTCCAATCGATGCCAGTGAATAAGCTGCAAAAGTCAGGATCAAATTTAATCGAGGCTTATGCAAATGCTGTAGGGACTGGAGCCGGAATCCTGAAAGGACCCCAGGCCAGAAACACGGCATCATGTGTCAGTGTTTATGGGGCAACTGTTGCCCGGCCTCCGGTTCCAAATGAAATTAGATGATGCCGGAGCGGCAGCAGCGGCACCAGACGTTGTAATTAAATTAAATTGCTCGAAGTTGGCATAAAACACACAAGTCCTGAAAGGTTGAGGATGGGGGATTTGCGAGGGAGTGGAGCAACATCCTGGGCCACATGTGCCGTGTCAAAGTTCACGCTGAATCTGCATGCACGAGCATATATATTTGTTGCCCTGGCAATTGTGCAAAATGAAAGCAGCTAAAAAATGTGTACATAATCCGACTAGGCAAACAGGGTGCGATAGGCAAATAATAAATCGCTCAGTCCCCTTACTTGTATGGTTATTGGAAATATTTTTCAAGTTTGAAGTATAAAAATGCTATGTATGTAATTAATCATTATTTCAATTTATTTTTATGAGATCTCTTATTTAATGAATTCGCACTATTATTTGTTCAGTCGAGATATTTGTCCCACAAATTCTTAGGGGTTTTCTATAAGATACGCAGTTTTCTAAATATTTTGGAATCGAGGAATAACTTGGTTCCGATCGTTAAACGATACAACTTAATTCATGTTGCCAACATTTTTACTGCACTTTGTTTTTGGTGATTTAAGTGAGCTGCAGCTTAGGTCCCCCTGTACCCCAGGGAGTATTTATTTAGACGATGGCCACGTTGCCTCCGTCAGTGCCTAATTTTATTAAATCCCCACAACCTGTTGTCTGAGCCGGTTCGAGGGTAAGGAAGGCGAACCGAACGAGTTCTGGCGAAAAAATTCAATTTAACTTTGCCCGCAAGCCAAAATGAATTTCTTCTGGCTGCAATTGACATGGCCCAAAAGGGATGGCAGGATGGAGGACCTGCTAACATGTGGTTTCTGTGGTGCCCCGCCATTTTTCCCCGGAAAATTGTTTCCCCAAGAAAAGGAATGAAGAATGGCAGCGCGTAATGAGCTTAATGGCCGCCATCTGTAGCGGTTTTAAGCGCATATGCATACACCTTTTTTCATTTTCATTTTCTGTACTTCCACCACAGATTGCCATTTTTCCTTTCCCTTTTTTATGAGCGGTGGCCACGTCAACGAGGCGTTTAAGTGCTTAAAACTGAAAGCCAAGTTTTGCCAATTTTTATTGAACGCACAAAATGTGTGCGTGTCCTCCTCGGAGAGTCGTTAAAAGTGCGTTAATGTCGCCACGGCTCATTGGCCACCGTCTGAATTCGAAACCTTTAGAACCTGGAAGCCTCGAGACCCAACCCTAGTCTTATTTATCCCCTGACCCACAACCTCTTCCCCATCGCCTCCAACAACAAGTGCAACCCGGCTGATGGAAAAAATGGCCCTGGAAAATGTATTGCCATCGTTGGCGGTCACAGGACCGCAGAGCTGGTAGTTTAGTTGAATGCTGAATGATTTCCTGGCTGCTGCTGCATCGTTGACTTAACTTGGCCAAGGCGAAAAGGCAAAACCGAGCTTTTCTGCCACTGCCAGTCACTTGTTGCCCCCGAGGAAGTTTACTTGCTGGCTTAGATCCAAGAGTTCGTTATGCTTTTGTCGGCAACGACACTAATTGGATTTTCGGTGGGGCATAAATTAGGAATTGCACAATCCGAATATCTTGGTCCACCACACTTGGACAAATTTATTTTGAGTCTTGATCAAAAAATATTTAACTTCTTTTTAATTATAAGTTAGTAATCGCACTAAAAGCACTTAAAAGGTAACTTAAAGTATGCAACGGTATATATTGGATACCAAAGTCCAATGGTTTCATTATAAAAGAGCATTTTCTTTTGCCTATTGCATACTTTTAAGTGTTTTAAAAAACCTTGGGATTACTGTCTGACCTGAATAACTTAATAGAGTAAGACCAGAAATATCTAGAAATAAACAAATTATTTTATTATTGTTTCGAGCTAAAGCATCAACACTTTTCATGGCACTTTTTCTGTGACCTTTATAAAAATGCCTTTTTTTTGCCCATTCCAAAATCGACAACGAAGGGCACCCATATTTTCCAAGTGCCACACTCATCCGCTCCGCAGCTGCAGGTTTGTCATAGCCCAATCCCAATCCAATAGCCTCGTGGCAATAAAGGAAGAGCGAACATGTCAAGATGTGACACATTTGATTGAACGCATGCAGGCCAATCAATTTTTGCCGATGGAAGTGGATTATTGGCTGGCTAAAAGCAAGTGGGCTCAGTACTCGTATTTGAATTCGTCGGCGGCATTTGACTGATAATTGAAAACGTGTCAACAAGCCAACAATTTCCGCTAACACACGCATCTACGTGCCAGGCAAGTCGGCCATAAAAATTACATTTTGGCCCAAAAACTGCCTTAAAATGAAGTCTGCACAGGTGGATTATAATCGAAGGACGTGTCTGTGAAAACGCTAAGCCTATACAAACGGTAATCGAAATTTATGCAACCAAGGTTAAATTATTTTTGGCATTTAATATTTTTGTATACCTACGGAAAAATAAGCTTGTTTGTTCTCATAAAAAAATGTTAATTTACCGTTTTCGTTAAGTAATTATTTTTATAAAACAATTATAGAAATACTCACAAGCCATAGAAAATTTACTTTGAATATAAAGTTATTTAAAAAAATAATAGATTTTTAAAATGGGGGATTCTTAATAAACTGATTTAGCATGCGGTCAAACCAAAAAGTTGTCACTTTTCGGCGGTGTAACTTAAATGAATAATTAATTTTGATATATCCACCGGTATCTTAAGGTTTTAATATTTTTTTTGTGTACTAAACTTTTAAAACTCTTTTTAGTTACGATAATATAACCATTGTTAAAAATAACGTAATTGACTGAGTGTCTGACTTGTCATTACTTTTCGATCGCGTTTACCAGGTAAAAGCTTCTTATCTTATGATTCCAACTCCCATCAAGTGAATCAGCCGGTATATTTTAAACACCATACCGGTAAAAAGGCGTGAAATTGCTATTTGCACAAATAAAGACGACGTCACAAGTTTGATGTTACTTCCCTGCCTCAAAGGGGTCCGCCGGATTTCTTCCTCAATTGCCAAAGTCGTGTTAATCACAATGTAAATTATATTAAAGGTCGGTGAACATGAGGTTTTTTTTAGGTGTATTGAGTGATCTACCAAAAGTTTGATTAGCGATCGTGGTGGCAACTGATAAGAAATACCACTCACTACTTTGAGGTCTACGGAAATCTAATCGATTGCCAGTTCAGTTCAGTGTGCCGCGATATTTCAAGAGAGTCGGACGTTAAAAGTACTTATAAACAGAATTTCGGAGAACTGCAAACAGCTGTGGCAGCTGATTCATTCGCCATGAATTTCTACTGGTGCTTAGGGCTTTTTTTAGTCTTGGCCTTGGCCTCACCAGGCTATTCCAAATGCCCAAAAGAGAGACAATTGTGTTCGAGAAGTGGAGATTACAATCAGTGTGAAGAGGAGCAAGGAAGGTTCCCGGAGGAATCCACTGAAACTAACCTGATTTACTGTGATTCAATGTTCTGCGAACCGGAGGCATTTCAGCATGACTATATAGTCAGCAACCACGATCAGACACCTCATCAGAACAAATGGAAACGGGCAAGAATAGGAGAAAGAGCTACCTTACATGATGTTTGCGTACTGCGAAATGGAATGCCGGTCACCAGGGAGTGTAAATTTAAGGACTACCGGGCTGTATGGGAATCCACCGATCATTGGGATCCTGTGGTCTGTTTCAGGCATTTCAGGGAGCACACCATCAGTGAAGATCTGAATAGTCTGCATGATGACGTCCTCGAGGGCAGGAGGCGCACCGATGACTCCCAAGGACGTCGAAACATGACTGGCTCGATGAGGAAAATGTTCCGACAGCGGGACAGGACTCTACTGCCCGCCGATGTCCACATGACGAGCCAGATGTTCGGAACCCTGATGCAGGAGGACAAGGATGCTGCGGTCAGTGTGGATTTGGTCAGTGTCTGCAAGGAGATAATGTCCTCTGATAGCCGAGTGCTACGCCTATCCGCCCAGCTGAATGCTACCAACTCTCTACTCAGCCTGTTTGAGAACTACATGGATGCTCTCCCCGAGCAAATGGTTCCCAAGGACCGGTGCGGAAAGGTAGTGGCCAAGCCCACCAGCGATGAAACAGAAACGGCGACCACAGGAGTGGAAACCTACAACTTATCTGATGTCGGAGTCCAAGCTCTAATTACCGGCAATATCAGTGTGTTCTTCGCCAATCCCGAGTGCGACGGAATCACTGGAATAGCTATATTCTCTGGCCCAGCTGAGAATCGAAGAACTTCCGCCAGTGGCTTCTGGTACCGCTTTCTACGATTCTCAGAAGATTTGGATAAAATAAAGCGGGAATCAGACTTGGAGACAGCTGCCTTTTTGCCGGACAATCTCTGGCGGGTAGTGAAAAGCAGGGGAGCTTCCTATCTTATCTTTAAGGTCTATGCTCATGATGCCCTCTTCGTGGAAACCTCTCTCCAACGCAGTCGGAGGCCTCGCAGTAAGGTGATCTCTATTTCCATACCAGGACTGAAAGGTAGGTATATTTAATATATTGGGAACTCGAATAAGAACAACTCTCCATCTAACAGATAACTCCCTTTCCTTGCCATTGCCATTTCTTCTTCGAAATGAGAACCTTCGCGATCCCGATACAAAGGCCTTTAGTTTTGGCACTGGATGTGGTTTCTGGAACTACCGGACTTGGGCGACCGAAGGAGTATCTACCAGTACCAGCTCAGATCTGCTGAATGATCCCATCATCGAGTGTCACACCTACCATCTCACACAATTTGCATTTCTGGTGGGTGGCAGCTATCGAACCAATGACCTTGGCGAGGAGGTTCTGATTACTCCGATAAATGAAAAAGTGCTGGACATTATCTCGATCGTGGGATGTAGTCTGTCCCTATTGGGAATACTGGGAATATTCCTCACAGCAGCTCTCTTTAAAAGTTGGCGCAGTCAAGCCTCCACGAAAGTTCTTCTCCATCTTTGCCTGGCAATGTGTCTTCAGATGGTGCTCTTCGTGTTCCTAAACACAGATGATATATCAGAAACGCTTGTAGTAAATGGAGACACAGTTCGCTGCGTAGCTTTGGGAGCTGCCATGCAGTACTCTATTCTGGTACTCTTCAGTTGGATGCTGATCATCGCCTTCCTGCAGTTCCAGCGGTATGTTACTGTTATTGGAATTGAAAGACCCCGACGATACATCCTAAAGGCTGCCCTTGTGGCCTGGTCCCTGCCTTTGGTTCCCACTCTGCTGGTGGCTCTAATAGACCCCGATTCGTACCTTCCCTCGGCTGCTCAGTTATCGACAGATACTGGCATCTGCTATCCATCGGGATATGGTCTGATTTTTGGAGTGGTCCTCCCCGTGACCATGATTACAGTTTCAAACCTGGTGATCTTCGTGTATGTTTTCTACAGCATTTCGCACTCTTTGAGCCAGACCATCCACAAATCTGAAAAGAAAATGGTTGCCAAGCAGATCAAACTCTCTATAATGCTTTTCTTTCTGCTGGGTCTCACCTGGATTTTCGGAATCTTCGCCTTCATGCAGGCAGGTGTGGCCTTCTCATATCTCTTCTGTATCACGGCCACCATGCAGGGATTTGTGATGTTCGTCTACTTTGTCCTTTTGGATTCAGCAAACCGTCGGCTGTGGATGGGTCTGATTTGCCCCACCAAAATGGAGATGGATGTCCAAAAGCGCACCACTGAACTCCAGTCCATGACCACCTCTTCCACGAACTACACAAGCAGATCGCAACATTAGGTTTTTAGTTTTCATTTGCGCAACGAACAAAGGGTCTAAGACCATTGTATTAATAATTTATTTACTATATTAAGTTTGACATTATTTTTAGCTCCCAGATGTAACCACTCTATTTATGTTTCGAACTTAAAAGTAACATAATAACTAAGTAACATTTTATTTCTTAATACAATTTTCACACAAGTGTCCCGTTTTTCAAAGCGAAGAAACATACTTTTACTTAAAACCACGACAGAAACAGGCAAAGTGTGAACCTATTTTCCAATTGTATGGCTTCGTTCTCCAGCTCCAAAATACTTCAGGCTGTACTTCAGTTGGCAGTCAATTTCTCTGCCATCGAACATCCCAGTAACTGCCTAGAAATGCTGAGCACCTGGTAAGTATTGAAGCCATAAAAATTTAAGCAAACTTGGGGCATCTGTGTCTACAAGTGTGCACTTTGATTCCATTGCCATTCATTCGAAACTAAATTAAATGATGTCATGTGGAATGAAACGAACTCGATTGGTATTTACCACTACAACTGCTCTGCCTCAATAGTTTTCCTTTAAATCTCCCGCTGGCATCTCGGAAAAGGGAGTCCCCATTAAATTACTTGTGCTTTAAGCCATTGGCTGTCATCATAATCTGGCTTAGACACAAGTGCCGTTGCAAATCCATTTGATGCACTAAATTGCACTTCCAAGGGGGAGCTCTTAAGCCGATTACTCTGGTAACTATATTGCGATGCCACATATTCGCCAGTTATTGGCCAATTAAACTTATCGATTGGCTAATATATCAAATGACTAGCTTTATACATTAAATTGAATGAAAGTCGTAGGCGATTTGTATAGTTTATACTCGTTTTAGATTCCCAGTGATTTTTATTCTGTTCCAGATATCCCCAAAACATTCTATCTTAGCTAAACAAGAGAGCACAGATGCGGGAAATGAAAATCAATCGATTTTTCGCAGGGTACCGCCCATTTCAATTTCGAATTTTCCACTCTCGCCATATTGGCACAAACAACATGGCATATATATATATCAATTGCAATCAATCAAAAGCGAAAAGCTTTGAAGCCTTGACTGCATTCGAATGCAGAGACAATGAAAGTGAAAGCCAGAGAGCCGGGATTTTTCAGTTTCCACTTTTACAGCTTTACTCGGCAGCTGCCAAGTACTCGAGAAGTCAGTAGAGAACTTCACTTTGGCTCGAAACTTCTGCCAATGGAAGCTGGGCACCTGGTAAGTGCCGAAACCCTGCACTTTTTATTCGAGAAGTATTTGCTTTTATTCCGGCAGCAGCAATCATTCGAAAACTAAATTAAATGGTGCCAAGTGGAATGAAATGATTTGGAAGGTTTCGGACTCGACCTTTAAGGCTGCTCATCAAATTCCCGACTTCCTTTTGTTGGCCAAGAACTACATTTTAAATTAGTCGTGCTTAATACCATTGGCTGTCCTTTTCGAAATGGCTTAGTGGCAAGTGCCGAGCGATTTCAAATCAATTTCTGCCGCAAAGTGCACTCTTGAATGAGAGCTCCTAAGCCGATTACCGCCAATAGCGACCAACTGTGGCACATAACTAAGCTGTTTGAACAGGCACTGTGTTGCCTGTTACCTGTTCTGGGAAGGTGCATACAGCAAACTAATTGTTTCTAAATAATGCAGTTTTTCCGGGAAACAACTTAAAAGGAAAGGGGAAAGTAAGAGGATTGTCAACAGAGGTTGTTAAAGGCGTTATTCCGTTTGAGCAAACCTTTATTTATGGTGAGAGAAAGGGAATAAAAATATAGAGACTTATAATATTTCTAACTAGAATGAATAACAGCCAATACATACAATAAAAAGAAAATATGAAGGTGTCTAAAAGTATGTCATAACAGATGTTCATCTTTTCACTGCATACTTTTAGGCCCAATTACAAATGATTTAAAAACTATAATTTCTGTGGCGTTTCCTACTCTTTATTATTGTTGGCATTTGTTACTTTAAAAACAAAGGTTCCTTAAATATATTTAATCACATTTTTACCCATTTCAACGTATTAGTTCACCTGTTTGCACTCGCATTTTTTGCGCATTTCAGAGAGCACACCCAAAAGGATAGGCGAGGACATGTGCAACTATTAAAAATTATTTTCTTTTGCGCATTCCTGGGGGCGTACGGCAAAGTATTTTATTATTCGAATTTCGAAACGTGCAAATGGCCAGCCTGCAGGACGAGTCGGAGTCGGAGTCCCTATGAAAGCCATTCCTTTGGACATATAGAAGAGCCGTATGTGCGACTGATATTCCGTACGTGCACCCACAACATGAACCCATAAATATGTATTGATTTTCCATTCTCCTTATCGCCGGTCGGTTGGAAAAGTAAGGAAAGTCCTCGAGTCGAAGGAGCTTCGACAACGGCAATGGCAACAATGGCACAAGCTCCAAGACAGAGTTATGATTATGAAAGTTTTTTAATGCTCCGAAGCAGGAATGCCCCCCTTCTCACAGCTCACAAAATGGAAAATAAATGCGAGAAATTTGCCGCAATTTGCGACGCCGTGGAGAGTCACTGAACCGCAAAGCTGCAGAAATGTTGTTTATCAAATATTTATCGCATTCACATACCGCATTTTGCTGGCAAATTGCAGCCAGACATGCAAATGGCGAAGGAATGCAGCCGGCTTACGGACAAAGAAGAACTCCAGTTTCGCCATTTTCGCCAGTTTTGCCAGTTTCCCATCAGAAATGAGAAATTGCCTGTAATCCGAGTGAGACATGTCTACATCACGAGTTCATTAATTCCCCCGGAATATACTGTTCGCGTTCGTACTCCCCGAACTTGGTAGAACCCATATGTTTCTGCTCCATTTGGCCTGACTAATGGTCTAAATTCGCCCGATTCTGCTGCTGGTGGCATGTGGGCTCCATTCTGCGTACTGCGTGTCGAAAATTGTGCAAAACGCTCGTAACAAATTTGTTGGATGTGCGGAAATTTGTCAAGAGCACTTGCCACAACAAACAAACATGCGACTTACCGCATGTGCGGCATTGCGTCCTCCCGAATTTGTATCAAATTTAATGGGCATAACAGGCGAGTATCGGATGAACTTTGGATCAAAAGTTTTGACTCAAAACAAAGTTATAGAATGTAGAAAATCAATAACAGTTTTCAATTGGAAGAAAAAGGATGAAGTATATTTTTCAAAATGTATTTGACTTAATAATACTACTTAATGTAAAAGGCATATTATAAAAAATTGGATTCGTTAGTATAGTATATTAATTTATTTGGTTTAATTTATTTATTGTCTTTGATTTTTAAATATTTTGTACTGTAATACTGTCAACATTTTTGTTTCTGTGCAGCCTCAACCAAAACATAAAACAATGAATACTCGGGCTTATACACTAATTGAATAATATGTATACAATCTTCACGGTTGAGTTATTTGCGGAAAAATTATGGCCAGCACAATAACGAAATGTGATTTCAGCTGCAGCGCCGGGCAGCCAGAAACTATGGCCAAAGGCACTTGACCAGGCAATTAAAACTGCCAAAAACTAATGCCACCGCAAAACTACGGTTGCCAGTTTTATGGCTGCCAACTGGCCGCGAAACCCACTCGAAATGCTCGACAATGTGCCAGCGAAATCGAGTGACTGTAATTTCGCAAAAAGTGAGATGCGAAATCCCCCGGACCAATTAAAACCATCGTGCGATCCCATCGAATCGAAATTTATTATCAAACAAATGGACAGCAGCTGCAGCGGCTTAAGCCGGCTTATAAACTTTCAGGCCGCTAAGCCTTTCCGGCCTAATTGTAAGGGACACTTGACAGGCAAAAAGGACATCAAAGAAGGTATTTTTTAATATTTTAATTGGCAAAAAGGCAAATTAAAATTGTCGCCCACGGCGAGGGAAAAATAATTTAATAATGCACAAGTGCGGTGGGAGATGGAAATTGAAAGGGTTAATGAGCAATTGAAACTGTACGAAAATCAGGGTTACCTGGTTATCAGAAAATCCTATGGAAATTTCTGTAAACTTGTTGCTTTAGAGATTATAGATACAGCGTTAAATAGAAGCCGCCAATATCTAATCTTTAAAAGTCTTATCTGATTTTATGTTACTGGTCCCAGATTCCCAACTCATTTTGGCTTCAAGTGCCTACCAATAAAGTCGCGATTCTGTGGTATTTTTGTTCGGAAGCCGAAACATTCATAAATCATCCGCGAAAGTGAAACTTGGGAACATTTCTGGGTACTTGCGTCCCTTTTGCCATTTCATCTCGGAATAATTAAAGCAAACAGAACCGAATTTGTGCACGTGCTGCGTTTAAGAAATTGCTTTTCCCTCCATTCTCTGGGGCGCTCTTGACTTACCCGACTTTTCTGGCCTTTTATGTTTTGGCTGGTGTTTCCTTTCAGCCAACCCCCATATATTCATTCTTTTTTAATTTTCGCCCGAGTTTGCACAAGTTGTTGCTGTTCTGTGTGTTTTTTGTGTCAACAACACAAAGCCGCACACATCGTGAACAGTTGGCCCATTCCCATTCCCATTTCCATTCCGGTTTTTATGTTGCGCAACGCAATCCAAGACAATAGTTGCACGAACTTAGCATGTATGTTGCACTGCAGGACGAAACTCCTTTGGGCATTCATATCTGCCAGTCGGTCGGTTTGGGGTTGGGGCTTAATATGCCCCGCCGGTCCTTTGTTTTCCCGACAGTTTTCCCGAAACAATGAAACGCAAAGCGGAAAAGTTTACAATTAGCTTGTCAACAATGGGCGGCGCACCCGGCGTATGCGTGATGGCGGAAATCTGCAGTGAACCCCTATTTTCCTATGTTTTTCGGAATGTATTCATAATTGCAGCCAGTCTGCTTGGGGCTATTTTATTGGAATGAAAAAAGGAGATCATAAAGTATTAAACTATTTATAGTACAGACTTTTGTGTTCCACAATTTAGAGAAAGCTTGTTAGCAGAAGTTTTTTGGAAAAATCCCCGCCCTGACTTTTTATTAAAATTTATAGTTTTTTCGCCAAAAAAATGCAAAAAACACTCCTAGTATGACATGTTATACACCCTTAAGCTCGTAATAAAATGTGCAATTAATTGGCATTAAAGTTTCAAAAACTTTTTTTTTAACCATTTTTTGAAAATTTTACATTGTTTTTTTTTGGGAAAAATGGGTAAAAATAAAAATTTCTAGGTTTGAATGCCAATTGATTTAGAATTTCAATACGAGTTTAACAAGGTATGACACTTCATATTTGGAACATGTTTTCGTCGTTTATTTTACAAAATAAGTGAAAAATAGGAATTTTTTGGTGGAATACCAATACGAGGTATTTGGCTATAAACCATGGAATAAATAAGTTTATCTGCGAAAAAATAATTACCTAATAAATTCAAAATAAATCAACTTTAAGAAGGATTTTTAAAAATCTCCATAGCAAGCCTTTTTTCAAATATTTCAACTATGCCAAGCGGTTAACGAAAACCGCACGCACTTAGTGAATCCGCCTCGCCAAAAGCCAAATTGAAACCCCAAAAATAATTGCCAAATTATTTTGGTAAACGTTCTCCGTGCCAAGCTTAAAATCTTTATGCATATTTTATGCCGTGAGCAGCCCCAAATGAAGGGGAAAATAGTGATGTAGTAAAAAGCGCGAAATAAGCGGGCAAAAGAGGTTAAGGGGCCAAGGGGTTAAAAGGCACTGGCAACATGTTGCCGGAAGTGTTGGCCTGCAATTTGAACAGGCAAACTTGTTCGCTTTTCTCGGCGGAAAAGACTTTTCTTAAAATTCGCGTGTGTGTGTGTTCTTGTGCCGGTCGGGGGGAAAGTTTTCCAGCATAAAAGGGTTAAGTGCAGAGCCCTGTATTAAGAATTGAGAAAGTTATGCTTGCTTTGGAAAGTTCACACAACAGATATGGTGCTATAGCCCTCGCGATCTATTTACAAATTAGTTTTCCGCTGATTGTATAAGCCTACGAACTCATGCATTGTAGATTTTATCAAACGCCAAACAGGGGGTAGCAAAAAATTCCCCACTAGATTTAATAAATAATTACATACGTAGCTGCACATCATTTAAAATGTATTTAAGCAATTAACCCGAGCTATTCAAATTCAGTTCGTGATCGGAACTCAAATGACATGGACTCGGAGTTCTAGTCCCGCGTTGCCTGAGTAAACAATAAAATCAGCGGAGCGAAAAGTCCGATTCCAGTGTAATTAATTATTAGTTGAACTGCAAATAAACGAAACTTGTGCCAAATATTTAGTCAAGGTTGAAATTATAAAAAAGTTATCAAAAAAATAAAATAAAATACTACGAAGAATATAAAATATATAACCGATTTAAAATGAAGAATTGCTAAAAATTTTAATGAGTGGAAACTAGTTAAACAAATAAAAAAAAAAAATTATAAATGAAGAAATAATAAAAATTTTAGTGAGTAAAAACTAGTTAAACAAATAAAAAAAAAAATTTTTTTTTAGTTGGGTTTTACCAATCACAATTAAAATGGTGGAAAAGGCTACTTTAGCCCAACTAAAAAGTTTGGAATGGGGGCGTCTGTTCAACATGTTCTATATAGAACCGGTGATTTTCATGCTGTTGTTTTCGCACATGCTGTCAGGTAAGCGGAACTTTAGATTATAATGATGACATATGAAAAAGCTCCAGCACGATCCTCCCATTAGGTACTGTTATGCGCAATCAGTTGATTTTTCAGACCTGTACGGTGATCTATCAGTATAATGAATCTGACTGTATGCTTTTGGATAGCAAAAACACCACAGCAGAAATACAGGTCTGTTAATACTACATTTTTTAATAGTTATTAAACTTAGTTAGGAACTATAGGCCATTGAAACGGAGCTTCAGGCATATGTGGCCAATATGTTTTTAACCCGAACCCTCTTCGAAAGCATTGTCCCCGCCATTTGTGGTTTGTTTATTGGATCCTGGTCGGATCACTATGGACGCAAGCCCCTGCTGATTGTGTCCATGGTTGGTGAGTTTTTAAAGGATTTCGTTTGCTGAAGAGGTAGTAAGACGTTTTCCTCCTAGGCTTTTCCGCATCTGCCCTGCTCTCGTCTGCCATTTGCTGGCTGTCCAGCTACTACCTGGTTAATCCCTGGTGGTACACCTTGGCAGCTGTGCCACACTCCCTGCTCGGTGGCTTGTGTGTCTTTTCGGTGGCTGCCTTTTGCTTTATTACGGACACAACCGACATGAAAACCAGACCCTACAGGTGAGTGTCACCTATTGTTAGCTAAGCCCAGGGACAAAGGAATGTGACAAGCTTTAAGACTTTATTCTCGGCCATTTGTGGTCTTAAACTCCTAAAGAATAGAAGTTGAAAGGAATTTTACAAAATGTTTACAAAAATATTTCATAATTAGTTTCTGGTTATACGATATACCATATTATCACAAAAAAACACTATTAAAACTTAAATTGAATAATTTTTTATTTGCAGAATGATCTTCATGGAGTTGATACTTTTCGTGGCCTTGACAAGTGGCTCATTGTTATCCAGTTTTGTTTATGCAGCCACAAGTGCTGCCTTTGTACAGAGTATATCGTGTCTAATCATAATTTTGGCCACACTCTTTATTATTTTCTACCTGCCCGAAAGTTTGGGCATGTGCCCAGATAAGGACGAAGTTCCCGAGAAGGAAAAGGAAGTTGTTGTGACAGTTTCAGATCAGAAAGTGAGTGAATTGTCAACTGAAACGTTGGAGAAACGTGACGATCCACCCAAGTATGAGACCATAGAAAAGCCTCCTTTGGGAGACAAAGAGGAAAAGGCTGGCTTGTTCAGTATTAAACACGTTAAAGATATGTTTAGCACCTGCTTTAAGAGGAGGGAAAATAATGCCCACTCCATCATCTGGTTGGTTACTTTGGCCGGCTTTGTCTCGATTTTCGTTGCCGGTGAGTGTGCTTAAGTTTGCCTGGGGGCACCAGTGATAGAGGTGATGATATCCATGCAGATGGCGTCATGACTGTGATGTATTTATTCGTGCGTCAGCAGTTCCATTTCACAGTACGTGAGTTTACTATTTTTGAGACAGTCAGCCAATCAGTGCCCATGCTGGGAGCTCTTTTGGGCATTCTTATTTTAAGAAAGGTAATTTACTAAAAATAAAACATATCAATATAATAAATTTGATTTTTGTGTATTTCTAGCTTTTTGGAATGTCTGTGGTGTCATTGGCCTTGCTGTCGTTATTCTCTGAGATCCTTAGCAACATTGCCAGAGGATTTGCCTTTCTACCTTGGCACTTGTACATATCTGTGGTGCTGGGAGTCTTTCGCTCCATCCAGGGACCCATGTGTCGCACGATTGTATCGAATATAGTTCCCTCTTCCGATACGGGTAGGTAATAATTGGAAAAAACAACCTCCACTTCAGTTCTTCTCTACTCATCACAGGTAAACTGTTTGCAATTGGCAACATAGTACAATCATTCGCCCCTTTTGGTAAGCTGTAATACCCTTGGTTCTTCCCCATCCATCATCTTCAATATTATTTCCAGTCGCCGCTCCCCTTTACACGGCCATCTACAAGAGCTCCCTGGCCAGCAATCCTGGCGGATTTAATTTCCTCAGCGCCGCCTTCTACTTAATAGCGTTTATCCTCATTGGGTGAGTATAGCTGCCATCTAACTATCGTCACGCCAAGTGATTTTGAATAAATTTATTGCAGCTGGGTGATGCGAATTAAATTCAAGCACCGAAAGTTCTACGCCGAGACGCTCAAGTAGCCAAAGTGAACTGAGTTTCCATCAATATTGATTGTGGCCAGTTTGCCAACTTTTTAGAGCTTTGTTTATGCCCAAGTCGAAAACTTTGTGTGGACAGCATTAAATAACTGGATTTATATAGCACGAAGGAGTTTTCTCTGTGTTTCTGGCTAATTTAATTTGCATACCGCACGGGGAATTATCAACCATTTCAATTACATTGTGCTGAAGGATTAACTAATCGAATTCCAGAATGCCATGTCACCCGATGGCCAACAGTTTATCGAACTATTTTATTACATCAACTGGACATAAGTGACTACTTTGGCATGCATTTTCAACGAAATTGGATCTAATTGCCGTCCATGTGTAATGCTTTGTTGTGGTTATTATTATTTCTGGTCCAGGTCCTGCGTCCTTCGTCCTTTGTATTTGTTGTTTTGGCGCTGCAGGGAGATGGGGCCATGCCTTATGCATGAGCTTTTAATAGTGCATAATTTATGGGGCAAAAGTTTGCGCAACATATTTGCAAAGTTCAAACATATTCGGAGAATCGGACGTACATCGTTTGGATTCATTTGGATTCGTTGTGACTTTGGCACGTACAGCATGAATTCGTAATGTCGCCGATGCCAAAAGTTCACGGGACCCACAATTTGCAGCAATTTGAATTGTTAGGCGTCAGCCCTCGATGATTAAATATTAAATTGCGACTCTATTATGCGCACAAAGGTATGTCGCATGTTCGGGGTCGACTTCCTGCTCCACGTGGCCACATTCACATTGAAGCCCCGGCAATCAGTGTCGGGTTAACCTAACCCCGCAGGCGGAGCAGCAATCGGCGAACCGAAACCGAATCCGAATCCGAGCCATCAAATCACAGTCTTGTCTGCGGAAAAGCATTTGTCGTGCGGCATTAAAGTCGAGGGTGCTTGAAAAACGCTTTAATGCCGCCGCGCGTGCAGCAAATAAACGAATTCGCAGGACATGAACTCTGCACTTGCACTTGGAGCGGAATGGAACCCCAGCCCTCGAACACGCCAACTTGATGGGATGTCTTTGTCTTACCAAACGCGTTAACCGTAAAGGGGAAAACTTTGATGCGGATGCATGTGCCGCCAGCTGTTAAGCGCTCGGCATTTCCGCTCTTTTTCACGTCACCAGCACTGATGGAAAAATGTCATAAAAGCGAGTGCTGAAAAAGGGAAATTTTTTTTTATAAAAACTACATACCCCAGTGTTACCAGAAAACCCATTTAAAATATTTAAAAAATATATATTTTAAAATGACGTATATTTATTTGAAGTGCAGTATGATATAACTTTCATAATTGTTATAAATAATTTAAAAATTATAAATATATATAAGATTTGTATGAACAAATTTGTTGGTATTATAGTATTGGTATAAAGTATTTTTAAAGCGCTGATACAGACTTGGAGTGAATGAATAAAACTTTGAATTATTTGTTGTTTAGGCACTCAATTTTAATATGATATAAAAATATTCATTTTTTCAAATTTTATCAAAAACCCTTTTTATATCTCCCAGTGCACAAAAGTAGTCCAAGATGCTGTCTAATTGGGCCAGTCAGATAAGACGCACATAAAACTTTAAACAGGACAACAAAGTAGCGACCACTTCCGGTGCTCCGATGATTGATGGCCATTTTAGTGGCTCGAAGTCGGTGGCCAAGACAGCTGACCCGTCCACACGGCGCATACGTAATCGTTTATTAAACAAAGCGAATTATGAGCTGCCAGCGGGCCAAACAACATGCAAGTGTTGACGAAGGTCAAGTTTGGGCTTTGGTTGATTTTTCCAACTACCAAGCGTCAAAAGAGCAAAAGAGCATTGGCTGTAACGTAAGTCTTTACGACATTACGTTATAAAGAGAGAACTCTCTCCATCAGATGGTTATTTTCGCTCTCGTTTTCCTTCGGCAGCTATAAAATCCGAGGAACCTACCGAAGTCGAGTTAGTTTGCTGAAGACTTCCACACGAAACGGTCGCCAGTTTTTCCGGAGTTTTCCGACCCAGCTTATCGTGTCGTCTCATTTTCCGTAGCCCGCTTATCAGCGCAAAAAAGGCTTCGCGTGGAAATGCCGTCGGTGGAAATGCAGCTGGCATAACTCGTTGCCTACTTTAGGGCGCTGCAACATATCAACTGGAATTTTCCGGACAGCTCATTTATCAGGATTAGGATCCCAGCCCCGCACACCTGCAATCATGTTTTGGATTTTACGGCGCACCGGAGCCGCCAACTTTTTCAACTCCTTCAACAACAACTGCAGCTTTTCCAAGAGCAACTCGAACGGCGGTAATCACAGCAACAGCACACAAGGTGAGTCCCCAACACCTGGCCCCGGCAATCAATTAGTCCAGTTCACCCCGGCGAAAGTCCGCCCTCAATTAGGATAATTCATCAATAATTAGCGGACTAATCAGATTAAGTCTCAAACTTGTGCGTAAGTCGACCATAAATAGCTGAGGTTCTGATATGGCGTCGCGGTGTGTTTATTGGTGGGAAAATTTGACGAAGAGTATTAAAAGAACATAAATAGCATTCCTAATAAAAATGTAATATTCAAAAAAGTCACCAAAAATGTATTTTTTGAAGACAATAACATTTTTAACTTACCCCGTGTATAAGTATAATGTCGTACTTAAAACTTTCTGTATAGTAGTTCTTGATTCTTTAAATTTTTAATAAGCTTAAAAATAATTTGTCCCCAGAATCTTTTTCAGAAAGATCCTTTATCAAAAGCTTAAATATGTTTTGCATCAAGAAAAGAAAAGCAATCGAGTATCATTTTAAATTGATTGATTTTAAATCTGCTGGCCGCATCTTCCCTGTAATCAATTTAACTACAATATGTCAGTCATGAAAATAGCATTTCACTGAAAATATCATTTATCATACTTAAATAAATTATCCTCTGATAGAGAAGAATGTTTAATCGTTTTGAAAACCAAATGGTTTCCGGTGACAGGCTTGACTAATCACAGTTGCAGTTTACATTTTCCCATAAAGACTTTCTCGCACTCAATTGGCCGATCAATGTTTGGGGGTATTCAGATTTTCACGAAAATTTCCCGATTATAATGCCAGACATGTTCCAGTCTAGTCCTGGCATTTATTCATAAGCCGAACCCCCACTTGTTATCAAAACAAGTTAATTAAAATTCCCGGAATGACTTGTGGAATATAGGCTCCAAGTATTCGCATACTGTACTTGCCTGCATACTCCCCATTGTTAGCCCATATCTGTGCCGTGCGGAAAAGCGGGAAAAGCCTGGGGAAAATTGGGGAAAAACCAAGTAAAGTAAATAACACCGAGGCCCTACAACCCACGTAATAATGAGGCTTCGCACGTGTGTGTGGAGCAGAAAACGTGGTGCGGATGTGACTGTCGAAAGAAAACACTTTGGGCCTTCGGTCCCAAGATGCTTTTGTCTAAGCGCTAAGTCTTGCACCATCCTAGAAAAGCTGGGGGAAAAACAAAGGAGGGTTCCGGCGAGGATTTCCCCCAGGCTGGCAATTGAAAATTTTAGTTGTTTTTCCCACGCGAACCGGAGCACTTGCCATTTCAATTTTCCCATTATTTTAAGCAGGATACTCAATAGCCTTTCAGTAAATAGAACAACATACCTACTCCCCAAAAAATCACTTCTTTTCCATTTGAGCATCATTTAAATCTAATGTTGTGCACCTATAATTACCCACTTAAAAATACTATATGATTATATTTGCAAAAAAACAAGCCATGTTAATGATATGCAAACATTATCATAACCCCAGAAATATACACACATTTTTACCAGCATTTAAACTATATTGTTAATTAATTAGCAGAAATGCACGTTTTAAATTAAAAGCAAACACAGCCCAAATGCAATTAAAATGTTAATCACGAATTTTAAATTATGTTTGCCAACTTTCTTTGTTTTCCCGCAAAACAGGATAGTTTTTGGCAGTATTGATTTTCCTGATTGAAATTGCTATTCGCAAATCGGAAACTTTCAATTATTTGTGGCAAGTGCATTAAATAGGGTGTTTACTCTACGGAACAGCTGTGCCATATAAAGTTACTTAAAGGGCTTCTTGCGTTTGATTTACTACTGGCAGCAGATGTTGCTGACTAGAAAAACAAGTTGACTTCAGTTCGTGCCGCCCACTTAGGATCCCCATCTAGAACTCTCGCCTTGATAAGAAAAACAAGGAATATTTAATTAAATTCCTCGATAAACGCATCAAAATGGATATGCAAACAATGTGCTTAATGTCATGGCAATAATTGAAAAGCTTTTTCGCACACTTCGCAAATTGTCATTATTCACTTTGCAAATTCACAAACATTTATGACATTAATAGCAACCACCATTTTTTCCCAATCACCCCTGGCAGGCGTGAAATTTAATCGTAAAAAATTTAATTTGCCAACTTTTGAACAAACCAACAAACAACAAAAACAAGACGACGCCCTTAAGCTTTTGTCAACATATGTTTGTCGTTGTTGCTGCCACCCGAATGGAAAAGGGGCGGGGCAGTGATTTATATGTATTATGCAAATTCTGGGCAACATATGGCTGCGGCATTAACCGATAATTATGACAGCCATTTGTCATTGATAATAATGCGTTTGTGCATTCAATTTGTGAGTCCTGCGCGGCAAATTGTAAAACAAGTAATGGCAATTAGCATTTGCCGAGGCCTGTGGTTAAGGGCGCGATGTTTGTGTCCAAGTAAAGATAGCCGCAAAATAATAGCATGGAAAAGATACATAATTTTAATGATGTTTTTCTTACCATTTCTTTATTTTTTTAATAAAAAAATATTTAGAATATTTTAAATATATTTAAAAACCGTTTCCAATTAAAGTGTGAATATTCAGTATATATTTTTAGTCTGTTAATATTGAAAAGACAAGGATTACATATTTATATAAATGGCTTGAAAGTAAATTAATATTGTTATTTTTCTTTTAGAACTCGAAAATGAAAAACTTCCTGTTTATAAAGAATAGTATTGCATACTTTTATACACTTCTGTACTTAATATTCTATACTATGCTATACTATACTATACTCAGATCAAAATGATTTTCCTTATTGTTGATTTTTTTCTTCGTCAAACAATATTTCTTGTGTTCGCTCTATTATTTTGAGCGCAGCTGTGTGTTTTTCAGCCAATTAGCTAGGGGTCCTGCAGCATGTCTGTTTGGTTTTTCGCATTTTTAGAGGTTTGTTTGCCTTGGTTTTCCACGCTCTGCTCACTGGGCATCAAATGTGGCTCGCTTGAGCTGGCGGCATCATTAGTTCGTGCTCCTGGCCAGACATCAGAAATAATAATAGCAGCGGGGCAAACAAAATGTATCATAAATTACGGTTGGCATTCGGCCAGGCTTCGAAAACGAGTGTGTATCCCTGGACCCAGCATGGGAAGAATTATTAGGCATTTATCTGGCGTATTAATAACGCCGGTCCTGTCTTTCCAGCTTTTCTCCGGGCCATGATTTATATATGCTCGCCGGCGGGCGGCATCATTTGTAATAATTTGTGCTGTAATTCTAAAGTAAAGTCGAGAGAAACTTTTATCTTTCGAGATTACGAGTCCGGGGAAAACTTAAAGCCCTTAGCCATAAATTTCCATCCAAGTCGCCGAGCAGAAAACATTGTTAAATGTTTGCCGCTCTCTGCGGTCCACAATTTGGCGATAAAATTGAGTTTTAGTTTGCCGCACGGTCTGCCGCGTTTTTGACAACACTCTGGACTGACTTTCCCCCAGCTTTTTACTCTATCCGTCATTTCCTGCGAATGTTTGCTCCCCATACGCGCGTTTTATTTCCTTTTTCTGACACACTTTTAATATTCATGGTCGTTTTTCCCTCGGCAGCCACAATAATAGAAGCTTTTAATGGTTTTTATATGTGACTTAATAACACAGTGGCCACAAGTCTTTAAAAAGATTTGCGATCTTAATTTGGTGGGTGAGTGTGGTAAATAAAAATCTATAAGCTTTTTAAACGATTTACTTACCATTTATATTTGGCATACCATTCCTCTAATATACTTTTATTTATTTACTGAAGCAGCTGCAATTTAAAAATCAAAGCACCACAACATTTTAAGACTTTCCATCGAAACGTGCTTGAGCACTTTAACTTTAGTCTATTCGAACATTTAAAGGCGATTAAGCCGTCCGAATTGCCAATTTCGAGTCGTCACGTATACGCACTGTTGAACCCGATTGCAATTAAAGCCAGCACAAAGACGAGCCCACATAATGAGCTGCTAATGGGAGCTCGGACGGCTAGTGTGCCATAAAAATCCAGGGGCCCAGTCAGCACACCATCTATTTTCGGGGACCGTAAATAAGACTTCGCAGGATCTCACCTCTGTCCACTATATTTATTGTCCTTCCCTCCCAAAAATCACACACAATGCACAAACAAAGCCCGCAATAAATCTCATTTTATCACTTCGAAACTTCGAGGACATGCAGGCAAAAACAAGGAAAACGGAAACTTTTTGTCTCAACGGCAGGGCCCTGTAAATATCAAAAGCGGCACAAAGGCCTCCATTAATTGTCTGATGCATTGAGGAACATTTCTCAATTTCCACGCCGAGCAGTAACAAAGAAAGTTGCCCGGGAAGCGGAAACAAAAGTTGTGCACTGGAAAAACTAATGCATTACAGCGAAAATATGTTCAGGTCTTTCTGACAGCAAAAGCAATTCAAAAGCAATCAAAAAGCGATTGTGATTGGGTTGGATTTTCAGGGTAACTGCGATTCATACTTAAAATGAAATATGATTTTATTGCGGTAGAGGTGCAGGAACATTTTAAAATTCTCATTCAATGAGGAGATTTCTTAATTTTTAAAAAGTTCTTGCACTGGATCTAAATTACTTTTAACTACGAAATATCAGAAACACACCTTTTAGTACTCGATCCGTATGACTCCTAAGTAGTTTCATCTATAGATATATAGATACAACAAAGTTTTTATTCACCATCACCGAATTTATCAATAGAAATTCGTTTGAAATATGTTAGTTCAAAATAATCAATACGAATGACACACATGTTTTACATTTCCCTTACACAAAATAAATAAAAGAAATACCCGCATATGGTAAGCCATAAATAGAAACCTCCTGATGGGCAAAATAAATCCACAGAGCTCTTTGAAAAAAACCAGCCCCTGAGGACTTTCGCTACATTTTCCCCAGAATGTTTTATCAATACGAGCAGGCTTTTATTTAGCAAAGTTTTTCATGCATTTTTCCACCTCATTTTGCGGCAGACAAATATGTGAAGCGGCCCCCACGGAAGGCATATGGACGCCTGAGTGCCGAGGCCGATGATGCCGTGTCACTCGGCCACAAAATCGATGATCCGTTCGATGAGCTAGACGACTTTGAAATGCTGGCAGCGCACTCCGGCACAGCAGGCTGTAGCAGCCATGCCAACAACGAGCCGCCAGGTGAAGCCAATGGCAACGTCAGTGTCAACGGCGGTTCAGGTTCAGGATCGGGCCTGGGATCTGGATGCCGGGGCGGAGGATTGGGGAGCGGTAATGGCAACGGGAATGGGAACGGGAGCCTGTCGCCCTGCACGGATGCCGATTGCCAGGGCAACTACGAGGTGGAGAGCGCCCTCTGCCAACTGGGCCTGTGCCAGGCGAAGGGGAAGACTTCAAAGGACCTCGGTGCAGGGAGCACGTCAACATCGAAGGAGATTAACGAAAACACAATAAGTCGCCTGCATGCACTGGCCATGGCCGATGACGATGATGACTACGGTGAGTGCCAGGAGCCAGGTCCACAAAGGCTCCTGAAAGTCAAGTAAACTATGAAAGAAAGCTGCATGTACATTTTGAATAGGGTTTTAGGAAGATTCAAATTGCCTTCTTCATGAAATATTACACTAAAAATTGAAATACCTTATATGTATTTTTTAATCACTAAACATTATGTAATTTATTGAATTTTATCAAGAACATGAGACAAATTCCATTTATTCTAAAGTATATTTAACTACAAAAGTAATATATTATCTAGATCACGTGAATTCTTGAGAAAAAGGTTATATATTTTTATAATGAAGTACAAGTATACCATCATAAAATATTTTAATTATTAGCAGGTTGAATAGATTATTAATATTCTATTTTTCTAATTTAATGTGCAATATTTTCATATCCTTTCCAATCAGATCAAGAAATACGATGAATAGTTAATTTTTTGTTTGTTAGGGTTATTTTTTTGTTGGTCATATTCATTGGTCCATATCAGGGGACCCACTGTTCCGAGTTCTTGCTACATATTCCCCAATTTCCAGACGAGTCACTTACCTGCAACGTGTGCGACCGGGCTTTCCATTGTCACCGTCAGCTGGCCTCGCACCAGCAGAAGAAGCGACACTTCGGGTAAGGGAAATGCACTTAATTAGGCTAGCTCTCACTTTTCATCTACTCTCTCGCCTTTCTTCCGCTTTTCCGGCTTTTCCTGGCGTTTTCCCGACCTCTCCTCCACCAGTTGCAGTGGCTGCGACAGCCTGTTTCCCTCGCTAATGCTGCTGGAGCACCACAAGGAGGAGTTCGAGCACTGGAGCGACGAGGAGATGGGTCGGCGGGTCTGCTGCCGGCGGAACAGGTGCGATGACGACTATTTCACGGACACCGACTCCTTCATCAGCGACGCGGAGAGCGAGGATCTGGAGAGGCTGTTGTAGATACCGGACCCCGGACCGAAGGATGGGAAAGTGACTGAAGGGATGGCGAGCGCAGGGGCAGGACTGGATTCGAACCGACCCAGCCGAAAAGTAGCCAGCCGTCCATCCCCATTAATGCTGGGCGGAATGTCCTGCGGCGCCGGCTGGAATGGAGGGACTTTTTCGGGAGGACAACGGACTGGGGAACTGGGACTTGGGTGCTCCGCTTCTGATGAAGATTGACACGCGGGGCGGACCGCTTGTCGCCCTAATGAAAATGAATTAAACCCCAATCTGGCTGAACGCAAAGCCGCCAGCCAAACAATGAGAAATGTTGGCTAAAACCCAACCCAACCAAAAACCAAAAAGGGAAAAACAAAATAGAGACGCCAGCGCAAGATATAAAATACTTGCGACTGTGCGTTGTCTGTACTTTTAGAGTTCAACTACGAGAGACCCTCGTTGGGGGTCTAAAAACCAAGTTATAAGTATATATATAAATGTAAATGTATATCTCTGTGTGTGTATATTGAGCTAGTCGAATACGAAACTCCATAAATGGAAGTCATATCATTAAATGCATATGTGCAGGCCCCAGAACAAATGCAAACTATTTACCAGAAAATGAAACCCAATGGAAACCCAATGTATTTTTCAATAAATAAAGCCGTGCGAAACCGAAAGCCTGTTCAGCAATCTGTACTCGTTCATTAAAAATCTCATAAATTTCCAATTATTATTGCCGGACACTTAAGGAAAATGGCAAGCAATTAAAATTTCAGATTTCTCCCACTGAGCCCACGAGTTCGCCACAAAATCGGGGGACTGGACAAACAAACACAGGAACACCCAGAAAATAATAATGCCCCGTGGACATTTCTTAAATTATTCAGCGGGCGATGCGGGGCTTATTGTGGCATCATTAAAACTTGATTGACTTGATGATGAGCAAATGAAGTGGGCGAAATCTGCGCCGTGCTTTTGTGGGCCGAAACTTTGGCCGCCTTCAAGGCCATTTGAGCCCGCTCGCAAAAATAATTTCCGCCGCAAAAGTTCAGCATTAACCTTGAACGAGCTCCTCTAAGTACTGTACATATTTGCTAATGTCTATCGCATTCTGGTAAGCAGTTTCCCTTGGCCAAAAGGGTTCATATTTCGCTTTAATGGCCATCGAGCAGCGATAACTGTTTGGCACGAACATTCTGAAGAAAACAAGGGGAATTCTCTGGTTACTTTGCAGAATTTAAATTACATCTTTATATGTTAATATAATTTTGGAAAAAAACGAAAAGCAGTAAAAAGTAAATCCCTTCGACTGGTAATAAACCCATTTATAGAGCTACAAAAAAATGTTTATTTGGTAAAGATATTTATCCACAAAAACCATAACCTGGCTGCTTTTTCATACAAAAAGTATTGTTTTAAGGATGTAATCAAATTTAAGCATTTAAATTTGAATAATGTTTAGCTTTTCCTTTGAGCAGCTTAGAGGAGTGTGTATTTCAAATGAAATCTCCCTTCCGCTTATCTTTTAGCATGCATTAAACGAAAAAGGAATTGTGTGTTTTGGGTTTTTTGATGACGACTTTCGCCGGAAGAGGAAATCAGCCATCGGAAAAGCACCAAAGGGAGCGGGGGAACTGGGAAAAGGGCAGGAATTTTCCGCGAACAGATAAGTAAATTCATTTCTCATGCTCGACCAGAGGAGCGAGTGTACCGGAGGTGGCCTTGCCCTTGGAACATCCATCGCAGGCACGTAAAGTGGATTAGCAGAAAGTTTTCCACCATAATTCCTGCACCAACACTCATTTCCCCACCGAAACCTGATTGATGCTTCAGATCCAGGGAGCTGCGTTCCTAGAAGGCAAACAAAGGGTTTGGCTAAGGGGATTCGAGGAATCGTGGTACCGGGAATCCTGGGGTAAGCATATGTCCAGGACCACCTCGTGTGGACAGCTCATTTGACATTTTGATGGATGCAAAGCCATAAAAGGATCTCCACTCCTGTCTGGTGCAAGCATTAAATTTTGATTTGATTTTATTACGGCACTCGTAAACATTTTATGTGTACATCATCCGCACTGTTGGCCAGGCATTTACATTAAAGCCAGCCAGCCATTCGGATAGACAAAACCACAGGGCCAGCTCAATGTTTATGTGGCTACCTATTAAAATTCGCTTTCCAGAATTTACATAAACCTATAAGTGTCCCCTTAGCAGATGTTACTTTAGGCCAAAGGCCTCTCGCTTTGATCCACCTCAAATTGCATTGCCTTCATTAGTGGCAGTGGGGGGATTTTAGGCTGCAGAAGGAAAATTGTATTTCCAGCGCTTCCGTAAGTCCTCTGACAGGCCATCAAAGCCTCAAACAAAGTGGGGAAGCCCCTGCATTATTATCAGTGCAGCAGCAGAGCGAAAAAAACTCGCTTTTTGCATGCCAATCAGGCCAATTTGTAACGTGGCAAATTGAGTTTGAGCCGGCAAGCAGTCTAAGCCCTTTTTCGTGCCTGCAAGGCCGCGTGGCAGCAAGGCAACCATTAGCTAATTAAGACGCTCCAAGTCGCCTTGGAGCCACCCATGAAATACACACACATTACAGGGACCACAGACAAAGGACTCACGGAGGCGCCAGCAGAAGGGAAAACTGCGGTGGGCACAAAATTTCACACATAACAAAAACTTTGGAAAACCGAGGAAATGCTGCAAACGGTAGAAAACTATAAAAAAGTGGGAGTAGACATTTTTACACCCCACAGTAGTAAACGAAATTCTGTGAATTGTTGCTAAAGATTTTTCACCTGAAGAAGCTTTAAACTTGGGTAGACTTCTTTATTATTAATAAAATAGAGATAAACTTTCCTTTCGAAATCTGTTAACTGTATATTTTTCGAGGTAACCTATATTAATATGTAAAGTTTTAACATAAAATAGTAAGTGAAAATTGTGAAAAGGAATTAAAATATATTTTGAAATCGAATATACCTAGAATTTTGTTATCTGCATAAATATCATCCAAAACTAAACCTTAGATATTTGAAAGTGAAAACAAATTAAAGACAGCAAACTATAACACATTCCTGAAAAGCTTTCACCCTTTTCCCTACGATTTTCCAAAGCTAGCTCAAATCAAAGGCAACCACAACCAGATATTTTTAGTCTTTAATTTTCGCGGAACAGCGGGACTTGCAAAGTTAATTAAAAACCGCTGACTGTCATCGTCGTTTTGCCGTTTTGTCGAGCGCAGTGCGAATGCGTTAGCAAATGATAATTGTTGGCACGAAGCAGGAACTGTGGCACAATGGGTTAATTAAAATATGCCAAGTCATTGTTCACTGAAAGCCGGGGAGAAAATGAGAGAAGGGTGGTGTGAAAATCTAGTTAAAAGCCAATTTCAATTTTCTCGCACATACGTGTAGGCCTCCAGGGGTTAATTGTGCAGTTGCTAATCAGATAGAAGTGTGTGCAAGATATCCGCACTGGCACTTGCAAAAATATAGTGATGGTTTAAAATTATAAGAGAACAACGTTAAAAATATTTTATGAAATTATATATAATAGAAAGCATAAAAACATGCAACAAAATATTGTGAATCGAAAAGCCCATTAAGAAAGGCAATTATATTTTCTTTGCATACTTTTAGACACCTTATAAAAAAGATGTGTTAATGTGTTTTAAAGTTAATATTAAATTTTCTTATTTCAATTACTTATATATTTTTTTCTTAAAATATTGTAGTACCAGAACATACGCATAATAAAGATACAGGTACGATTATCTAGATAGCTCCCATCACTGCTGGCTTTTTATATAGTTCATACATTGTGTATGCTTCAGTTTCCCCCCTGAGTCCTTTTCACTCCGTGAATGTAAAATGCAGACGTGTTCATAAAAAGCTCCACTCCATCCCATCCCATCCACATGCCAGAAGTTGTTCAATGTTCATTGATTAGGACCAGGACACACACACAGGACACCGAAACGCAGGGCAATGATGTGTATCAAAGTGTGTACCTAAGTGTAATGCCTGATAATTGAAAACAAGCCGGCAAAAGCCCGTAGAAAGGCAAGGAGCTGGCAAAGTAGCAACTGCAAGGGGTTCTAGTATCCACATCTCGAGTATCCATCTGCACAGAGAGATCCATTGGGGCTCAAAGCAGCCCGATGCCTTTGCTAATGGATGAGCTGTGTACATTAAAGTTGTCCTTCGAATCGGGCAGATAGTTTCGCATCGGGCCAAATTAAGAAGGTCTTCAGCTGAGCACACGGCATGGGCAAATATTAACTGTGATGGGGGGCTCTATCTCCGGACAAATATTTGATTTATTTGAGCAACGACTGATGGGTAATCCAACTGCACCTTAGGGCGAATTTGTGTCTCGTGAAAAGTGTATCCATGAGATACAATTTTTGTGAGGGCCATAATGTGATTCGGGCTCCTACACTGAAAATATAATGTATAAAATAAATACAATTTCAATTAGGACTAATCTTGTTAGTAACAATTATGCTTTAAGCTTTTATGAAAGCTGTATATAAATTACTTTAAAAAAGACCTTCTTTAATTGCTTAATTCAATTACAATTCCATTTCGTAATGGCATTTAATATTGCAAGCACTTATCCGTTTCCGGCCAGCGGAAGTGACTGTTTAATTAGCCTCACTGTCCGTAAAACAGCATCCAAAGTGAGTGCGTCGTAAAAAACGGATAAATATTTTGCATTTTACCATAAAGTAAGCATTTTTAATTAAATTGATGTGGCCATTTACTGGTGATTTTCAGCCATTTGATGCACTGCTCTCGTCACGTTTTTCACCACCACAGAGCATATTTTGTCATTTCGGCTGACATTTATCACAGCAGCCGGCGCCGCATCCGCAGTATCCGCAAAATCCGCAGCACATACACAGACACATCCGCCGCTGGAAAAAAAGATTATTGACAAATATCAATTTGATGCACTGCCAGCGTTTTCCGTCTACCAGCAATATGATAAGCAGCATTTTCGTGACGCTGATTGATGGGCCGAAAGCGTTGTTCCAAAAGTGATTTTTTGGCTCTTCCCCTTGGCCACGCCCACCTATTTGGCACCGTCTTTCCGCTGCCCCCAAAAATCACATTGATTGATGTGCAAACAAAATTATTCTGCTGCATACTTTCAGGCGAGCGCATTAAAGCAGTCTTTCTGATTGCCACGGAGTTTTATTTTTACATTTTTAAGTGGTTTGTGTCAATACTTACGGATCACCGATCTTTGAGATCCAATCGTAAATATAAGTGGGTCGTTAAGAAATGGCAGTCCTGCCTCTAGGTCGTTTCTCCACCAAAAAAACCTGGCTCCTCGCCATTAAAATCATCTTACCTTTCCTTCTTTTCGCCATTTCGGGGCGAGTCGCATTAAAAATTCGAATATATTTCGGTTCAACGAGGCAGGTAACATTGACTAAGCAACTAAGCAATTTTAATGTTTGTCTACCGAATTCGGGATACACTGGGCTACAACTAATTTAAAAAGTAGCTTAGAATTATTATGACTAAATGTATTTGAATAATATATAATTTTATAAAAGTCTTTCAACTTACGAAATAGGATATCAGTATATGGGAATATTCTTTTAGTATCATAATTATTTATTTAAATATTACAATGTTGCCAAGCACTAACACATTTTAATTTAAGACCCCCAGTGATTTATTGCGACACCCAGTACAAGATGTACAATCTAGAGAAATGTCTATGACTCCATCTTGTGAACACCATCGCCATCCAGCGAGAGTATTAAAAAACGAAAGGAAATTTCAATTTACTTTCGAGTCTGCGGCTTTCGCATTACATTTAACTTTTCTCGCCTTATATTTTATTCAAATGGCTCCACATTATTATTTTCCTTTCTGTATTTTGTTTTTTGTTCGCCGCCCCGCCGGATAACTTGAGCTGCTTGAGTGCCTGACATTTTCACATTTTGCTGCCGTTAAAAACGAAATTGCAGAGGAAAAACAACGGCCATTACCCGGGCATCCTATCCGCCCCGCTTTTCCAATTTCGGGCAAGTTGAATTTTCCCGGGGAGGGTCAGAAGTTTCAACGGCCATTAGGCGGATCCCGTGTGCAGCTTAATTTGAATAACATTTTCCCAGGTGCTAAGCCGACGTCTAATGAGAGTGTCCCTGTCCTCCGATCGTCCAAGTTCTAAGTGAATTTAAACTGAGACCGCAGAGGAAAGTTTAATCGAGTTACAGCGAGAGGACAGGCCAACAAATGGCATTACGCATACGACCCGTTGCATGACCAGGCGTAAAAGTAGAGACGGCCAAAGTTTGCGGCAAACGTCATTAGTTTTAATAATATTTAAACAACCCAAACGAAAACGGATGTCCTTGGGCAGGACGTGAATGGCAGTCGGGCCATCACCACATTTGTTGTGGGAACTTAATGAGGAATGACACTCACATTTGCTGGTTGAGTGCACTCGGCTCTGAATCCGATTTGCCACGTGACCGACTTCCGTGCTGCCCAAAAATGATTATATCCTTTAAGGCTGCATGCCAATCACCGAATTGAGTTAATTAAATTATCCCCGACTCATCTTTGCGCAGTTATTGAGAACCCAAAGCAATTTACATCGAAATTAAATTAGGAAATTCTAGAAATCACTGGATGAGAGCAAATCGATTTGGGGTAGTATAACACGCAATAGATGGTTTAGGAAAAATACTTTATTATTAAAATTTTATTAATATATAACATTTCTCATCTAAAATGAAGGACAGTAAATACTTGTTAAAATAATGAACTCATTAAAAATTCCATCATACCTTGAGTACCCAAATGGAAAGACCCCTCAATCAAAACAAATTGAAATATTAATAATGCAATCTCATTAGCTGATTATTAATTTCGACCAGCTCAGGACTTTTCAAATTTACTCGCTTTCGCCCCGGGAAGTTTTCGATACTTTCTCGCAACTTTTTGTGGCGCAATAATTCCATAAATCTTCTGGCCAATCGGCGAAAATAATTTACATAATTAGTGAGAAAGCGGCCGGCGCCTGGCACCAAATGAAAAGAGGCGAAAAATCTGAAAATAAATACTGTACATAAATTATGTGAATGATAAACAAGGGCTTCGCTAAATGTGTTAATTTGCAACTTTCGAAATTAATGCATACACATATAAATGAATTTCTGTTTGCCCTCGGCCATTTTATTTTCCCGGCCATTTTTGGCACGGTTTTTTGGTTTTCTTCTTCTCTAATACTCATTTTGCTTTTATTTTCCCTTCCTGTTTGCGCTTCAATTAACAACAACTTGTTACAGGCGCAAATTGAACTTAAGCTTCCAAATTTAAATAAATAAAATAAATGCCGTGCTAAATAAAAAATTCAAAAGAGGCAGGCAAATAAAAAACAACGTTCGAGGATGGGTGTGATTTTCATTTTGTTTCAAATTGTTTTGCCAGGCGAAAAACGAAGTGAAGCACCCGTTTCGTGGACGGGTGTTAATTTCATTGGAATTTATTTTGGTTTTACAACGGTTACAGGTGCCACACGGCCCAGGTGTAGACACTAAAAACCAAATATGGACTGCAGAGTGTGGGAAACTGTCATAGGCCACGCCCAAACCGAGTGAGTTTCTACCCTCCCCGGGTTATTTGAAATTGGCCAGTTTGCGTTGCCTTGTTTCCAGGAAAATCTGGTATTAATTCCATTTTCTGTCGAACTGTAAATTGATACAAATTTAATTTGCTTACCCTTGGCAAGCTCCTTTTCTCCTTGGAATTAAAATTCTGTGTAACTGGCTTAGACTTTTAAATATTTATTTAATATTTTTGCTTCTTGTAACATTTAAGTTTTAATTTGATACCCTTTATATTATAATATTTATTTTACTTCAACTAACTTTAATAACATTGCTCATACATTTCCGTATACTTTGTTGCCAATTCTAGGAAATATGTTCTTACATTTACAAATTATAACTACTAGTTTATATTGCTTCCAATTAGCTATGAACTCGGTATTCTGGCCTTCTCACAAACAGTTTTGGCCATTTCCATTTAGATTGAATGGCCATTGCTTATTCTTCGATTCTTTCTGCAATTGCATATTGATGGGAAATGGAATAATGCAGCCATAAACGAAAATCGCAGCGATTAGCTTAAATTGCAGGGAATCTTCAAAAAGACCCTCGAGCCAAAAACACACACATGCACAATCACCCACTCACACAGACGTTGCACAGACAATAAACCAATAAACGTAAGCCATCTAAGTGACCCATAAAGAGGGGCAGGAAACGGAAGTGAAAGGGGGTGGTGCACTGAGAAAAATAACAGCGCATCGTACGCTTTAACTAGCACAAATTATGGAAGAACTATAGGATAATGTAAGGCCCTCAGATACTTCTTTAAGAGATATGGAATAAATATTTAATTTAATATTCGAATAGCCTAATATGATTTAAGATTAGAACAAACATTTCAGTAAATAAATTTACCATTATAAAAGAAATCATAACAATTTTGAATATGTAGCCTTACTAGTTTCTTCCGTGCACTGATTCTTGGGGTTCAGTATTATATATATAAAATAAAGGAATTATATAAAATTTAGTTAGGAATGTCATGCAATTTCTCTTTGAAAAACTATGTAGCAGACTTAGTCCCCAAAATGTCGTGCTTAGTTCCTATGAATTTCTGTACACAATTGGAACACAAAAGTATCCCCTCTTTTTTCCTGTGCCGAACAACAAATGTGCAAATGAAGTAGCTTAGGGATTGACATAAGTGTAAGTGCCCCACAGATGATGCTGCGATGGATTCTGGTGCTGCTCCTGCTGCTGGGACTGCAGCTCCTGCTGCTGTGGAGCGGGGTCACCCAGAGTGGGGGTCAGGGAGGCAGTGGCATACGGTTGCTGGGGGCCAAAGTTCGGGGTCTGCTGGCTGGAGGCTGCCGGGGAGTAGCCCAAGTGGTCGTAGTACTCCACCACCGGTTGCTGCGAGCTGGCACTGGAGCAGGCCGAGGAGAGCGAGGCGGAGGAGTTCAAAGGCGGCGAGTGGTGCAGTGGTGGGTGGGGCTGTGGGTGGGGGTGGTGGTGCAGCGGGTGATGGTGCGCATGGTGGTGCTGCGTCATGGGCAGCATTTGATCCATGAGATACTGGTCAATTTCCTTGGGATCGATGTCGGTGGCCGCCGCCGCTGCTGTTGGCTTGTAATTTAAGGCTCCACTGGCCTGTGACGCCTGCTGCTCCTCGAACTGCCCCCCGTTTGCGGGGTACGAGTAGCCGGGGTAGTTCACCCGACTGCCCGCATAGCCACCCACATACCCATTGATGTTCTCCAGGAAGTCCATTTCCTGACCTCCGCCCACCGCCGCCGCCTGCCCCTGGTAATTGACCTCACCCAGGGCCACGTATTCCCGGCCAGCCTCGAGCAGCACTCCGTAATCATGACCAGCGTTTCCAACTGGCTCACTTAGTTGCCGCAGCAAAAGACTGGGGTTATTCCCAGCTGCTGCGGAGGAGGATTTCGCTCCCGAGGAGGCTCCACTGTAGGGCGTGGCCGGGGGCGTCAGGGAGGACAGCGAACTGGTGGTGGAGCAGGGTGAATCCATCCCAGCCTCGATGAGACCCTGCTCCATCAAACTGGCCGCACAGGCACTGTTCAGGGATTTCATGAAGGCCTCATTACTGAAGACATCCGACGAGGAGGAGCCCGTGCCCATATTAGAATTCGAGAGGGTCGAGGGGCAGTTCCCCAGGCCAGTTGCATTTGATTTTCCAGCCCGCCGCTGGCCATTTGAGTTGCTGCTCCTCGGCTTCCCGGAGTGTCCCGGATTGGCGGACAAAGTCATTTCTGGGCCCGGGGATCCCGATCCCCCTTCTCCGGCCTGCTGGCTGGGCACTATGCGCGCCTTCTTGCGCCGGGGCTGGTACTTGTAGTCCGGGTGCTCCTGCTTGTGCGTCATTCGAAGCTTCTCGGCAAACTCCATAAAGGGCTTCTTGTCACTATCCTTTAGATTTCTGCAAGGGGAAGAGGGGAAATAGTATCATAACATTTTGGGTACTGGGCTTCTTCAAAAACATATACCTTTAAAAATCTGTGCTAAACTGAACATAACCAATTTAAATTACCGAAATCATTTCGAAAACGTTTCAGAAATCAATCAGTTAATTTAGGCAAGTTAAATACGAAACGGAAATATGTCCACTAAAATATAAATGTGCGATCGCGTGATTTACTGGTTCCTACCCCTCTTAAAAGCTTCAAATCCGCCGCAGATCTTCTTTTTCATGATTAATGCAAAACTGTCAGGCCAAAAGGCGATCTGCGACACAGCGGCGTCGTTTTCATATATTGTTTGTAATAAAATATTGTCCAGTCTGAAATTAAAATTTCACAGTTCAGTGAGTCGGGCGACTAGCGATAAGAAGTGGAGTCTTTTGGTGATAAGAAGTCGAAGCATCCGCCCTAACTAATTGGGAATGCGAGCTGGACCGTTTGGTGGACCCATAAATAAACCCTGTTTAATTGACTGTCACTGCGAGTATTTCCCTTTGCGATTCACTGAAATCTTAAAAAGAATTCAATGGAATCAAAATATATTTCGACTTTTCCTTGACAGTGTCAAGCTAAATTTAAAGAAATATCAACTAATTTTGTTAAACTAAGAGTGTTTAAACTAGTAAATCAGCAGTAGCCTTTATGAAATGCCCAACAGGTGAGCCTAATGTATTTATCCCAGCTTCCTAGATATCCATCTGACTTTATTTGCTGAGCTCCAGTTGGGTTTTCCTGGGAGTGGCTGATAATATTTCCCTGGCACCCTGAGAACTGTCTGCTGATGCAATTCGCTGTCTCGTCGAAAAGCCCTTAACCAAACTCGGAGGGTATTCCCCGCTCCCTGCGGATGCCTTCTTTGTCTGGCCAAGAAGTGGAGCTTATAAAAGACACTTTTCAAGTGGTCCATGCCCCAGCGTTTACGCAGCCAGAGACGTGTCTCCGTTTTTTCGCCTCTCCTCTACTTTTTCCCATTCCGAGTGGTGTATATATAGTATCTATATCTGTGGAGGACTGGTACTTACTTCCACAGCTTGCCCAGCGATTTGCTCAGCTCCGAGTTCTGCAGATGAGGATACTGTTTGGACATGACTCGTCGAGCTGCCTGGGCCCAGACCATAAAGGCGTTCATAGGGCGCTTGATGTGCTCCTTCTTGCGGTCCGTGGGCGCCCTGAAAAGATCAAAAAGTAAGTAGGAAAATCAGTCAGGAGCTGCAGTGACTTGCTGGTCGGGTAAATAAGTTTTCATTAATTGCAAAAAGGGGTCGCAGACCGAAAAACGGCACAACAACGGGTAATGTCAAACTGAAATTTGCAATTAAAACTTTTATTTGCGGTGGTAAATAGAGAGAAGAAATGCCACCAAGGCCGGAGACCAGAGAAGTTTATAAAGTGCAGTCAAAAATGTATTTTTCAAGAATCATGAGCAACGGGCAGCGACAAAAGTGAAGTGCAAACAAAAGCAATCAGCAAAATCGTGCAAAATTCCACAGCAGTGGGCTTTTCGTCGGTGGCCAAATATCTATTCCTGCAATGTATGCGAAATAGCACTGGGAATCCTTTAAGTGCCTGCCACAACTCTTGACTTTGCATAAGGTATGCAACGAGTCTTCCTCTATCCAAGTCCATCCATTTGCCTTTTCCTGGGACTTTCGAGTAATTCCATTGACGGAACGATACGAGCTCGTTCAAAAAGAACCGGCAGGGTTTCCATTCTATGTATTATGGCATACCATATATAAAACAGAATATGTTGCATTAAGAAAAATATAGAGATCTTAAGTACGTTTAATAAATAGTAATAATAACATTGTTCTCCTTTACTAAGTTTTACATTCTGCGATTCGGACCCCATAAATTCCAAGCCGTAATCTATTGTATTTAAACACACTCTTTTGATCTGCACACTTTATATTTATTTCCGGATAATATACCAACTGAGTCCAAACATCTCATTAAATGTTTAAACGATAGTTAAATTTTGGTTTTATTTATAGTAAAGTTATTTACCTTACAATTGTTATATATTTTTTCCAGTGCTAACTCTCTCTAACTCACATCGCATCACCTACATTGTTTTTATCTATGCATTCATTTTATTTAGCATGTCGGGCACCGAGAAATACAACGAAGACAGAGATTCAATCAAAGAGATAGGCCTTCCAAGGGGGCGGAACACTGTGGCACAATGCCCGAGATTTCCTTTGGCCTGCCCACCTTTTTAGGAGCCTCCTATATTGAATTATTTATCCTAAGTAAACATGATCAGGGCAAGAGATTTGTTAGGTAAATCTTTCAATTGAGTTGGGTGTGCGTGTGCTAATGCCTTTGTGGGCGAGTTTATTCGATATGCCTGGCTGCATTCTATGCTTGGCCGGAAAAATGGGAGAAACTGTTTTCAATCAGAGCGAATCATCAGGCAGGTGTTCCTTCTAAGTCCTAGCACTCAAATTGAAACGAATCTCAGAGGAATAACATAAAATATAAAAAAGTGGTCAACATCAGCTTTTATTTATGGACCCTTATTGTATCTCGTGGGTTGCAATTTTGTCTGGACTTTATAAATAATTAATTTATGTAAGTAGATATTTTAGTAAATACTTAAAATCAATCAACTAAGATATTCATCTATTAAAATATCAGTTCAGCAGTTTACTAAAGTCTATGAAAATATATTTCGATCAGAATCAATATCAACAAAAAAGTAGTCATGTGGAAATAAAAACTTGAACAAAAGCAAAAACCTTCACCTTCTTTGTTGAAAACGTAAAAAAGTACTGTTCGTTGTTGTTCTATGCTTTAAAATGGTTTATTTAAGTGTCAAGCTGAAAATCAACAATGAACTATGATATTTCGAAATTGTGTAAATTTTACAATAAGTTTTGTCATGTGGAACAAAAATCGGAAATAAATTTAGATGAACAGAAATAACCATCATGTAAAAATATTTATTTGTTGCATTAAGTACTTGACAATATTTAAATGCGTTTTATATACATTGCACTCTACATTGAGTAAAAGGTATTAAGGCAAAGTAAAAAACATGTAATTTCCTTAGGTTGCGTGAAAATAAATCAATATTTAACGTTTCCCTTTTATAATTTTTTGTTAGCCGCTTTCTGCCTGGGCTTAATTACAAGTTCGGCCGAGCTTATTAAGCGATTAAAAACGCGACCGGAGGCCAAATGGACAGCGTCTTGGGGTTTGTTATCTGGCTTTTGGTATCGTCGGCGTCGTGACCCCGCCCCCTGCCACTCCCCCTTGCCACCCGCCCAGCATCCTATATACCTCACCCTCCCCCGCAATTCAAAAGTATCTGCCAGTATATATATGCAACTCTCACGCTTGACAGCACGCTAATCAGAATCAAGTGATGTTCGTTTTGCTGCACTCAGTTCTTGGGACTTGGGAGGTGCAGTATTCCCAGGCCTACACTAGAAGAAATCAGGTATCATTCGATGAGTTTCAATTTTATTTAAAAATATTCAAAGAAAAATAAAACAACAAGCTGTGAGAAATATCATTCTTTCGAAAATGTTTCCCTCTATTGTATTTTTAAAGAAAATTGTCGTATTAAATTTGAAAATATTAATTTTAGATCGTATTAAAAAATAATGATATGGGAGAAATGGTGAAGATATAAAAAAACAGTAATATTTAGTGAGTTCCAGTCAAAATATTTTTTAAACCTCTTATAGTTACTAAAAAACAAAAAGATCTTAATTTATTGGAAATACTCTCTCGACAATAAATCAAGGTATATTTACATACTATATAGAGATATCTGTGACTCACGACATTTTTCCACGTGCACCTCGGAACCCCCAGTGATATATATATAGCAGATCCCCGGGGCACTTGGCAACTCAAGCACGTCTTCATTATTTGCTGCTGTTGTTGCATTCGGAGATGCGCAAATCTCATTAAGTGATATCTTCAAGTGGCCGTTAGCTCATGGGCAAATATGAGAAATGAGCGGAGACTGCAAGGAATTTTGAATTTGCAGCTTTCCATTTTTCGCATATGCCAGAGATACAAAGATGCGAAGATGTGAGATACACTTTGGCTTTTGTTGCGCATCTTTTATCAGCAATGGGCCATTTGCCGCTTTTGTTATTAAATTTTACGACGGGTGAGGGTGTCGGAGATGGAGGGACCCCAAATATTTACAGCTTTAACACGAAGCTGTAAACATGGCACGAAAATTCCCATTTCCATTTCCATGCCCATTTTCATTTCCAATTTGTAAGCGCATGTCAAAAAGTGGGGACAAATGCGCCTAATTAGCGGCGGAGACGTCCCAGCGATTTTCACAAGTTCACAAATATGAAATGTATCTAACAGATACAGCGCGTGTAAACAAATTGCAGGCGTCGTTGTCTTCTTGTATTTTTTGTATTTTTCGTTTTCATTTTCTTATTTGCTTAGGCAGTGCCCACATTTTCCCACGCAGCCGCCGCTCTTTTTACGGCACTTTTGTCAAACAAATTTAAAATGCATCCAACGGATGCAGTCGCCTGTTTGCTCTGCGGTCGGTTGCTTTTCTTCTTTTATGTTTTCGGATTGTAGAGCTCGAAGTTCGTCCGAAAAGGTGGTCAAACACCAAGGAGCCCTGATAAGGTGATAAGGTGCTGGTACTGCCCCTTTTCCTACCGCAATCTGGGGGATCTGCTACCGTGAGATTGCATCTGAGTTTGCTCAGCTTGTGTGGCTCTTACTTGTCAGCTGCACTTGGAAAATGGTATCAGATACAGGTATATCCTTTAAGTAAATACATTTATTTAATAACCTCTTAAAATGTGCAATGTATTTGCCAACTATATTTATTTTAAATTATGTTCGATCTTAATTTACAAATCATTTAAACTTAATGAGTTTTCCATAACCAAATGTGTAACTTAAATGCTTCGTTAATCGGGAACTGAAATTAAATTTTATATTTCCTACTAATGACCCTAAATATTATTGTGTAACAATCATAATTTGATCGCAAAGGTTAATCGCGTGGAAAGCAGAAATCCGAAAATGTAAATTAATTTTATTTCATTGCTCAGTTCGATTTCGACGGTTTAAAATGTCAAACAAAGAGTGCTTAATTTTTCAGCTAATTGCTATTCTATTTTTAGTCGCTGAGGTCAGTGAGGTTAAAATAATAAATTTAATTGTTATGTAAAAGAGTTTTATAGATAACTTCTAAATTCGAATTCACCAACGTCATGTGTACAAGTTTGGATAAGGAGTTTGGGGATTTCGAGCACTGTTATCTGAAGTCGGTTAATCGAAGCTATAAATATGTTTCAGTCAAGTACAACCTGCTTAAGTCGCCAGTGACTAAAATAAAGGTAAGTGGTCAATCAGAGCTGTGGTATAGTTAATGTTCCTTTAATTTCAGGTGAATTTGGCAATGTTTAAACGATTTAATGGCTACAGACCATTTATGTACAATGTCACTGTGGATGCTTGCAGATTTCTAAAAAACCGAAAATCGAGTCCCGTTATCAACTTTTGGTTTAACGTTATTGAAAACTACACGAATTTTAATCACCTTTGTCCTTTTAATGTAAGTATTTTTTCAGACAACTATGTACCTATAACATCAATATTTTATTTTAAGCATGATATATCATTAGAAAAGCTTCCAGTCGAAACTGTGAACTTTCAAGTCACAGATGTGCTGCCCTTTCCCGAAGGAGATTATCTTATCGAGACCAATTGGATTGCTTATGATATAAAAAGGGCTGAGCTCAAATTTTACGGCACTATTTCTTAAATTGATCTGTATTATTTTTCTTTTTTATTCAGCTTGTAAAGATTTGAAAAGATAAATATCGATTTAAATTTTGCTATGTTTAAATAAGTAAGCTTTACGATATGCTATGAAACAGATAATGATAGTAACATTTAAGAAATCCTTTTTTCTCTCAGTGCCCTTGTACAACTTTGTGTGGTTCTGGTAACAAGATAAACATCTCGTTATTGGCCACTCTTCTTAGGTCAGGGATCAATGGGAATGGTCGGACTTATTGGAAACTTATCGGACTGAAGCATCCACACATGGCGACCTCTTGAGAAGCGGCCTTTTGAGCCTTGCCTTTCTATTTAAGCCGCCTCTCGGCCACTTCATCCCGATCCCATTCTCTGTTATCATTTCATTTGGCCACGTCCTCAACCATTTCCACATCCAACTACCACTACCACTCTCATTTTCATTTTCATTTTCTTGTTTTTTTCAATTTCCAAGTCAATTTATTTTTACAGCGCACTGCGCCGCACTCGAGGAAAGTGACAGAGAGTTCGGGGATTCCCCTGCTCCACTGACCAACTGGGAACAACTGGATAGGCGTGAAAGGATCCAGGAAAAGGGGGCGTGGCAGCCGGGGATGGGAACGCAATGAAGAGCGACAGTTTAAGTGGCGTAGAGGAAAGAGCCCTGCATCATTCTGGCTTTTGTGGGTGGATTTTTTCTTTTTTGGGTGGATTGGTGGGTGGCTGCAGTTACAATCAATGCTGTCAGCTGGATACATGTCCCTGACATTTGATGATTGTCGTGTAGTAACCCTGAATCAAGCCCTCAGCAAAAGCACACTGCACAGCCAGGACACTGTCTAAATATATACCGAGAATATATTTATAATGATAACTAATGGAGGTATTTTGCAAATAATATAACCTACATTTTTATTTTATGACCCATTCCATATAAAGGAAACACCCAATCAAAGAGTTGAAAGTAAATATTTTACATGTGCAAATCTTTAAAATGACAATATGTTTGTAAACTGGTTTTAAATCATGAATGACTCACTTCTAATCAAAGCCAGTTTAATATTTAGAGTCCAGCCCCTTGAATTCGTGCGAATTTGCATGATTCACCTAAATGCAAAGCAAGTCTACGCCAAATATTATTTATTACTTCCCGCCCAGCAATGTTTGCCTGTTTTCTAGTGTATCGCGGAATCTCGCAAAAATGAAAAGTTCGCTATGAATTTTCACACCTATTTTGCCGCTGGCGATTTTCCCGTCCGTCCATCGAGTATTTCTGCGCGGGATATCCGGTAGACTTTGGCATCCGAGGAGTAATCGCGTGGGCGCACACCCTCCGTGGAAACTGCGGCCGCAGGACTCGGATTCCCCCAGGAAAGCGAAAGGATACAGGATGGGCAATGGCAGCGCCGCTGAGCCATTGAACCCTTTTTGAAAGGCATATCGAGCGGATTTGCGCCAAAATGTGCGAGTACTTCGGCTAAAAGCTTATGGCCGGATCAAATGCGCCCTCAATTTTATGCGCCAATGTTGCTTAACATTTGGCAAAATACGCCGAACTCAGCAAAATATGAAAGGTTAACTAAAAGTTGGGATACCCTAGATATTGTATCTACATTATTGATATTGTGCCTGCGCTTGGCCATTTAAACCTTAAATTCTGGTTTTAATGGTTTATGGCATTATTTTGTATTCATTCAAGGAAACTTACGTATATTCTGAGTAATAATAAAAATTATTTAATCAACAAGCAATGGAAAAAAAATTATTTTAGTGAGAAATTTTATGGTTAAGTAATATTGTTATTAAACGGAATTTTATTTAAAGCCCATTTCTTAGATCAGTTTTTTTAACAATACTTCAACAGATATGCCCCTAATAATGGAAAGACCCTCTACAAATATGGAAAAACGGAGCTCATCAAATCGATGTTCCACTTCATTTCCGTCCCCAAATTTCCCTCCTCTTCGAACAGATTTTGGCCTTAATCGCGAAATCCTTTGAGCCTCGCTGACTTTGGCTCACATCGTTCCGCCGACCTGGCTTACTTGCACTTTAGCTGGCTGGCAGCCTTTTCGGCCATTGTCGCGCTCACCTGGTCATAAAATTGGACCATCGATGGGGGCTACAGAACGACGACAACACCTCGGGGAGCTGAGCTGCCGATATTTTGTAAATTCCTGTTACTGCAACAAAAAATATGCAAAACGAAAGTCTAGGCTGAAAAGTTTTTGGCCAGCATTTGTGGCTATGGGACGGCAACAAAAAAACAGCGGCATCAGCAACAACAAAATCAATATTTGCCTTGTAAGCCGCACGTGTATCTGCCTCTTGTTGTTGCCGCTGCACAAACTTTTACCGGCCACCAAGAGCTGAGGTTGCTGCTCCTCAGGGCGGACTTTCGGGGGCGGGGCACTACCAGCATATGGGGGATTTTACCAACATGAGGTGGAGCAACAGCTAGGAACATGTTTGCCGGCCCCCTTGGCAACACCAACAGCCGAAAACCCTTACACGGTGGAAATAAAAATAGTGTTAAGGGGCTTAAATACTTTTAAAAATTGTAAGCTAAATGTATAGTAAAAATTCAAGCTAGTGATATAACACTATTCCCAACTTTAAGATTAAATATCTTAATCATATCTTAAAAATCGTTTAATTATAACCTTATATATACGTATATATATTTATAATATAACTTATCTCTCTGCTTAAAGTATTTACAAAAAGGATTCAAGATATTTAAGATCCATAAATTTAAAAATATGTTTATTAATAAGCAAACTTAACAGAAATCATATGTTCTTAAATGCTTATATATAAATATTTGGTTACAATGGTACCCTTTTCACGTCTTTAAGAACTTAATAACTCCCTTTGAAGCCTAGATGCACTATAGAATCGTTCTACCCCTCTTACTATGTGTGGATATGACCCACTGTCCCCCGTTGATGGGTTGTTGTGGTTGGGGCTTCCTTCATGGGGAAGTGGGAGAGTGTTTGGTTAGGCTGCCCGAGATGACTTGTTGGGGCCATGTAAATTGACTCGTCGCAGCACCGAAAGAAGAACTATCGGATGGAACAAGGGCTGGGAATCGAGGAGGAGCGCTACCCACCTGGATTTGGAGAACTATACACATATGATAACACCTCGGGCCGGACACGCAGATAAGCAATGAAGTATTTATAGGGTCGCCAAAGTCCTACCCGAAGTTGCCGACTGCCTTACATTCCCTCCTCCTTATTGAGGCCCCATATCTAATCGAGCCAAGTAAATAGAGCATGGCGCATAAGAAGGGGTTCGCACATGGTATCTGTATTATTTAATAACAAACCCAAACCCTCCTATGGGTGATACCTCATATACCGTGCGACGCCGATCATCAGACTATTCAAGTGGCTTCCCAGCACTTTTTGTTGGTCTTAAGTATAAAATTCTGAAGTGATTCATGCGAAACACATTTAACCAAATCAAACAGCAATATAATGTTTGCGGTCTCCCCTTCGCCAAAAAGTGGATCATAAAAAATTAGCAAAAGAAGCCACAAAATGTTAGATTTAGTCGATACTTGCTATGCGCTTCTTTTGATAAAATATTTCGAAAATTGTGGTAAATAATTGGAATAACTGAATTTTAAAAACTAATTTAAATAGGCATCATTTTAAGATACAATTTCTTTAAGCTTACACATTTTAAAATCTGTATGAAACTGGTACAATTTTATATACAATTTTTAAGGTCAGAGTATTTTACAGCTTTCAATGAGCTTCAACCTCTTCCAAACAAAATGCTTAAAAAAGAGGAAACGGAAATCAATTTCTGCTGTCAATCAACGCAAACAGTGAAGCAATTAAACGTATCTCCCACCAACGCTTACAACATTTTTTCACCATTTAAAAGATTTAATTTGAAAGGTGACAGGAGTAACTGGTAATCGGTGAAGTGAGCGGGGACTTGCGGGAAGCGATGTGCATTTAAGCGATTTTAAGTGGAAATAAACAAGGCTCATAAAGCGCAAGGTAAACAATTTCCACAGAGGTGGAGGGGATAGTGAGTGCAGGGGGGCTCGAAAGGTTTGGTAGGGGTTGGTAGGGGCTGAGGGCACCCCACAGCGGATAGATAAAGGAAAGGAAATGGCGCTCATATCCTTGTGCAAACACACACGTGCTCTGGACAGCGCTTTCTGCGCATTTCGCAATGAGGGGTAACTGTGCCCAAGGATGTTTGTCCCTGGACCGCTGAGAACCAGACACTGGGCGAAAAGGGATCGTTAATCAATAATGTGTTACCTTATTTTACTATAGCTAATTTTTCAAGTTTCTAAAACTTCTTGAAATGAAACAGCAACTTTTTAAAACAATAATTCTTAATTTTGCAGTATTATTTCCGTTCTTTTTGAAAATTCTTTCTTTGTGAAATTAAATCCACTTTTATAATTTTTTTACTAAAGTTTAATTCTTTTTATTCTGATCTTAATTTTAAAATTAAATATTCTGCTCAAAGTGTAATCTCTGCCCAGTGATAAGCGACGTCGACGAAATAGAGAACAAAGCGAGCAGAGGCGGCCGACAAACTCAGATAAGACTGGGACCCCTGCTGAAAGACCGGAGGTGGAAGCCCCGGCATTTGCTAATTGCCGGTCAAACAGAGAGATAGAGCTGCCAAGGATCTGGAGAATCTGGAATCTGAGGGATCAGAAAGATCAGCCGCGGCTGCCACTCGTCTTTCTCACGACCCAAAGTACTACGAGTGTACTCCAAAATACGGAACCCACATACGACATCTTGTCAAGTGTCAACTCCCCGGTTCGCTTGAGTTAAGATCTGCTGTGGCTGGAACCCCTCTTTCCCTGAAGACCCCATCCCCCACCTTGTTAGCAGTTAGCATCTTTACGCTAAAAACATATTTATTCGCTTTTTATGCCTGAATTGATTTGTCGTCGTCGTCTTCATCTCGAACACTTTTTGTTCCACTCTGCAAGACACATTTATTGAGGCCCGTATTTTGTATCTTTGTATCTGGTGGCTTGTTATTGCCTCTTCCTATTATTTCTGCCTTTGGCCAATTTGTTGTTGCCGAGGTTTGTTTGTCTAATATGTGTGAATGTGTAAATTCATTTATATTTACATATGCCGGCAGATTCCCAATCGTTTTCCCTTCTTTCTCCAATGGCAATACTTCTCATTTTTTCTCCCTTTGCGGTTCGCCAAGTTTGTTTACCCAGTTAAATAAAAGAAAACCCACGTATATGCATATATGCCTGGAAATTGTGTTAATCAGCGAACTCATCGAAGGTTGGTTAGTCATTCATGGGTTATCGGTGGCTCGGGGCCCCAGTGAGGACTCAATTTGCTCGCCGGGAGATGGGAAGCGATTTTTGGGTGTTCTAACAATAATGAATTGCTTGAAGATAAGCTAAAAAAATATTTTCGAAATGTCTTGATATCGTTTTCTTTTAAAATATTTAAATAAGTTCTCCAAGTTTAACCTATTTATCTTGATGTTTTAGATATCTTTATCATAACAATAAAATGCTGTCCTTAAACATTTGTATCATACCTAATCAGCACATCTGTCTAAATATAAATTTCTATCAACGCTTTTATAATCATGATAAGACGGTAAAACTTCTGTGTTGCTGATGAAGAATATGATACATCCGATTTACAGTACAAATTTAATTTTCTTCGATTTTCTTAAGGGGACTTACTTGGCCGAGGCCTGAACTAGGTTCCAGTCGTAGCCCTCGAGGACCTTCATCACCGCAGTGGTGATGCGTTCGTCCTCCTTTCGGCCACCTTGTCCTTGGGCCTTCTTCTGTTCGGCCTTCAAGGCATAGTTGGCGAGGACGAGAGTTTCCACCGGCTTTGCACGATCCTTGGAACAATTGGAGCTGGCACTTTCGCTCATTTTTCAACGGCACTTAACTAAGTTCTCCAATTCAATTAGTTCAACCACTGTCATAAAACTCTCCGTGTCACCAAATCACGATTTTATCCTTCAGTTGCACCCACGCAGATCTCGGGAAATTTTAATAGAGCTTACGACACGGATAAACTCTAGACGCGACGAGGTTGACGAGCAAACTGCGACTGATCTTGGGGATCGCTGGGCTGTTTCCCCAAGACGAGCTCGGCAATCGTCGGATTTTTAGACGATCGTGGCGATAAGCTAAAGACGGTGGTTGGTTGGATCGTTAGTTGTGTCTTGGGGGTGGTGGGGTCTTTGGGGGCGGAGAGACAGTAATACGCGGCGGGGGCGAACATAAAAATCGCGGCGGTACGCGTGTAAACATTAACATGTTCATGTGAAATTAGGTGGTTCCAGAGCGGAATCGAAAAATGGAGGGGGGTTGACGACTGTCGCCGACAAACGAGTGGGAAAAATGCATTTCCATATTTCGACTTCGAAATACCTTGTAGATAGGGAAATATCTTTGTCTCAAATCTATTATGTTTCATTATGCCTTTTTTTTAGAAAATATTTAATTTTGAATTCTTAAAAATTAATTTTATATGAAAACACTCCTAATTTTAAGCAACCTTTTATCTATTTAAAGTGGGTACCCGATTTATAAATATAATTTTGAATGTTATGTATTTAGTTTTGTATGGAGTTTATTTTCCAAGCTAGATATTTTTTCAAATGCAATACAAACACAATTTACCCCAAATTCCAAAGACCCCAGGATATCAAAATGATAGGGCCGTGTGATGGGCAGAACAGAGAGACATAAATCGAAATGGAAACAGAAACAGAAATTAGTAACACTTTACAGCCACATGTGGATTTATGACACCTCCGGAGACATTGGGTTAAGGGGTAGAGTCTCGGGATCGTTAGAGACCTGCCACTTGTTGCAGCTGTATTTGGATATTGGACGGGTAGTGGGGATGGGAAAGGATCGGTCCTGAATGAGTACAAACACCGAGGATTGGGGGAGTAACGACGGCTAATGAGAAGCCGATAAGAGTATTAAGGATTTAAGGGTTAAAAGAGGTGAATGGAGATACTGAATGAGGGTAGGGGTGGGAAGTGATCGATAGGTTCTCAGGGTTAACAGAGCTAGCTATGGGTAAATATAAACTAAAATCCATGAATAATAACACATTTAAAAATACGTACTAGGACAACCCTTATAATAACCGGTGATTAATTTCTATTCAGGTTTCAATTTATGGTTTTTAAATTAAATTGACACATCCATAAGTAATTAATATAAGGAAATTAAAAATAATTTGGTTACAAGTTGTCTTAGTCAATCAATAGTGTATAGGAAAACTTGTCATAAGGACTAGCAGCAAATATAGTATTTCAATCAAATGTTCACCTATTTTACTTTGGCAGTTAGAGCTTAAAAAAGACACCAATATAATCTTCCTCGCCAGGAAAAATGTAAATTATACACCAGTTTATTGGTAAACCGTTTAATAAAATCGGATAGAAGTCAAGATCAGGTGATCTGGTAAGATCTTTTCATAACCACTTTACACTAGATTTTACCTGGAGCTCAACACGATCCGAAATCGTAAAAACCAAAGAAAACACCCTTGAAAAAGAAATGAGTTGGACGGGGAACGGAGAGCTATTCATTTCTCGATCGTAAAACATCGAAAACTACAGTTCGGTTACGCTTTTGTTTTCCAGCTGGTTTCAACTGGAAGTTATGGTAGGAAACCAAATCGGTATCTGCATCGCATAACTTTTACCCGGCAAATAATTCGGGGGATTTTTACAACTTTATAATTTTTACAACTCAATTAACTTTTTTCAAACGCCGCCGGCACGGGCAGACAAATCGAAGTAACAAAATTAAACAATAAAACAGAGAAATGCATAAACGAAATCATAAATACCTAGGCCGTTTCAGTTTGAGATACTTTTATGCCAAGTGGGGAGATGAAATCGAACCTGAAACTGACGTCAAAGCAGCGCCCGTTTTTTACTCTTTTTTGGAAGTGTCATAAAAGGCATCAAAATGAAAATTATACGATACTCCATAAAAATCGAATGAAATACAGAAAATACAGTTCGCTGAACTGCAGCGACTGGAAAATTGATTTGCGTCTAGGAAATTTAATGGGCGACCACCTAACAAATTCCCCCAGTCCGCGTTTAAACATTTTTTTCTGGACCGGCGAACTTCAAAGCACGGCAACTTGTTGATAAACAACTTGCGGAAAAAACGAGCGAAAAAATATTTTGAATTAATTAAAAATATTTGCGCTTTATAGAAAAAAAATCAGCAGAGGCGAATTAATTTTTTCCCCGACTTTTTATGTTTCATAATCAAACTGGAGCAGAAAGGTCGAAATGCATCTGAATGGCGGTGGGCGGTGGACGCGGGGGGCGTGGCGGCGGATGCGACGACCGCTTGACAATTTGCGACTTGCCATGAAATCGCATTATTTGATCTAAGCCGCCGACAAGCTAAAGAGAAATATAAAAAAAGTTAAAGCCGACTGCTAAACGAAACCAAATGGCGCTTTTTTAACATAGCTGCTGCATTAGAAGAAGACCAGGGGCGTAAGGGGGAAAAGGGGGCGTGGCTGGAGGGGGTCGAAACCCCCAGAAGAACGACATGTGTTGCGGAAATATTTTGTAAACAAGAAAAGCAACGACGGCAGTCAGGAAATATGCAAAAATACAAAAGGGCACTGGGAGAAAATTAAGGTGTAAAGTTCTCTCTCATGTGCTTTAAATTCAAATTTTTTTACGATTTTTTTTAATGCTTAAGCAGTCGTGTTTTTATATTCACTATTTTATGCACTACAAATATGTGAGATGATTAGCGTTTTTATAAGATTTCTTCATTTGATCTTTTTGTTAAAATGAAAATATTGTTTTTTCCTAAAACTCGTATGAGCATTCAGTTTTTTTTGTTTAAATTTAAATTAATGATACTCCTAATACTCTTCTTAAATATTTATCTGAACATATTTTAATTTTCTTTTCCTTAAAACATTGAAAATACAATTTGCAGTATTTGATTTATAAGATCAGATATATTTTATTAAGCTATCATATTTTTTTCCAGTGCCCTTTTTAATATTTGGGATCATTTACATACTCGCGTCTCACCCACACTCCCTCGTTTTTTATTGTTTCTCACCTTTTTGGTTTACCTTTTCCCATTTTTTATTTGTATTTGCTGACCACCGGTCGAAATAACGACCATTTTCATTCGCCAACGATCGCGAGTCTTTGAGTGTGTGAGTTGGAGAGCGATAGTGTGAGTAGGTGTGTGTGGAAGCGGTTTAACGAGTATCTTGTATATTGTATCTTCAATTGCCTCGTTGATTTGCTTTGTTTCTCTTTTCCTCAGCCAATGGGAAACAAAGGCGGGTTTTCAAAAGATCGTAAAGTAAGAAATGGAGGTATTAAGATGGTTAAGCTAGAAAGCCAGTAATAAATAGAAAACATGGAGGCTATTGCAATTAGGGTGATTTGTTTTGTCGACATTTCATTTTAAATTTGGCATTTCCAATACCAAATTCTTTATTTTCGCTTTTTCCCCTTTTTTGTTATCAATTTTGAGTGATTGCTTATCTACCCCCATTCGAAATAAAACACACCTTGGCACTCTCCAAAAAATATACACATTTTTCCATATGTGCATACACATCCATGCCTTGCTTCCTTTTTTATGTCACCGTTTCTTGGGTTTCACAGTCGGAAAATGCTGGAAAGGGGGGTAAATGGGGAGTGTGGGGAAAGCGGGGGAGGGCGGACTAATGGAATTCACACGTGTTTTGCTTTATTCGTATTGCAGCAATAAAAGTATTCGTTTCAGGTATTTCGTTGCCTCAGTGTTACATCAAAATTGGCATACTACCAATATATTGCCGACTATACATATGCGTGTCTCCTATCCAATTTTTACTAACACGTGAAGTAGACAGCTGGAGTTTAAACATTTTGTGATTTTGATTTTTAAAAGGATTCAAATTCAATTCAAAAAAAGCCCAACATTCTTGATACCAAAGTTGATAATATAGTGCACTATTACCTTATAATTTTAAATAAAATAAACTCAAAACCATATTTAAAACACACTTGACTTGTATGATACAAAATAGTTATTTTGTTGGGCCTTTTTTATTAGGGCTTTTAAAATGCTCCTGTACTTCTAGATTCCATAACTTGGATAACTCGATCCCGACTTAGAAGGGGGATACCTCTGTGAGTTTGTGGTTGAATTCTCTAATATTTTATATTAAAATCTATCTTTTAACAGAGGGTCAAAAATTTAACCAGTTTTCATGTTCGATTTTTCCGTAACTCTAATACCTTCCAGAATGGTGCCCCAAAAATGCACTTTTAAATTTCATACCTTGTGTAATTGGACCCCGATTTCAAAGTGGCATACCTCTATGAGTTTGTAGTTAAATTCTCTATTAATCTACATTCAAATATTTCTTATACACGAGGGTCAAAATTGTAACCCATTTTCATGTTCGATTTTTTCGTAATTCCATCGGAGTTCAGAATGGGAACCCAAAATAGCACTTCTAAATTCCATAACTTTGGTAATTTGATCCCGATTTTAAAATGGCAGACCTCTGTGAACTTGTGGTTGAATTCTCTATTAATCTACATTCAAATATTTCAATTTTTCGACGGTCAAAATTGTAACCCATTTTCATGTTCGATTTTTCCGTAATTCCATAGGAGTTCAGAATGGGAACCCAAAACTAGACTTCCAAATTCCATAACTTGGGTAATTGGTTATTGATTTGGATGTGGGATACCTCTATGAATTTGTGGTTGCATTCTCTAATAATCTACATTCAAATATTTCTTTTATACGAGGGTCAAAATTTTGACCATTTTCATGTCCGATTTTTCCGTAATTCCATTGGAATTCTGAAAGAATGGGAATCCAAAATCGCACTTCTAAATTCCATAACTTGGGTAATTGGACACCGATTTTAGAGTGGCATACCTCTATGTGTTTGTGGTTAAATTCTTTAATAATCTACATTCAAATATTTCTTTTAAGAGAGGGTCAAAATTTTGACCCATTTTCATGTCCGATTTTTCCGTAATTCCATTGGAGTTCAGAATGGTAACCCAAAATCGCACTTCTAAATTCCATAACTTGGGTAATTGTACCCCGATTTTAAAGTGGCATACCTCTATGAGCTTGTGGTTGAATTCTCTATTAATCTACATTCAAATATACCCTTTATACGAGGGTCAACATTTTAGCCCATTTTCATGTTCGATTTTTCCGTAATTCCATTGGAGTTCAGAATGGGAACCCAAAATCGCACTTCTAAATTCCATAACTGTGGTAATTGGACACCGATTTTGAAGTGGCATACCTCTATGTGTTTTTTGTTAAATTCTCTAATAATCTGCATTCAAATATTTCTTTTATACGAGGGTCAAAATTTTAACCCATTTTCATGTCCGATTTTTCCGTAATTCCATTGGAGTTCAGAATGGGAACCCAAAATCGCACTTCTAAGTTCCATAACTTGGGTAATTGGACACCGATCTTAAAGTGGCATACCTCTATGTGTTTGTGGTTAAATTCTCTAATAATCTACATTCAAATATTTCTTTTATACCATGGTCAAAATTTTGACCCATTTTCATGTCCGATTTTTCCGAAATTACATTGGAGTTCAGAATGGGAACCCAAAATCGCACTTCTAAATTCCATAACTTGGGTAATTGGACACCGATTTTAAAGTGGCATACCTCTTTGTGTTTGTGGTTAAATTCTCTAATAATCTACATTCAAATATTTCTTTTATACGAGGGTCAAAATTTTAACCCATTTTCATGTCCGATTTTTCCGTAATTCCATTGGAATTCTGAAAGAATGGGAACCCAAAATCGCACTTCTAAATTCCATAACTTGGGTAATTGGACACCGATTTTAAAGTGGCATACCTCTATGTGTTTGTGGTTAAATTCTCTAATAATCTACATTCAAATATTTCTTTTATACCAGGGTCAAAATTTTGACCCATTTTCATGTCCGATTTTTCCGAAATTACATTGGAGTTCAGAATGGGAACCCAAAATCGCACTTCTAAATTCCATAACTTCGGTAATTGGACACCGATTTAAAGTGGCATATCTCTATGAGCTTGTGGTTGAATTATCTAGTAATCTACATTACAATTTTTCTTTTACCCGAGGGTTACAAAATTAACTTATTTGCATGTTCGAGTAATTCGGGTAATTAGAACCCAATTTTTAAGTGGCATACCCCTACGAGTATGTGCTTGAATTCTTTTTTCTTATACATTCGAATTTTTAACCAAGTATCCAACATAAAGTGAGATGTTTAAGTTGTGTGCTTATTCGAATTTGAAAAAGGGCGCCAAAATTTGTAGGAAGGTTTTTTACATTCTACATAAGTCTATCTGGCGTTGCCAGAAAGTTTTACTTTGCCGATAGGAGAGCCGATAACATTGCCGATAACAGAGTGACCGTTTGGAATTTCTGGTATATTACCAAAACACAAATGGTATTTTTCACAGCCGAAGGGATTAATTTTTTAACAATATAACTCACACTAATATCAAGATGGCGTAAATTTGTAAAATCGTCGAAATATGTGTGAAATGAAATAGCCAGGCAATCGAAACGAAAGCAAAACGTAAGTGGTGAGCAGAGACTCGGATCGAAAAAACCCGGTTGCAGGCGGAAAAACCGCGATCGCCACGCGCAGAAAACCCGAATTTCCCAGCAGCATTTTAGTGTCTCACTGCGAGCGTGTGTGTGTGTGCGTGCGAGGCCCCTCGTCTTTGTGTTGGTGTGAAAATGCTGAAGCAGGAGGGATAGCAACGTGCTCGCGGTAAAAACAGCGCGAGTGCGAGCGGGACGACCAGTGTGCACACGAATCTATTGCCAGGGCAAACGACTCGCATAAGTTTGGTTTTTTTTTTATAAGATTTCAAGTTCCGTTTCGATTCGTTTGCCTTTCTTGACTCGACTTGCAACTCGCTGCACACCCCAGTAAAACCAAACACAAAAAGCTAAAAAATTAACTAAAACATGTCAGCGATGCATTATTATTGAAGTTATTGCATAAAATGCGCTTGCGTGTGGCCCCAAAAAGTGCGAATGTGTGTGTTTGTGTGCCGTACTGGCCAGCTACAACAAAAACAAAAGTCTGGGCTGTAAAACAAAGAAAATGAAAATTATTGTGGCAGAATCAATCCAATTAAAAAAATTCGATTTCGATTTCAGTCGAATTAGAAGAAGCAGAGCAGAGCAGCGACGCCAGCGAGGAAGTGGGCAAAGCAGAATAAGAAATAAGGAAAATAGGAAGAATATTATAAGGCAAGGTAAGTGCAAGTGAGGAATTCTAATTTGCTCCACTGTATGTAAGCGGGGAATTTGAATTTTCTCCACTGTATGTTTTCTCGTCTCCCTCTTCCACCCGCCTTTATCGGCTGCCCCTTATCAGCCCCGTTATTCGCAGTGCATTGGGAGAGTGCCGTTAGTTTTCGGAGGCCATTGACGTTGGAAAATTAATTGCAAACATAGAACCGTCAAGTTTTTGTTTTTCCGTCTGTGGTTTTCCTGTCAAGTTTTTCCTGTCAAGTTTTTCATTTTCCCTGTTTATTTAACCTTTTTATTTTTGTGGCGCCTGGTGGAACAACTGTTTTTTGTCTCTTCTTTGTTCTCGTGTGCGTTTTTTGCGTCTTTTTTTGCGGAAGCTTTTCGGCAGCCGCCAACGCAACGTGCAGCTGTTTTGCAATTGTAATCAATTCGCGATTTATTTAGTCCGTCACAACTGGTGAGTACCCTAAAAATCCTAGTGGCCAATAAGAAAAGTCACTATTCACACGCAGTACCCAGTTTTTCTCAGTGTAGAACATAGGTGGCACCAATAAAACGGTACATTTCGGTTAAATAAATCAAAGTCAAAGCGAAAACAACAAACGCAGCCAGTTTTGAGGTTAGAACAGGCGGAGAGAGAGAGAGAGAGGGAGAGAGCGCGATCTAAATGCGTGAGCGGTAAAAGAAAGCGCGAAGAAAGATGTAAAGTGGTAAGGAGAGGGGTAAAAAGCGAGAGAAAACCGCCAAAAACAACAATTAAGCCTAATTTTTGTCATATTTTGCCGGGCAAGTGAAAACTTTCTGCTTGTTGCTTCTTTTTCTCACTTCCATGCGCTTTATCTTCGCTATTTGTTTGAGCTTTTCACCGCCGAAAGTGTCATTTAAGTGGCATTTTCACAGTCGCTGCGTTTTATTTTACTTTGTCTTCTATCCCTTTTGTCGGCAATTGTTTACTCCACGCACACACAAACACGTTTATTTTATCTATTTGTTGTTAATCTCTGCGTTGTTATTTCTTTGATTGCTGAATCACTATCCGCTGTTGTTGGTGTCGTCATGTTAAAAGTACACTGCAAAAAAGTCTTCAATTTCACAATGCATTTTAGCAAGGGCTAATAAAAGTGAAACCTCAAAGTCTGAATATTTTTTTATCATTTTGTGTCTTGCGAAAGTTAATATTAAGAAATATAGATGACAATTATTTGTCGTATTTTTCTCTCTGTGCACTTAAATTATCGTTACTCATCGTTTATTCAGCATCTTTTGTTTTTCCCATCCGTAATCAATAAACACAGCTGAATTCAAAGACACACACACTCATGAATATAAATAAACGAGATAAACTTTTATTTTGTGCGAGGTTCGGGTTCTTATCCTATTTTCTCCCCGTTCATTTCTTTTTTTTTGCTTTCCGAATTGCATTTGTGTTTGTGTTTGTCAACGTAAGCCAAGCTTAGTTCTCTTTCCCTCTCTCTTCATTTATTCTTAGCTAACTGTTTTCTATTTTCGATATCGATTATTGCCGTGTGTGGTATATTTGTTTGAATTCCCCACAAATCCTGATCACCATGTGAACAGGGCACGCTTTTCGGGCTATAGAGGAAATAACAGATATTTCCCTACGATCACGTAGGCCATCAACAAGAGATCGAGAGAATACCAAGAATATAAATTACCTACATATCGCTATAAAGCTTATGTCGTCAATAATATTATCTCTTTTCAGAATCAAGCAATACGGCCTAAAGTGACTGCCTTGAGAAAAATAGAAACAAGACGAAGAGAGGAGCTTAGACGAAAGGGCAGCGCCAGGTGAGAAAACTAGAAATAATTGGGGGAAAACTATAGCGAAAACCTGTTACCTTTCAAAACAAATTGTCACAATGATTCCTGAAAAATTTATTTCGATTTTTACCAATTTCGTTAGGAGCCAATTTGTATTTTCAATGGAATCGCTAATTAGATAAAAACCTTGCTATCATTCTTGTCGTTTACCTTGCCTATTAATATCTCGCATTGTGGTTGTTAGTAGTCAATTGTCGAATTTTCAAAATCTCGTGATTCATATTTACTTGTAAAAACCCCTGACACCTCAGTTATTTTTAAATATACCTTCTAATTGTGGCTAGAGAAATATACGCCCCAATAGACAATTTGAGAGCCCGTTTCCGATTCCTATTTAATCATAAAATGTGAAATGATCGAACTCATCAAAGCAACCTTTCCAATTCTTATCGGGATGACAAAGTAACTTGTTTACTTATGTGACGTAGAACAGAGAATTGCCTACAGTATTTGAGCACTGCCTTATCTGATTGGAAATAAATTTGTAATGAGTATGGAACTTTCTATACCTATCCTCCCTCATTTTCATTACAAGCTGAACCGTAGAAGGAAAACTAAAGTAATTTTCTCCACTCCCGCAGAAAGGCAACGCAGATCCGAGGAAACACCACTTCCGCACACAGAAACCCACAAATACAGACATCCGAAAATGGAGCTGCGCGTGGGCAACAAATACCGCCTGGGCCGCAAGATCGGGTCGGGATCGTTCGGCGACATCTACCTGGGCACCACGATCAACACCGGCGAGGAGGTGGCCATCAAGCTGGAGTGCATCCGCACCAAGCACCCCCAGCTGCACATCGAGTCCAAGTTCTACAAGACGATGCAGGGCGGCATAGGCATACCTCGCATAATATGGTGCGGCAGCGAGGGCGACTACAATGTGATGGTGATGGAGCTGCTCGGACCCTCGCTGGAGGACCTCTTCAACTTTTGCTCGCGCCGCTTCTCGCTGAAGACGGTTTTGCTGCTGGCGGACCAGATGATCTCCCGCATCGACTACATCCACTCGCGGGACTTCATCCACCGCGACATTAAGCCGGACAACTTTCTCATGGGTCTCGGCAAGAAGGGCAACCTGGTGTACATCATTGACTTCGGCCTGGCCAAGAAGTTCCGGGACGCGCGCTCGCTGAAGCACATTCCGTATCGGGAAAACAAGAACCTCACGGGCACCGCCCGCTATGCCTCCATCAACACACATTTGGGCATTGAACAGTCGCGTCGCGATGACCTGGAATCGCTGGGCTATGTGCTCATGTACTTCAACCTGGGTGCCCTGCCCTGGCAGGGATTGAAGGCGGCCAACAAGAGGCAGAAGTACGAGAGGATCTCGGAGAAGAAGCTGTCCACCTCGATTGTCGTGCTCTGCAAGGGCTTCCCCAGCGAGTTTGTCAACTATCTGAACTTTTGTCGCCAGATGCATTTTGACCAGCGTCCCGACTACTGCCACCTGCGCAAGCTCTTCCGGAACTTGTTCCACCGCCTGGGCTTCACTTATGACTACGTGTTTGACTGGAATCTGCTGAAGTTCGGCGGTCCCCGCAATCCCCAGGCCATTCAGCAGGCACAGGATGGAGCGGACGGCCAGGCGGGACACGATGCAGTGGCCGCAGCAGCGGCGGTGGCAGCAGCAGCAGCCGCCTCCTCGCATCAGCAGCAGCAGCACAAGGTCAACGCGGCCCTTGGCGGCGGAGGAGGCAGTGCAGCGCAACAGCAACTCCAGGGCGGCCAAGCGCTGGCGATGCTGGGCGGCAACGGAGGCGGAAACGGCAGCCAGCTGATCGGCGGCAACGGACTCAACATGGACGACTCGATGGCGGCCACCAACTCCTCGAGACCGCCTTACGACACGCCGGAGCGCCGGCCCTCGATACGGATGCGCCAGGGAGGCGGAGGAGGCGGCGGCGGAGTGGGCGTGGGCGGCATGCAGGGCGGAGGCGGAGGCGTGGGGAACGCCAAATAATATTTTATCGTTTAGGTTGCGACGCTGGACACGACACAGTAGTAGACAAACAACAGCAGAACTCAGCAAAACTATACATGTAGAATATATAGTTATATATACCTAATATATATAATACTTGCTTTATATATGCGGTAACACATGTTGAATGTATCCAAAACGGCAGGAGGACCAGGTCCCTGCCAGAAACGGAGGATAAGAAGAGCAGTGAGGAAGGAAAAGGAGCAGAGCAGAGCAAAGCGCAGCGCTTTCCTTCTTTTTTTTCTGTGTACATTTTCGTTTGTTTTTTGACATTTTTGGTTTCTGCTCCCAGATGTTAGAATGTTGGGGCGCTTATTATTAATTAACTAGCCTATGATTAATTTAATTTATACTATTAGAACATAAACGATTGCAACTTGGCTGCAAGAAACAGCAACAAACCGCACTGTTCAATTGATTTGAGATCCCCGAAGAGCAGCCAATAGATCGGAGGGTAGTAAGAGGGGTTCGGGGATTTGGGAGAAGAGCCAGGAATCGCAGGCATTTAATTCTGTTTCGCATTTGACTATTGCTCTCGGCCGGCTCAATTTTTTCGTTGTTAATTTGAAATCCCAGCCCCAAACCAAGCAGAACATTCAGAACCGATCATAAAACACACATAATAACTTGATTGTAAGTGTAATATTTGTGTAAAAGAAACAAAGGACACCCCGTTCAGCGAGTGTCCCTAACCCTAGACTATAGGCACTAGCGATAGCGAATCCAATCCATACAACAAAGCATATGCTGTATAGCAAACACCCACATTGTAACCTAAGTTGAAGCCGATTTCGGGGCGCAATTAAACGATGATTATTTGATGATATATATCACGTGCAGTAGAGGGGACGTTCTTTAGCTTTAAGCAACGCTCTGACTTTTAAGGCCCCTCCTATGTTATACTATGTATCTTACTGTAAACGCCTACGATCCCCGCATATTTGTACTATATATACTTTCGTGGTCTGCACTTCGCTGCCTGTGTTCATACATATTTTCCGATTTTTTTTAAAACACTAATTGCGCGCATTTCTCAAGCGGAAGTAAATCCCCGGGAAAATTAGGAGGATGGGCGGTGGGGCAGCCCTTTTGTTTACGCAACAAAATCATGTAACTAAGATAGAGAGCGTATAAATAGCGATAGACATACACAAAACAATTTGCATTAACGTTTCGACTTAAAGAAAGAAGTAATGCCCCATTCAGAGGTAAATTACATAACGCTAGCTAATAAATTATAGCTATAATATGAAATTTGTTTATAAGTAATACCAAACCGTAAAAATAAAAACGAAAACACAAAAATGAAAAAAAAAAACAAATTAAATTCTAAATGCGCCAAGAGAAAATGGGTAATATAAATATATATAAATATACAAACTATATCTTATGAGAACACGTAAAACATGTAAAACCCCACAGCGATCGGCTGGCAGTCTAAAACTAACAAATCAAACAAAAAAAAAACGAAATCGGATCACTGAACGCAGAAGCCACTAAAAACTTAAATAAAAATGCATTACGTGATATTTCTTACAAATTGTTTTATGATTTCTGAACCTTATTTCCCCATTGGTTCGGCAATATCCTTATTTCTGGAACGAAAACCCTATCCAAAGCGAACGCCTTGCAAATCGACCAACTTTGTAAACACGACCATATAGCTCAGCCTGAAATGGGGGATCCTCCGTGGATATAGTAGCCCCTCCCAAATCCGAATAAACAACCTAATGAGTGTACATATACGAAATATCCAAATATCCAAGTCCCTAAAAGTAATACATTAAAATATATGTGTGATTTTCCTCCTAGCATACAAGAGTAATAAACCTAAACCATTAGCATTTTATTGATAGAAACGAAATCGAAAAGCCCGACAAACTGATTCATAACAATTATGAGCCACTAGAAATGGAGAACTAAACGATCTTGTGTGAAAAGTCCATTCAGCATAAGCGAAAATAGAGAAACTAACAAATTGAAAACATAGTAATTTCGAAAGTTTTGTATTATTAACTGTATATGTATATTGAGAATAGAATTTTGAACTAAATGACTAATTAAACATAGATCGAGTTCGAGCTCAGAGTATCGATTATATCAAGGGCGATATGAGAGAAAAAATTAAAAAACCACCAACAGTGATATGGAATACAAAATAACCACAAATAAATCGAAACGGTTCATGAAACATTTGAAAAGTACGTTAGATCGGAAATCGACGGATGTATCGCACGCCACATTTATGTAATTAGCAAGTATTTCGAATTAAACTGAACATGAAATATGTATGTGTGAACAGAATAAAAGCAGCCACTAAATAAGCCACATCACTCACAATAACAATTACGAAAGAGGCATTAAAAAGCTTAAACAATAATAACACAACTCACTGGAACTGGTTTTTGTGTCGGTAGTTAGCTGTGGGGGGAATGATCCTGGGATATCCTTGATACGTTTTGAACACACCTCAGACTACCCTGAGGAATCTATACTTTCTAATTTATTACTAACTTAATCGAGAATGTGGCAAAAAAAAAATTGCTAATCAACTTTTAAACTGATTTCTTATTCAAGTAAATTGGTAAATGATTTTGACATATTTTTGAAAGTTAAGAAATTCAGGTCTTCTAAGTATATTGATTTTGTAATTTTAAAAAACCCGCCTGGCAACCCTATTTTTAAACGCTGGTCGCTCTACCAATCAGCTGACTTGGATTTACGTGCTTTCGCTTTAAGGTCATACTGAGCACATCTTATTTTGTTGGCCCCGTAGTTTTTCACCGAAAAGGTTAATAAAATCGCCGAAATAAACAAAACGGATTGCGGATTGAACCCCTGAAGACTTCAGACCTATTAACCAGCTACACATATTCCAGGTTTTGCGCCAGGATCAAGAGCAGGAGGAACTTGAAAGATGGGAGCCCGACAGTCTCAATCCCGCGAACCCCGGTCCGTTTCGATGGAAAACCCAACTCCTGCCGGCGTTATTGATATATCCGACGACGTGGTCAAGCGGCTGAAGGCGGGAATATCCCAGCAGGGTAAGAAACCCACTAGTATTAGGGAATACCACCCGGAAATCCGCATTTCGCACTGCCCGGTGTTATGCAACAATTGTCCAAACGGGCGATTGTTTATGCCAAATACAGTGGAAACACCCTAACTAGGTTGGTGACAGGTCCATATACCTGCCACTATCCAAGTATTAAGTCGCTACTTTTTGTGGGCACTATAAATTGTGACTTAATCTCCATTTTATTGACCCATTTTGTTAGCTGGAATATCAGAACACAATTTGAGTATATATTGAACTATCTTATGCTTCAAAATATTATGTCAATGGTATACAAACCAGTAGTTACCTTTACCTATTATGAATGTTTCCCATATTTTCATACTCGATTTATATTGATTTATTTCCAACCACTTCAGCTCGTGAGCACGCCGCCGCTGCGGAGGATTCGAAGCCAGCGTCCAAGGCATTACCTAAGGCTGCTGCCAAGACAGCCACATCCTCGCCAGCTACTGCTCCTGCTCCCAAAGCGCCCTCATACCCCTCTGCGGTGCCCATTTACGTCCAGGGAGGCGGACACACCATCAGTGCGGCCGACGTGCAGCGCCAGATGAACCAGGAGCTGGTCAAGAACGACGAGCTGTGGAAGGAACGCATGGCGAAGCTGGAGGAAAACCTCAAGAAGACCAACACCATCCTGGAGAAGGAGTACGCCAACGCGGTGGACAACGTGCACAAGCGGTTCGTGAGCACCGCGTCGTCGCACAAAGTGCCTCCCTGCCAGGACCTGAAGTCCCAGCTGCTCGCCTGCTACCGCTCTCATCCCGGAGAGACTCTGAAGTGCATGGAGGAGGTGGCCCAGTTCCGGCAGTGCATCGACCTGCATCGTGTCCAGAAACTGGATGCAGAACCCGAGGCTTCGAAAGCGGCAACCAAGGCCACCGTTCCTGCCAAGGCGGCCTAGAGATTCTTGTCCTGATTTGTTGATCTTTTCTTTAAGGCCCCTTATGGGCTTTGTATAAACGTGGAGCGAAAGAAAGTGTCATTGCGAGCGATAGTAAACTAATTTAACTGAATCAATCCAAGGAAGTTTTACTGGCCGGGAGTTTTCCTGATTGAAATAAAACGCTTTGCATACTTGTTAAGTGTATCTATTTGGTAAATATCAACAATCACTCCTTTCTCCCGCTCTTGCTCACTCTCATTCAACGCAACAATCCGTAAGACTATAATCTTTAATTACAATTAATATAATCAAATCAACATTAATTACAGCATGTGACCGCGTAGAAGGGCCGCTGTGCCAGTAGCCAAAATGGTAATCAAAGACGCTCCCAAAATGGTGGCACTACTTTTGCCTAAGTTGGGTTTTTCCTGCGACTGCTCTTTCCCCACATCCTTGTGATCCTCACAGGAGTCATCGAAATCCTTGGCGGGACCCAAACAGCCCGCATAGCTCATAACATAGGCCAGATAGTTCTGCTCAAAGACCCCGCGAATCAGACTGGAACCGGGTCCAGAAGCAAAAACAGCCACGTCCTCGCCGCCGTGGGTCTCGTCCTTTCTGGGAACTGTGGCCAAATGGCGATAAGTGGGGGCAGCCCGCTCCTCCTCGGTGAACTGCTTTAGGGGCATCCACATGTTGGAACTGTTTTGAGGTCTCGAATCGTTGGCCAAGTGGTCCCAATAGCCAGGACCTAAAAAGAAGAAAAGGTTTTTTAATATTTTTATTGTAATTAAGCTGTTGATAATATTTACCATTGGCATACGAGATGGTCTCATAGACCATGGGATCGTTTTTCTCATGCGAGTTGGCTGCTCCCAGGATGTCAGCTCCACGGAGGGCATAACCATTGAAGGTAACCGCATGGGAGTGATCTGCCGTGACTAGGATCAGAGTTTCCTCGGGGTCGGTGTTATTCACAGCTGCTTGGATGGCCAAATCAAATTCATACAGTTCATGGAGAGCAGCACGGGCGTAGTTCATATGGTGACCCTGGTCAATGCGGCCTCCTTCGACGAGAAGCACATATCCTTTGGACTCGTCACCCCTTTCCAAGATTCCCAAGGCTGTCTCGGTCATTTCCTGCAGAGAAGGTTCTCCCACCTCTCTAGCCACGGAGTAAGTAATATGGTTGTTTCGGAACAGACCCATCAAATGATCCACTTTCTTAACATCCACTTTAAGGAGATCCTGGCGGTTGTGGACCAAAGCTGGCGGCACCGTATCATTGGCATGATGAGCTAGCCACTCGGCAGGAAGATTCCTATTATCGCCACGTCGACAAATGGTTTCCGTGGGTCCTTCGAAAATCGTGGTCTTAACCTCCGAAGCATTAAGTATGCCCATTGGGGACATTCCTCCTCCAAGGATGACATTGAAACGGTTTCCCGGAGCATTTTCTACTAACTGGCGGGCTATATCCACATGAATGCCCTTTGACTCTTCGGGAACTTCCGTGTCGCATTCCCAATCTCTATCGTAAATATGGGCGTAAGTGGCAGCGGGCGTGGCATGGGTGATCCTGGTGGTGGTGACAATTCCCGTGCGCTTTCCCTCCTTCTGTGCCCACTCCATAACGCTTTGGACTCTGCCTTGCTGGGCATTCTTCTTCGAGCGAGTGGCATCCGTTCCAATGGCTCCGTAATGGGTCTTTGAACCCGAAAAGATCGCCGTGGCCGTGCCCGCTGAATCCGGAACCTGTTTGTCCACATTGTAGGTCTGTAAAAGGGGGGTTTTCGATTAAATTTCCATTAAAAGTATTCATTTTCCATTGAAATACTTATGAAACCTGCATTTACCTTGGCCATTCCAGTGTTTGGGAAGTCGTCGAAAGCCAGAGTTTCCTCCTCGCCATAACCGTGCTTCAGATACTGTCCTTTGTAGATGCGACCAGCACTTATCGTGGATATACCCATGCCATCTCCAATGAAGATGATTATATTTCGGGCTTTCTTCTGATATGAATCCTCCTTCACCCGTTGCGCCTGCTTAATGGTCTTCTCCAGCTGCCTAAGCGCCACTTTGTGCCAGAATTCCGCATCTGAAATTGGATCGGGACAACGAAAACTAATTAAAACTAAATCGGATGGGAAATCGTGGGGCAAGCAAGTCAACAGCCATGTCACGTATTAATTGCCCATCACCAGTGAGATCCAGTTGGCACTTGAACATGTTCTAGTTCGACTTTTTAAGTATCCGACTAGCCGCACTGATTTATTTCCCTATGAACGTCGCAAAATATGTCGAGCTTTTCCACTGTTTGGTGGCAGGTGATTCCCCTTCAAGATTTCTTGATTTATGCACTCGAACCCATCTCGATATATATAATTTGTTGTTCATTGTTAAATGTAAGTCAGCTGATTTATACGTTTGCTTAAGTTAATGTATGCACTTGAATTCTAATTTCTCAGGTTTTAATCTTTATTTATTTAGCTAATCTTAATTTATACAACATGGTCATTTAATTATTTTAGTAGTAGCAATATAATCCCTAGATTTTCGTCATAAAATTCAGTACATGGTAAATTTAACTTAGTCATAAAGTTTTTATGAGTATCTCTTAAAAATTTGTTTTGAGAATCCAGTAATCTAATCTCAGTGAATTTGTAAATAAATCATTTCATGTAAGAACAACACGATCCCACATTAAATTTCCTGATATTCATGGGAAGAACATACCATCTGATCTTATATCCCATTTTGATATAAATTGGAAGAATACAACTAACTTTTTGACTTTTTATAACATTTGCACTTCTGATTCACGATTTCGAACGTACATTCACCGATTTACTTGCGGTGATGATTATCATTTTGCGATATGTAATTAATATTCAGTTGAGGTAGCTTAAGTATGGGGTACCTATTCCGCCCACCACCCACAGCCCAGCGACCTCGACACTGAGACAGGTTACAGTTGAGCTTCATTTGCTGACTGCTAATTTCGGCTTGTCAATGAAATTAAGAGTATATTTAATCGGGCTTTGCTCTGCTGATAATCACTTCTCTCGGTTGATTTTTTCAGGGTATAACTATGCCGTTGTTAACTCTGATTGTTAAATCCAATCATAGTTAAATTAAACAATTAGTGTACTTTTTCACTTCTAAATTTGTTTTAACAGCAGTTTTTTCTGTCGTCAATTCGACTAGTTTCATTTAAGTGTGTGTTCCATAATAGAGCTCCATTTGTGATGCTTTTTGTTCCACTAGATTATATAGAGTGAAGCTAAAATTACTATTTGTGTGATTGATTTTTTTCAGTGAGTTGCAATGACCTCTCTCAATTCAAAAAGTAAACGTAAGTGATTTTTAAAGTGCCCAAGTTTTTGCAACCTTGATAGAGAGTACCCAAGTTTAAGTTCTCGTTGCATAATTGAACTGGGGAACCATTCAAGTTCAAGTAATTTAAATAGTTTCACGTTCTAAGCGTAATGCTTTAGTCTGGTTTTCGCACGTTTGGTTAGGAAGTTTCCGTTACAGATACGTTGTAACTGGGATCTGGGTCTTACCTTCGGGTTCCTTGGGTTTTTCCACCTCAAACTGGGGTCCTATATCTCCTCCAGCGCTGAGAGTTCGAATCAATGGAGGCGGTTGGGTTGTGACTGCTGCCCAACTTAAAGCCACCAGACCACCGCATAACAATCCAAATAAAACCAGGGAATGCATTTTCCTCAAGACGCACTAAACGCGAGCAATTGAGGGCGACTATTTTTGGAACGGTTGCGATTTCTATTTAAATGAGGATTTATATCACAGCTCAGCTTGAGGCGCAGATTCTTTCAGCAGGCCATCGAAGTTGATTAGAAAATGCGCGGAACGATTTCGTCGTCTCGGGGCTGTCTAAAATTCTGTCCCGTGTGGATCCCAATTAGCGACTAACACCGAAGTCAGCCCCAAGCGCCGTTATATATGTGGCAAGCCAAACTAACTATCCACCCAGCCGATCGGCCAGACCCGAAGTCCCAGCACTCACACACATAGGGAGTGATCGTTTCGGCGGTTGGGGGATCATACCCAGTACTTGCGGATTATATCCAGCGCTTTAGAAATATTTTGCATTCGCGTGGGGTTCTTAGACACGTGTTGTAGGCAAACAATTGAAAATACATGTTTAACTATAGTTAAAATATTTATTAATAGCAATAATTAGTAAAATACTATTTATTAGTTATCTGCAAATTTGTAGGGTGTTATTGTACTTGAGGAAAAATTGATTAGTGGTTTGATTTTTAAATATGGAACAAATATACAATTTATACTAAGCATAAATTGTGATATTTTCAAATGAGTTCAACTACAGGATAACTCTTAGTCTAAAACCCAGCCCGAAGCCATTAAGTTTGCTGCTTGCAATAGCAAAACGTTTGTCTCAATTAAAATTACGGCTCCGCCGAGATTAATCCATAAAAACGTGCAAAGCGTTTACGAACTAAGGGCCCCCGCACCATAAACACATTTAAACGATCATTTGTTTGTCCGGGAATCTTGCCCGGAATCCTCCGCCGGATCCCGTGTCGATGGGCTGATTTACGGCGGAACTGGCACGTGAAGCTGTGGCTGGTCGGCATTATCCGTATCTTTGTAGTTATCTCCACCGATGTCTGCAGATGGAATTGCGCTGCCGTTGTTTGTCTTCCTCGGAATTGATAAAAATCATCAAGGGGTACCCTCGGCGGCACACATTGCGTATGCGTGCTATTTGGACTTGTCTGACTTTTGGCTGCCATTCGGCAAACATTGAAAAGAGTTTATCATTCCGAGGGACTCTGCTGTCGGCGTCCCCTCAATGCCACTTATTTAGATCTTTTTATAGGCTATAGAGTTAGGCCTCTTCATTATATTACTGGGAGTATAATGGAAAGCGTCTCTAAATGGGGTCTATTGTCAGGGGTTTATACCATAGTTCTATGCGTATGACTATCACGTCAAAGTGACCGATTGGCACACTAAAAAAAGACATTAAACATTCCAACCAAAAATATCCTAATCTGAATATGGATATACTTAGTTGTCAAAAAACAATATAATTTTATAATTTGTTTGTAAAACTGTTATTGTTTGATTTTACCTTACGGTGTGGTGTTTTTGTGACAGAACGCCTACATGACATATGTTTTTAGCCATTTATAATCTGACAAGATCATAAATGTTTGCATTGGTAATCTCCGGAAAGTCACGTGCTCATTTTATGCGAGTTTTCATTTGTTTTTCAAGATCAAAGTCAATATTAACCTTACCTGTTGATGCCGTTGTTGGCTACCAAGACTTACAAGGAACCATTTGGTCCGGTGATGATAGATTGTCGACACTTCGCAACGCAGAGCGTTGTAAATCTTTATCTGCTCTCTCGGGGTATCTGAACGTATCTTTATTGCCGAGCAGATAAATCGAAAAAAAATATGGGGATCTTCCACTGCAAGTGACGCTCTTTTTGGACCCGTTCATGCTGTTGCATTCCGTTAATTGTTATTACATCGACTCGTGCTGATTTTTTACGCTTGACTAGCGAAGCACCAGAGATGGGAACTTGTATAATTTGTACCTGAATAAAAACTTGGTACACATAAAAATATATCGACTATCCAAATTTTAGTTATCTAAGATACAAACAATAATTTTCTAAGCTATTTTCAGCCACTTTTTATTGAACTTTTTTTCGTGTCCCGTATAAATTTTTACTAATATTGCCTGGGGGTTGCGCGGAAAGATTCTATAAAGTGTGCACCTGCAATCGAAAGCTGTACAATCGCAGGTCACATTTCTTATTGGTTTTGACTAGCATTAGAGAAAGTGTTTTGTATAAAATGTTAGCTAAAGCTAAGGTCAGACAGTCAAATAAATTAGCACAATTGGTGTGTCATACTTTAATAGTTATAATTAGCAATACAAAACTCTGTAAAGGTTTTGAAATCGTTAACATAGATTTTGAAGTTAATTTTTAGAGTTGTTTTGATACCAGTTTGTGTGAGCTTATTTGCGCGCCGGACCTCACCTTAACAAGACGTACAACTAAATGGGCAACAGAAAGTCGAAACGAAAATAATAAAAAGTTGTGTTGGGCACTGTGCGAACCCACTATGAGAACTTCTTGGAGCTGAATCCCAATCCTGCCCGCACATTACTGGTGGTGGCCGATTTCACGGTCGTCCTGCTCGTTTTGGTTACGGTTGTGGTGTCATTACTACTGATGTTGCTGATGTCCTTTGTCGTCGTGTTGCTAGTGTTGCTGTTGCTGTTGCTGTTGCCGTTGCCAGTGTTGCTGTTGCTGTTGCTAGTGTTGCTGCTGCTCCTGGTGACCGTGGTGATGCTGCTGCTGCTGGCACTCATCAAAAGAGGGCGGCGCGGCGGCATCCGTTCGTTGACCGCATCCAGGCCCTTGGCCTCCGCAAAGGAGTGGATGTGCGAGGATGCGGTCAGTCCTTGCAGAGCTGAGGGTACATAGAATTGTGGGAGGACAGTGAAGAGTCCAATTAATAATCATCAATAACAGTGTCTTGGCAGAAAGTTCGAATAAGTTTACTTGACACGAAAATATGTCTCTTAAAGATATCAAGTTGGTAAAATCATTTAAGAAAATAAGAAAATTGCATTGCAAATAAAATAGTTCATTTTTGTTGCCCAAAATAATTTCAACAAATCTTCATTTACATGTTCCAAATTACAAATAAATTATACATTACTTTTCTAAAAGTAACAGTCCCTGATCTGTACAAATCGAGTTATAATGGTGCTAAGCCCAACCAACTAAAAGTTGTCTCTGTTCGCCTGTTTTCTGTAATTACAAAACACATATTTGTTTTTCACACTTTACATAAATAGATGTATCTGATGTAATTCTGTGGATAAACCATTTTCGGGTTTTGATCTACAAAGATATTCTATTCAACCTGATCCTGATGTGTTTAAAAATTGTATAAAAGCTAATGGTGCCCCGGAAACTAGCAGTTAATAGAGGCCCATTAGCAAGCCTAAAAATAGCCATATTTAATGTCGTATCAGTTATATCACGCATGTGATGAGTACAATTTTAAAGTTATTTGAGTGCGTAAAAAACCGTATCAATGATTAAACTGAATAGCTTAAATATCTCATAAGTTCAGTTCTTGTTGTTTCATGTCTTCTGTAAGATGTGTACTGCATTAATTATTCGGGCTCTCTACTTTGCTGTAGTATTTTCTATGGTTGTAAAGGTTGCAAAATAAAAATTAGAAACTTAAAAAAATGTAATAAATTTTAAAAGTAATTCTTTGAAAAAATTTTTATTAAAGGTATCGGGAAAATTTGAATTCACCAATGCCATATGCACATGTTTTGATAAAAAATACTGCGACTTCGAGACGTGCCTTTTGAAGTCTGTGAATCGGAGCTACAAATATTTTTCTGGAAGAGTAAATTTATTCAAAAAACCCGTTACCAAAGCTAAAGTAGTATAGTAGTAGTGTGTTAAAAATATTTTATAATTTTCGATAACAATTTCAGCTTAGCTTGGGATTGTTTAAACGATTTAATGGATACAAACCGTTTATGTACAATTACACATTGGATTTATGCAGATTCTTAAAAAACCCGAAAGCGTACCCTATTGCGGATTTCTTCTATGGTCTCCTTAGGGAACACTCAAATTTAAATCATACGTGTCCCTACAATGTTAGTGTGTGAAATTAATTGTGTTATCGTGATTAATCCTCATATTTTTTTTAACAGCATGATATCATTGTGGATAAATTAACCAACAGCTATGTAAATAATATGTTTGCGAATGTTTTACCTTTTCCAGAGGGCGACTATCTTATAAAGACCCGTTGGATTACTGACGATATCTATCGGGGTTCGGTCAACTTGTATGGCACTTTATCGTGATTGCCCAACATATTTAGTTTCAATTTACTTTAAAGCTTAAAAGTTTGTGGCTTAGTTCTCCATTGACATACATAAAAATATTAATAGTTTTGTGATGTTCATCGTATCAGGTTAATCACGGAAATGTGGAGTACCAATTGAATGTAATTTACGTGTTTAAAAAGGGGGACAGTCATTTGCATGATTGGTTATATTTTGCCAGTAAAACATTTTTTTTTAAATTAAAATGTATTTTTAGAGAATAATCCAGTCCTTGTTGTTTCATGTGTTGTGTAAGATGGGTCCTAATAATCGGGCTATCTACTTTGTTGTAGTTGTTTCTATGTTTCTAAAGGTTGTTTTAATAAATTTGTTAAATCAATACGCCTTACAATCATTTTTTAAAGAGTTCCTCCAAAGTTCAATTCACCAACATCATCTGTACATCTTTGGATACAAATTTCCTTGATTTTGAATATTGTTATTTAAAGTCTGTGAATCGGAGCTACAAATATTTATCATTCAAAGCCAATTTACACAGGAAGCCAGTTACCAAAGTAAAAGTAAGTAGATAGTGGTGGTTCGCGATGAACATATTATAATTCCAGATTTTATTTTCAGGTTAATTTGGCACTTTTTAAAAAATTTAGTGGATACAGGCCATTTATGTATAATTACACCGTAGACTCCTGCAGATTTTTAAAAAATCCCCAAGCAAACCCAATTGCAAACTACTTTTATAGTTTCCTGAGATATCACTCAAATTTAAATCACACGTGTCCTTACAATGTGAGTTTGTGAGAATACTTCTCTCATGGTGACTAATCTGTACATTTTGAACAGCACGATGTCATCTTGGACAAATTATCTACCAACTTTGTGGATAATCAATTTTCAAAAGTCTTACCCTTCCCAGAAGGCGATTATCTTGTGATAACACGATGGATTGTTGGTGATATCGATCGAGCGCTTGTTAAAATGTATGGGACTCTTTTCTGATTAACTATAAGGTTTTAAAATTAAGTTTACACAACATACTTTCCTGGGGTTTGGAATTATTTAAAAAGGCCTTAACATGTAATGAATACTTTTCGAAGCGTGTAAAAGAGATTTCAAATCTCTGCCACTTTCTTTGGCACTTCTTGACTCTTAAATTAACATCTGTGATTAAAATCATTTGCAAATCCCATTTTACACTTTTATAGGAAGTAGCTTATAAAAATCGTTAGGACTGCTTGACTTACCCTCCTTCAGGGAATCCCTTCCGCCGGACAAGGCGCCCACTGGCAAGGAGCCCGTGGGCGTCAGACCCTTCAGCTGGAGCACGCTCTCCGATTCCTCCCTGTGCGGGGAGATTTCAATATTGGATTATTCAAATAATTTCTGGGGACGGTCGGGGACATTATGCACCTGAGGATGGAGAAGACGCGCGACATCTTGCCAATGGCCCGTATCTTATTCCGTATTATCTCTTTGCGCAGCGCCGACATGGAAGCTGCGAATTGAGGGCTCGATTAGACGGAATCTCGCTGGGTCACGGGGTAAATGTAATGGAAATCAGCTGGAAAACTCGCGGAAAAGCCGATCAAAGCGGGGTGCAAAGCTATCACTAAGCTTCTCTATCTTTGGCTCAGGAATTTGTTTATTTTTTGGCGGCTCAGGCATATTTGGCAGCGGCAGCGGCATTTGCATTGGTATCGGTTTTGGCAGTGGCATTGACATTGGCCGTACTTGTTGGCTTCAACTTGGGCCTGCGCTTAACACCTGGCTTACCTGGCTTACTGGGCGTATTATTGTTATTGTTATTACTCGCGTTCGCCGGCACGAGCACAATTTTCTTGCGGAGCTCTTTTTGTGTGTTTTGGGTGGAAAAGTTGGTTGGTGTTGTTGGTACATATATTATATATATTATGGGTGGTGGTAGTAGATTGCAGTTGTTGTATTTCGGTTTTTTGTTTGGAAAATAGTTTTAATAGAAGATTAGTTTGTAGTACACGTGTATCCGCATTGGCCCACAACAACCAAAGCTCTACGACATTGACACACAGTCCAGTACGAACACCACTCTGTAAATCCCCAAACTTACCTTCCTCCAGCTCGTCATCGGGTCCTGCCACCAGTTCGTCGTCTGAGCAAATGTTCAGGATGTTCACCAGCATCTCGGTGACCTTAGAAGTATAAAGTAGATTTCAATTCAAAAAAGTATCTTCATATGTATTTAAGATATTATATTTAATGTATTCCAGAGATTCCACTTAAAAGTATGCCTATAATCTGATTCGACCCCTTGGTCTAGCACCTACCTTTTCACCCACGAAGGGCAGCGACCATGTGAAGACATCCATGAAGTTGGGCAGCCAGTAGGGATGTGGCGAGCAATTGAACTGGCGGATGTTCATCACGTTGTTCTCGTACTTGAGCACAGCTGCCTTTTGTCAAATGTTTTCGTTGGGTTGACAATATCAGCGCGAGCGGAGAAAGGGACGGGGCGAGTGCCGGTGAAAGAGAGGGAAGAAAGGTATTACGAACGCAGCGCGATTTGAATTCGCACCAGCTCGCAATGCAGCCAAAAAAGATTTCGTTATTTAAAAATAGCAAAGGAAAGACAACAACAGCAAAATAAATAAACAACCCAGAAAGAGACGGAGCTACAGCTGATGAGGGAGAGAGGGAGAGATATCATACCTTGTTGTTGTAAACATCCAGATAATTGGGGGCGGAGAAGATAGTGATCAGCGAGGGGAAGCCCGTAACCTGGTTCTTCCGATACATGCGGTAACTGGAAAGAATATTAGTTAAAGGAAGATAATAGGATAGTTATAAATTATATCACATGATTAATGAGTTCTCTGTAGAATCTTCTACCATATAATATTTTCGGCGAAAGAAACAGAATGCGAGGATCTTACCCCGCGTCCTGGGCCTCATGGGCCCTGACTATCGACAGGAGGTTGTTCTTCTGCAGGAACTCACAGCAGGCCGAGTAGCTGAAGAAGTAGGAGCAGCCACGGACCGAGTTGTGGGAGAAGAACTCATTGGTTTTCTCATTGCCAAAGTCCTCCAGAGGATCGGACCAGAGGAGGTCGCACATGGGTCCATAGGCCGGTGGTTCCCTGAACCGATTTAGCTATGAATACCCCAGGCAGATGCATTATTTGGATAGTGCGTTGTAAACATTTCAGCGCTGGTTTATTACCGTCTTGATGTCGTCGAGTGTGAAAATCTCGGGCGACAGACCACCGTGAATACAGAGGAACTGCTGATTCAGCAGGGCGGCGAGGGGCAGGCAGTCAAACGCCTCCATGCAGGCGTCGTAAATACTTTCCGAATACTTGATGATGCCTTCAACAGAGTAATATTAATGGGTTGATGATGGAAGGGAGATTTATTGGCTGCAGTCGCATTTAGAAACGAATTAAAGCCTATGACAACAATCGTAAAATGTGCGAGGCAGATCGCTTTTAATGTTTTAAATTTTTCAGATTAACCGCTTACTTTAGTTTGCAATGCAAAATAGGGGTGGGAAACTAGTAAATAAGGCTAATTAAGTCCACTCAGTTTTAATCGATTTTGTAATAGTTGGAAAACCCCCTATTATTGTAATACATTTTTTGTAAACTACATTATTAAAAGTCAAGTGGAAAGATTACGATGTTAATAAAAGGGGTTTTCCCTGGGATTATTTATATTTAACGTAAACTCACATTCCTGCTTGAAGGTAAAGTACTCTGTGAGATGCCTGCACTCGTGATTTCCTCGAAGCAGGGAAAGTGTGGTGGGGTAGGTTATTTTCAGAGACCACAGATACAGAACGCACTGAAAAAAATTTGTACTTGTTAGTATACAAATGGAAACTTAAAAACCCTTTTTAAGATATTATTTGCCGATCACTTCCATGACCCACCTCTATACTGAAGTATCCTCTGTCCACGTAATCGCCCAAGAAGAGGTATCTGGTGGTGGCCGGTGGACCACCCACCTCGAAGAGTTTTACGAGATCGAAGAACTGTCCATGGATATCCCCGCACACGGTGATGGGAGCCTCCACGTCGATCATGTTCTTCTCCTCGCGCAACAGGGCGGCTCCTTCGGTGATGATCCTCATGGCCACCGCCTCCTCGATCCGTCCCTCCAAGAGGAAGTGCTGACGTAGGACGTCGAAGTTGGGTTTTCCGGTCTTAGGATCATCGTATACCTCTGACATGGTCAATTTGTGGGCAGGGGGCAGTGGTACGTCTAAGAGTGAAGCATTAAGAGGAATATAAGTATTAAAAATTATGATTATTTTAGTATAACTTAAATTATAAATTAGCTTAAATGTAAGTAGAAAAACGACGGTTTCCGAAAATATATTGTTGCATACTTTTAGACGCCTTTATAAGTGGAATCAAAGTTTTCTGTGGTAAACTCGGAAAATATACAAAGCAAATTTTGGCTTAAGTTTTAAAGTTCCTTATCATTCATATTTGCATTTAGCTCCCTAAATAGATGAAATAACACATGAAACACAGTCGAAATAGCAACTAAATATGAAAAATTAGTTTCTAAATAATGTTCCCATATTTTTTCTGTGTAGGCTTGCATTGATAGAATTATAATAAACATTGCTGTCCGATGGCGATGTGGGTTAACGAGGTGCTGCAACTTAGCGCCAATATTCGGTTTGGCCGCTTTTCTTGGCCCGCCAATAAAGAAAACCGAAATTCCGCCAGATGCAGCCACATGAGGTTCGTACGCTAATTACAAAATTTGACTGAGTGAATATAAAAGTCGAAAATTGATTGGCACACACAAAAACAAACAAACGTAATCACACACACACAGGCAAACTCAGGGCGAACGCCATTTTTAATTGTCATAATTTCGGTAAATGTCTGAAATTTTGACGCAATGGCCAATAAAATGCCAATGTGTTGCAGTTGTTGTTTGCTATGGGTGCTCAAAGATAATTAAATTTATTTTTATTGGCCCAATAAACCTAAGAACAAAGAAGGCACCGCCATTTCCTTAAGGGTTTCGCCAACGATGTCAACTAAATGATTAATTAAAAGAACATTTTAACTTTATGGCGGAAGTAAATAATTTATGAGTTATAAAAAACGGTTTTTTGTAAATTTATATCGGCAACGATGTCATTGAAATTAAATTTTTGCAAAATAAATAAACACATTCATATGAACGAAGATAAAAGATGTTTGATTTAATAATAACAATATTAAATACGTATGCTTTGAAAAAAGATTTCTTTAATTTATTAATATTTCATTCTTTATTGTATGATTTGCCATTCACGTAATTTTTTTTAAGCAAAAAATATTAACGCTTGGTTTGGTACTCTTCAAGTGCTTTTCTATTGTTTTGAAAATTACAAGCATGACTTCCTGGGTTTAAAAACACACTTTTTCGAAATGTTTTCCCCTGCTCACTGAATAGTTCAAAGAAAGCAATTTGTGAAACCCTCAATTTTGACATTAATGTCGGCGGTCAGTACATCAGAATGCCATTGAAGCATGCTCGCATGTCATTAAAGATACAATCGCAGGAGGGACTCATGTTTGGGTTAATGCTTGATTGGGATCCGTAGTTCTCGTACTTATAAAGCGGGATCTTACCATCGACCATGCGCTCCCTGGTTTTTGTGTACTGCATTTTCTGTTTGTTTCCACTGACGGTGCTCGGGGTTTTCGAGGAATTCGGCGAGGACTTTGTGGATTTGTCTGTACTAGAACTTTTGGATAGCGACGACTTTCTCGTCACCGAACTTCGCGTGGAGGCCGACATATTGTTGGATTATTTATTCGGCCTTTGTTTTTGTTTTATTTTTCTATTATTTTTTTATGTTCTGATGATGTGTTGATTTTTTTGCGATTCCTTAGCACGATATATATTTTTTAATGGCTTGACTTTTTGCTGGTGCTGAAAGTGTTACTAGCACAAGAATTTAGAAAATTATACGCCTTTGCCTAGCGTCTTTATGGACGACGGGACACAAAAACACACAAAATACACAAATATATTTAGGCAATAAATAAAACTTGTTGTTATATCTGGTATAGCTGTGGACTTTCTTGTATTTTTAGCCAGGCAATGCCAATATAGCGAGATAGAGACGACTTTGCCGCAGCGCACACGAAACAAATGTTGAACAATTAATATTTCAATTTGCTGCAATTATTCAGAGACGTATTAACTTTTCATTAAGTCATCACAGCACATTGTTTAACGGATGCTTTTTGGCAAAGGGCGAGCAGCACTTCAATTGAGACGGAAAATTGCTCGACACTTTGTACTAATTACCCACAACAGAGCTGCCAAAAATAGCAATAGATTCACAAATAGACGGGTAGACAGGCACACATATATCACTTTGGTCACACTTTGTTTGCTGTTTATTGCTATCTATGATTATTATTATTTTCTGGCTAATCCTTCGGGGGCTTTGGGGGCCTTAGTCTCGATAATTTTCACGGGACACGACGCAACGCATTTCCCAAGTTGGCGCGACGCGATTTTCCTCGAAACTGAGCAAAATTCGTTGGCATCGTTTGGCATTCAAAAGACCCAATTTGAAAGCCCGAAGAAGATCGGCTGAGATCGGCGGATCTCACGCCCTTGACTCCCACTCTCCGATGAAAATAAAAATACAAATGTACCCCACTCTCTTAGGGTTCCGTCTATTTTGTTATTTTATTGGGTTAATGTGACACACGCACTTCGGGATCTAGAACTGCCCTTCTGCGATCGTCGATTCGACGACCTTCACAGACGTTTACACATCTGCGATGTGTCCACCCCGATGCCCCGATGCCCCGGTTCCCCATCCTACATCCACATCCGCTCTCAATGATTTTCAACTTGACCGTGATATTGATTGTGTGTGCGTGCGCGGTGCGTCTGTGTGTGTTTGCCAGAAATTGGGCGCCAATAGGTGGGTGTCGCTATAATTATAGTCTTGACTTTGTGCGCGCCTCGTGCAAAAATATACGCGTTCTACAATCAGTCGGGTGTATTCGGGTTCAGATAAAATTTAAATAATGTAGGCTATGTATAATCATATCGTATAATAAAATATATCTTATATATCATATCATATCATATCACATCGTTTTATATCATAATATAATATCATATCAATCTATAAAGATCTTTAGTAAATTTTCAGGGTAATCCCCATTAAACAAACAACGTAAAATATTAATTTCTAATAAAGTGTTAAAAGTAAATGAAAATATTTAAAAACTAAAGACATGAAGTAGATTAGATTGGAATATTTTAAAAGTGGTTTTAAAAATAATATGGTATATGAAAAGTTTTAAAGACCTTAAAAGTTTTTAGAGACATGTTGCCCTCTCTATACATGTATTTCACTACATTACAGAATTCTACTTAGTTAATTTGGTTTCTATTAAATGGTAGAGCATTTGGAGGCCCCCAACCCATTTATGTCTTTCGCTAGTGGAACCAATTTCATGCAACTTTTATGCGAAGCGTGGCAATATTTTAACAACAATCTGTGTGGATGGCCACATAAAAAACACACTCACAAACAGTATCGCCGCGTGTGTGTGTTTGCCTCGTCAATGTTGTTTGTCGCGATGGTCAATTGATATGTATGGTTTGGCTGGTGAAACGCTATATCGCCGATAGATAGTTCCATAATAAACGCTGGGAAGGATGTTGTCGCCCGATTTCGGGCACTCGGAGTCTCACAATCGGAATCCATTGCAATGCCAATGCACTCGCAGCTAGCCGAAATGCGCATCGATGGCACTTGGATTTTCGATTTGGCAAAGAGCAGAGACGATTTTACTTTGACGCCCCCGCGAATTCGAGAATCGCAGAGAGACAAAAGCGAGTCACACGACCGCCGCAGACTAGAAAGAAATACTTTCCGGTGCTAACCAGTGGGTGGGATTTTGGGGATGGGAATGGGGATTGTGGGGGTTTTTGGGGGTCTTAAGGGGCTGTAAGTGGTTGCGAAAAGGGGGCGGGGTGGGTGGTTCGGGCAGAGCGATGAGAGCATTGCATTCTCGTCGCGAAATTTTGGCAAACGCGCTGACAGCTCGACCCAGTCCAGCCCCCTGTCCTTCTTGGGGTATCCAATGATTATACTAGGTGCTCCTAGAAGGTGTATTAAACTTTCGGAGGTGTGCATATAGAAGGAACGTATACCGAAATGCTTAAAATATAATATATCATATTTTTGTGCACTTCATGGATAATATATTTGTATTTTAACAGAAGTGGTACAGCTAGACAACAAATATATTCACTTTCACAAAAATCACAAAGGTATTAAGTCAAGGTTTCTAAAAGTATGCAAGAGTATTTCGTTATTCTGAAAGTCCATGGAATTATTTCAATAAGCTACGCTTCTATTTTCACTGCATACTTTTAGACACTTAGAAGGTTATCCATTTAGTTTGATATAAAATATTATTTAATGATGAGTGCATTGGGAAATAAATAAAACCTAATTACCGGGTATCCCATAATTCAACATTTTGCCGCACTTTCCCATTTAAACATATATTCCGATATGTGGCTATTAAAACAAGCCGAAAATATCGTTGGCAGCACATTTTAAGCGCAATTAAGAGACGAGGCAACTGCGGTCATCTGGCCGAGATTAAGTGGACGACACTCGCAATTGATTCGCCTCTAAATTATCTAAATTAAAGGCTGGCAAAACGTCACGGCTAAACCAGAGCAATTCTTAAAGATTTGCTGAATAATTTGCCAGTCAGGTTGAGTCAAGTTGTTCGCATTTCACAGGCATTTCAGCGACTGACACTTAGAACACCCGTTTCGTCATGTCGGCATGTCACAAAGTCTTCGCCCTGATATACATTTTTCTTTTTTAGAAGCAGCAGATAGCAAATAGCAAATAGCGAAGTGCCAAAATAGCCCGCGCACTGGCCAAGTATTTTTAAAACACTGTTTTTTATGCTCGCACGCAGAAGCCCAAATTGCCCGCTTCCTCTCTTTTTGCACATAAACAAAACGCCACTGAAATAAAAAGATAATATTGACACGTAACGCAAACATTTCATTCATTGTTTGAACATTTTTGTTGGCAATCCCCATTGTTGTTGTTTAGTGTTTGGTGCTGTATAAACAATTCATGTGAGTTATGTGACCACGGGCATGGGCTTGTGTGTGAATGATGGCCGATTTGTGGGTATTCAGTGGCCAAGGAAAGGAAATACTTGGGCAGTCACTTCCTCTCGAGCATAACTTAATTTAAATTAATTATTTGAATTGATTTGTAAGCAAATAAATTGGAAAGCTGGGGCTCTGAAAAAGCTTAGCCAATTCAGAAACCCCACCGAAAAGCTTTCCAAACTAAACAGCTCAGCAGAAATGTTCCCACACTTTTCCTTGGGAAAACTCTTCATGTCTGCGACTGCCATTTTACAAATTGATAAACTTTCCAGTTATCATTGTTTATGTATCTTTCTGGCCGAGGCCTTCATTCCCTCTTAACCTTTTGACGCTGGGAAAACTCAGCCCTTTCCTCCTCATCATTGTTTTCTCTGCTGACTGCCAAACATTTGCCAAGCCAAAAGTTTTTTCTGCTCACATTTGTTTGCTTGGGATTTGCCAAAAACAGAAGAGCCCCCAAAAAAGAACCAGAGCCAAAAACTTCAAATATAAAAAGGCAGCACAAATTTTTATTGAATTGATTTATTGACTTACTTATTTGGGCGCTCAACGCTCATAGATAAAACCTTTTTCTCAGTTTCTTTGTTTTCTCGCTGTCAGCTGGCAGCAATAACAAGGGCCCAAAATAAATATTTAGTTTTCATTTATACAATTTCCCCAGCCTCGGTTTTGGCCTCTTTGTTCGGGGCCAATTTGTGTTTAACTTTATCGGGGGGTTAATGCGAGTCTATAAAAATCAAGTTAATTGAAAAGTAACTAAGAGAAAGTCTGCGGGGATTTACTAGGGATTGTAACAGAGCCATTGAATTGTAATAAATACCTTCTCAGATATGTTGGCAAATAGTCAAAAGAAAATTAAATAGTAGTCCAAAGTGAAAAGCTATTACAAATACATTAACTCAGGAAAGTGTCAAATAAACTTTGGTCGTCAATACTGTAAGACCAGAGTGTAGCCAGTTAAAATCAATGCGATAATCGACCTCAGGAAATGGAAGAACTGCTGTCAGTCTTTGATTGATGAAATTGGTGGGAAGCTTGTCCATGATTAAATCGTGCTTTGAATAGTTAAGTAATAAAGTTAAATAGATTTATAATTTAAACTTATTTTAACTTACGTTGTATGGACAAGAATGGTTTATATTGGTGTATCTTGAATACGACTCAAAAACAAATTTTGCCACAGGATTGGTATTCGGATTTTTCAAAAACTTACAGGCGTCCACCGTGATGTTGTACATAAAGGGTTTATACCCACTGTATCGTTTCCAAATAGCGAAATTTATCTGGTATTTTTTGTATAAAAATTCAAATTAACTTTTAATGTTGCTTAAATACTTACTACGGCTTTGGAGATGGGAAGTTGATATAGCCTTAATTTCATCGAAGTATATTTATAGCTGCGATTGACAGACTTCAAAAAGCAGTAATCGTATTCACAATATGTTTTATTATAACATGTGCAAACAACGTTTGTAAATTCGACTCGGGAGTCAATCTTAAAAATACATTTAAAAAATTTAGTGAACACTGAAAATGAAAAAGCTATAGTGGACTTACTTCCTCGGCTGATTGTATAACTAAAAGAATAAGAACTAGCCAACTTCGCTTTAGAAACATTTTGTACCACTGATTTACTTCAAGCCACTAATGGATTATTCGTCAGTGAGATCACTTTAAACCAGAACATTGATCGTAATTGAGCAAAAACAATTTAAAATAGGGCACTGTGGACGTAATTATTTTTTGATCACATTTTATAGATTTTATTTATGTACATAATTAAAATTGCTATGAAATAGTACAATATACTTTAATTACTACAATACAAGATTTATGATAAAACCAACGAAATTCAAATAAGTAATCTCCCTCAGGGACGGGAAGAATTTTTGTCACCCGATGATTCACAAATTCAATGGGAAGTTTTTCCAAAATTAGGTCGTTCTGGTTAAAATTATGAACAATATTTAAATAATTAAAAAAGGTACTTCATTGTACTCACTCTGTAGGGACACGAATGGTTTATATTGGAGTATTCGATGAACGATTCAAAAATGTATTTCATAACTGGGTTTGACTTCGGATTCCTAAGAAATTTGCAGACATCCGTCGTTATATTGTAGAGGAATGGCTTGTATCCGTTTAAACGCTTCCACATTATGAAGTGCACCTATAAGTTTTTAAATAATTATTGTTAACCTATCATCATCAATTAAATAATAGCCCTGATTACCTGTATGTTCTCAAAGGGGATTTGGTACAACTTATATTTTCCGGAAATATATTTGTAGCTGCGGTTTATCGACTTCAGGTAGCAGTACTCAAACTCTCCAACTTTTTTATCAAAGGATGTGCAGTTAAAGTTTGTAAACTTAAAGTCGGAGTTAATCTGGTATTAAAATAAAATATTTCAATATATTTAAAATCCTGCAAATAGTACATACTTTATCCACTGTATAAATAACAAAAATAATAAAGAATACGAAAATCTTTTTCGTGCTCATCTTGCAGCTGCTGGAAAACTCAATACTAACTTTGCTTTTGATAGCTAGCACTTTTAACCTAAATTACTGACAAAAAATTGAAATCAGCATCGGCAATAAACAATTAAAAGAAGCTTAGAGTTTAAAAATTGCAATTTGATGAATTCTATTAAGTGTATACTAATCCATTACCACATATAAATAATTTCAAAATAATATTATTATATTATATGCCTTCTACATTCTACATATTTAAAACGCGCCAACATTTCGTATGTTTCAGAATATAAGATATACAAATGCCGTTTTTTTTTTTAAATTCAGAAAAAAAAGTATAGTGAACTATAAAGTTTTCCCCTTAAATTAATAATTCTGAATGATAACAAACAACATCGAAAGACCGTTAACAACGCACCCAAAAATCTTAAAGTAAGTAAATTTTTGGGTGTGTTGTTAACGGTCTTTCGAATTTGTATAGTTTTTAAATTTTTTTTTTTAATAGAATAGAATAAATAGCGCTAGAAACAAATCAACCTTCACCATTTATGAAAGAGTTCCATAAACTTCGGCTAAGGCAGTTCTATTGTTACCAATCAGCCAGTACATTCTAAAAAGATATTTACCATCCGGAAAAGGAAGAACGTCAGTGATTCGGTGATTTACAAAGTCGATGGGAAGCTTATCCAATATAATACCGTGCTTAAATAAGATCATTCAGAATATCATCCGGAACATATAAGGGAATACGTACTGTTAGTGGACAATGGTTTATATTTGAGTAATTAGAGAATGAGTCGTAAAGATACTTTAGTACGGGATTCGAATTTTGATTGTTCAGGAAAAAACAAAGATCCAATGTAATATTATACATAAATGGCTTGTATCCATTATATCGTTTCCACAGAGCCACATTCGCCTTGAATAAATTAAAAAATATTAATATCTTATGACGGACTTGAAGCTGAACTTACCCTGAGTTGAGTTATAGGAAGTTTCTTTGGATTAAATTTTCCGGAAATATATTTGTATGTACGGTTTACAGACTTTAGGTAGCAATACTCGAATTCACCAAAGTTTTTATTCAAGGACTCGCAGATAAAATTCGTAAACTCAAATCGTGATTCAATCTAAATAGTATATTAAATTAACTAAACTGAAATTGATTGAATTGTTAAAATACCTGAAGGACTAAATAGACTAGCAAAAAAATTATGACAAGAAAAAAAACCCTAGTGCACATCTTGATACCTTCGTTATTTAACAAATACTAAAATCGTCAGGCCAATATTAGTATTGATATTCACTATCGTGGAAATGAATTGTGAACAATTAAAAACGAATTATATATTCCGCAATACATATGTTAAAGGTATTATCGTATTCAGTGAAATTGGTATTTTATATTTGCACCAAAAATGGTATACTTAAATATTTGGGAAACATTAAATAAAATATTAATATCAGCTTAGGCAGTTGAAGAGTTTAGCTGAAGCTCGGTAACCTCTCAATCGTTTATCTTGTTCTGGCAGCCAGTTTGACCAGTTTTGGGCCTCGGGTCAATATCTACGAACTGGGATCGCTCGTTATGCTCATCACGTGGAGCGCATTAATTTGCACACATGATAACCCATCGACAAACCCACCGGTTCCCCTGAAGTTGGGCGGGTAATGCAGCTTGCCGCTAGATTTGCCTTATATGAGCTGCAAATTGGTTGCTCACGTAAATGATTTTCATTTTCCAATCATAACATTACGCGTGCCTGCACTGCCAATACTCACCTGCCGGGGAAAATATATCTGGCATCTGGAAATCCGGCGAGGCGAGGGAATCCGTAAACATTTGCGGCACTCACAATTTGGCTGCCGCTGATTACAATGCGGTGAATTGAATTAACATATTGGCCGCCGGGCGGAATTACGGAAGCTGAGTGCCGGTGGCTGGGAGCTCTGGATATGGCTTAAACTGTCTACAAATAATATTGCGAGTGAGCCGTGGGTGGTGGGCGCCATTGCCATTATTTATGGCCCCCAAACGCGACTTGTTTGCCTTTTGTTAATGACGAGGCGAAAGTATAAAGCACAAAGTGCCGACAATTGGCAGCAGCTGAAACAGGAGCAGGATCCGAAGGATCCAAAGCTGTGAAGCTCGCAAAAAAGTTAATTAAAAGTGCAATCAAGCAGCAGCCCGGACCGCAGAAAGAAAGCAGGGGCGGGGGGCCACAGGGGGAGGGGTCGATAGGGCACCAGGTCCTGAACGAAGCTGACATTTTGCCTGCAACGGAGACGACAAAAATAGATGAAGGCAAGGAAAGCAATTTCCACACCGCAAAAATACACGGAGATATTCATGCAACAAATCCTAATACTTTTAATTTAGAGTTATAGGAACTAAATTTAATTTACTTAAGGATGGAAGTTTTTTTAAAGTTATCCCATTACTCGAAATCGATTCGAAAAATGCTTAGAGGACGAAAAAAAAGTCTATATCTCTATTATAATTTATTATATCAACTCTACAAGCACACATTTTTACTGCATACTTTTAAGCACCTTTTAAAATGATTTAAGATATCTTTACATTACAATCTATTTTTAAAATTTATAAATATGTATATATTAGAAAAATTCCAGATTGACCATCAATTAGTATCAATTTCTTTCAGTGCGTCACATCATGGTTCATGGGGTCATGTGTAGCATGTTGTATATAAGTCCCATCTCAAATACGAGCACGTCTAAGTGGGGCGAGGTATAAGGGGTTGAGGGCAGGTGCCTACCTGGAGCATCGCACAAATTGCTGCAATTATAGCCGCCATAAATTATAACAACTTAAAGCTTAGGTAAACGAGGCAAAGCCGGAAAATAGATAAAATGATAAGAGGAGTAAAGAAGCGGAAGCGAGAATGAGATGAGACTTTGGAAAATGCATTTAATTGATTTCCCTGCTCGTCCTTGGCTTTTCTTGACAGGCAATATAATTTTTATTGCTTCTCATTTCCACCAAGAACGCTTTTTTTCCACCATTTTTTGCAGGTGCCAAAGTTCCCCCGATTATGATTTATGGGGTGGAACTGTTGATGATAAAAATAAATTTATGAGTCCTGGAACTTTGAAAGATTAATTTATTAGTTTTCCATTACTGTAGCGATTTGTGGAGGGTTTGACAAGTTGGTTGTACAATTCATGTTTTATGAGGGAGGCATTTTCATAGTGCTTATTTACGATAAAAGCATTGATCCTTAATTTCTTTTAATTTTCATTTATTATATAATTACATTGTACAGGATTAATAAAACAATCTACCTAAGTTTAATTTTTAGAACTGATACAGTTGTTCTCGCAAACCACATCCAATTGTATTACACAAAAGCCGTTTAGGTTCAATTAAATGTGTCTGAAACTTAATAGCCACCAGCTTGGGGAGTTCTTGTGGTTTTTGAACTGTCAACACATCAATTAATTAACCATTAGGACCTTCATTGTTGGTCCTGTGAACGCCCTTTGAGTGGCCAATCCGGCGACTGCGGTTGTCATAATTACCAGTCCCATCGCTCAAGTTCAACTGCTTGGACATTGGGCCCAATGAAGTTGTGGCTTCAACCAGTTTAAAAGGCCGAGATCCTTGCTCCCCGCACTTAATGTGCCATAAAGGATGGCCACAAGCGCAAATACATCCGATGTATGTAATTACGAACTCTGACCTTGGTTGAGTGAGTGGTTTTCAGCATTTTGATTCAATTTCCCGCTGAGCTTTGCTTGCGGGCGGCCAATTAAAAGTAATTTAATAGCGCGTTGTAATAATTCCGTTTCCACTTCTTGGCTCCGACAAATTTAATAGCCATACCGCTTGGGTTTTCCTGTGGCGTGTCTCGCGTCTTCTATTAGTGTGCAAATCATATTTATTTATTAGTTCTAATTGCATTGGCCAGGTGGAGAGGCCAAGGAATCGCTCGGAAAGGCAGCCGGCAGCTGTGGTCTGTCTAACAAACATTATTGCATCTGAAAGTTAAGGCCCCTATTATTATGTTACCCTTTCCTCGGAATCATACCTTTAGTTTTACTTTAAGTAAGTAAGTAAGTAAAATCTCAAATATATATACTTAGCAAAACATTGTTTTAACAAAACATACTCAAATTAATTTTAAAAAAATTTTAAATTGTACAATTTGTAGGTATTGCAGAAAGTTGTATCTATATTTCTATGTATCTGAACCAGAAATAAAATGAATTAATTTCAGAAGTGAGGGATGTGTCTTCAAACATTTTGATTTAATTACGTAAAAGGCATCCCCCAGGACCTTTTCTTAGGGACTATTGGATGCCAAGCCAAAGGTCATTCTTTATCCATATCAGTCCGTTTCGTGCCCTCATAAGTATCAAATTTTGGGTGAGAGCATGCGGGACTCCTGGCATTTCAATTACGAATTTAGCTTGCTTTTCCAATTCCATTTTCCCCCAGCCTCACTGGAAAGATATTTCTGTGTTTTGGGCTTGTACGCCGTACAATCCTGCAACAGCTGCAGATGAAAATTGCAAATGAAACTTAGCTGCGCTCAGCCGAAGTAAGCTGAAGTGGAAGTGGAGGAGTCCTGTGAGTCCTGGGAGGTCCTGTGAGCCGAAAAGGGGGGTAAGCAGGACTCGCAAGTGCCTCTGAGCTGGCTTGAGATCCTACGGTCGATGCACAAATCAACGTTAAGTGCATGTAACTCTCACAGACACAGACACACACACCGGAAGTCCTTTGGCCCCTGCACTTGTGATGGTGTCAAAGTTGCATGTTATTGCACCAACATTATTTCTTCCCCTCCGAAAGTGCAGTGGTGTGCGTGGGAGGGCGCCATATTATACACGGGTATGGGTGCATGTTTACAATTTGAATTAGGGTGAAACATAACACATGTACCAACGACAATTAGAACCCATAACTCTCACTAACTTTAATGGTTCGTATTGGAGAGCAATTAAAGCCGACCAATATCTGTAGTTCAAAGCCATTTTATTGTCTACAGCCACATTATTGCATATTTAGACTCAACTATATTGGGAATACAAATCGTGTTCTTGTTGTCTTTGGAAATATAAGAACCTTTTAGATTTAGGTCAATCGCTTGTACAGGTGTCTAGGTGTATGCAATAAATATATCCACCTTGTTTTTCCAATTGAATGGATCTTCAGGCACCCGTAAAATAGTTTTATGACCGTAGAGATTTTATATAAAAATTTTGGTAAAGGAAGAATTGTGAAAACAAAATGTCCTTTTAATCAAAGGATACCTACCTAAAAGATTGACTTTTACTTCGAAAACGAGTATCCACTCTAATATCCACAGATACATGCATGAGTTCACAAATGTTTGTTGGCTTTGAGGTTTCTTTTGCGGTGTGGCCCATGTTATCGTTTTTGGCCAAACACTTTTTGCCATCTTCGTACACTGATTAATTGCATTTCAAGTGCTTGAGGGCGGGGTCTGGGGTCGGAGGTCAAGTGTGGGGGTGCAACCACATGTGCAAACGAGCCAATTCATTAGCACCATTCGACACAAAATCCGAATTAACCCAATCTCGGTGGACGAGTCGTCCGGTTAAGTCGGAAACTCACTTTTAAAATTGCTCATAAACTTTTTCAATTTCAGCGGGGCCAAAACGGAAAAAAATCATGGCGGAAGCGGTGGAACCGGAAAACCGGAAAAACAAGCAAACTTACTGGAGTGCTCAGCCAACATGCTGAAAATGTAGACATCAACCGCACCCGAAGCGAATGGCCCAAATGAAGTGGAACTTCTGGGGGCCACAAAACCCCTTTCGAGCCCCCCTCGAAATCCCCCTGTGGCAGCTATTTTATGCGCAATGCGTGCCACGACTGCATGGCAGGAAAAACACAAATCGAAGATGGAGTGGAATGCCAACAATCGGCAACAAAAACGGAAAAACAAGGGCGATTTTCCTTGCCCTACGCAAAGAGTCAATTGTTTTTCAGTCCCTTGGGCCAGAATATTATTGTCATCCGATGATTCCACAAATTTAACCCAACGCAAAGGAACTTCCAAGTTTAACGCTTCATTTTGGTTTCATTGCTTGAAGTAATGTAGTAAGTTTAATCACTTATCTCAGTTGTGTTAGGAAATGTTATCATAGTTGATGATTTTATAAAATATTTCTTTATAAAAGCTTTACTTCAACAGCTAAAAAAACAAGGGTAGTGGTCTACAGCTGGTTGCTTTTCAACTCAATTCGTCTGAATAACCAAGGGACCAATTGCAATTAAAACTTTTAACTCGAACGAAATCCATAAAAATTAGTAAATTATCAACTTTAATTGATTACGTTGTGCTTCGATTGTTTGCGTAGTATAAAACCCCGTATTATGGCATCTCAAAATCATCATCACCATCGGAGTGTTCTCCAAACTAAAGTTCTGCTTCTCCGATTCTCAGACTGCTTTTCCACTTTCCGACTGGCGCAACTTTAATGCTCTACACCTTCTCCATGTGGCAACATCGTACACTTTTGATGGGAAAAGTTTAATAGCTTTCGACAATAAAACTTCACCTATTATGTAACAAAGCCCAGAACTGAACAGAACGCTTACCGCCAACGACTCCATCGTTTTGCCCATCCCACGCCCCAAGTTCCTGTCGATCGACTCACGGACTAGTGGTGCACTGGGGGAAATATATCTACATTTAATATTAAAACAGTTTTAAGGGAATTTATTTTGACTTTTTATCTATCATTTTCCAGTACAAAATGTTTTCGAGAACTAAAATTCCCATATCAAGTCTTCATTAAATGCTAAAAATGTAGTTCTTAAATGTTTTTTTTTTATTATTTCTAATATAAGCTTTACTTCAACAGAATCAAATAGATTTAAGCAAGGGAAGTGATCTACTTCTTGTGATAATATATTTCTGTTTTTAAATAAATTAAACTTTCAGTGTATTGGTAGTATCTTGGCTACAAGCGTATTTTATTGGCTGCTACCAAAGAGGCACTGAAATAGACAAGAAGTCGGGAGGAGTCCCCATTTGAATGCGGCACATGAGGGGCCGATGGCCCCTAAAGCACCGCCCTTAACCCCCTAGTTGCCCTAGAGGCCCGCTCCCTTAACCCCCACTCGCCCATTACCACTCTGCAATCCCAATCCATTGGGGTTTTGGCTTTTATTGCGCGCTGGCTCATTGCCTTCCAATATTAAATTTCGGCTTAGCAGCCGGGTTAAAGGTCCTGTTCCTTCGGTTCCTTCCTGTTTTTCCTGTGCGAGTTATCTCCGGCCTTCCATCTCGCCATGTTTGCTTTGGCGCCCCGCTGGATGGCTCTATTTCCTCGATCATCAGCGATATGCCCATGCATATAATTACATTTTTTTGAATGTTTATTAAAATTGTTTTGAGCCGAAAGTTTGGCACTCGATTTTTAATGAAAAAATTGCTCTTATACCCGTACAAAAGAGAAAGCTAGTCGAGGATAAAGTTTTTTGCTGCCAAGTCACTAATGTTGGTTTACTTTCCATTTATTTCTTCGCTCGCGCATTAAAATACTTGGGCATTACTTTTTGCCTGATGAAGGAAACAATTTGCATTGCAAAAAAGAGAAAAGCGAAGTATAAAATTGATTATCATTATAATTGTAAATTGTTTTCCAAAGTCGACATTTGAAGTTATTCCCACAAATCCCTCTGGACTTGGATTCATGGGAGTGGCAGATATAAACTGCATGGGGAGAGTACTCAATTCTGATTTCACATAGTTCTCTTCTCGGTCAGGAAAATTCAATTTCGGCAACTCATGCGTTTAATAAGCTTTTCCTTTCTGCCTTCGATATTGGAATCGAGAGAACGGGAAGCCTGGACCAGGGAAACATATCCTTTTAACCCATTTAAGTTATCCGAGCCCCGCAGCTGTCACAGTCTGGCGATTTGGGGTCCTTTGTCTTTGGATTTCCCTCCGCTTTTCCCCAGCCGTGTCGAAGGTCAGCTGCCGTTGGACGTGGGCTCACATTTGCCCAAATCGAGTGACACCCACACGGCGGAGCTCTTACTGCAAAATTTATTGTTTCCCAATATATGCAAAATATGCTGGTGCTCTGTGGATGAGCGTACCGATTTCTATTTACCCATTCTCGGGGTTCAAATTCCTAACTGTGTTTTAGGGAACAGTTTAACATTTTTGAGGACCCATAGGAAAATATAAAAGTCCTACCGTCGTTGTATTACTAACAGAATCAGTATAAACTTTTTGCAAATTTTCTTCATTATGTATTTCAAAAGTAACTATAAAATGGAATCTGAAAATGCAATGGCACTGAAGATTAAAGTATTAAATTATTTTTAAATTAAAAAGTCTTTAAGTTTATTATATTGTGTTTCCTGGAAGAATTTGGTTGTGAAAAGTGAAAGCTTGTGGTTAAAGTGATTCTTTGACTGAGGATACTTAGCGAAAAAAATGCAGACCCTTAATTACCTTTAATAAGCTTATGATTATTTCTTTTTGAAGAAAATAAAATGCCTTCAATTCCAGTAATGGGTACACATATTTTGGTGGAGCAGCACATTCCCCGCCGTATCCTTGGAAACCCCAAACTCAGTGAGTGTCTGTATTGCGGTTGCCGCAATTGAATGTGTCCTGTTATTGCTGCTGATGCTGCTCCTGCGACTCCTGCGATTCCTGGCAGCGGCATTTTGACACAAAATGTGAAATTTGTCCGTCAGTCACTGGGGAAATTTCGTCCTGTTCGAGAGCGAATCATTTTTCGGGGGCTCGGGGGTTTCGGGATTGTGGATTGGGAATGTCCTGGCACACGTGCTCGTGATGCGAGTACAACGGTATCGCTTGCCGCATTGCTGCTCCTAACAATGACAAACATATTCAAAACTCACCCCTTCGCATTTCCGGTCCGTGTTTGCCTTTTCGGAGTGGAGCAACTTTACACATTTGGCAGTTTATTTATAGCCTCACATCCTGAATCAGGGCTCCAAAGTTTATGCCAGCGGAATATCATGAAGTAGAGTAACTTTTCGAAAACTCGCAAAAGTTTAGTGACTGCAATAAAATAAGCTTAGGGATGGCCTGGATCTCAGATTTGGTGTTGGCCAATCGGGATCATGTGGGAAAGTAGCTGGCACTCTTAAATTTAAGGTGAAAACTTTTTAAACAAATAGCTAATTTGAGGAAATTTATCTAAAACTTATTTTTTGTGCTGTGGTTCAAGTGCAGTTTGTTAAACTATAAAGGCTTTAAAGTTGTATTAGGAAAACTAAAAAGGGAACAACTATAATATCCTTAATGTATATAATAGGTACTATTTTAAAGACTTTTTAAAGAGTTATATCAAGTTATTTATAAATTGTATATTAACTGTGCAAATTATTTTAAAAACAATAAGATTTTTGGAAATACATTTTTAGTCATTACATTTTAGTTATAATAATATAATTATGGCGTACCAAAAAGCTTCATTACTGAATATAGGGTCAGGGAAATATTTCGGATATATCTCCCTGCATAAACCCCTCAAAACCCATCTGCTTGTTTGTCAAACGAGCGACATAGCGCTGTTTAAAGAGTCTTTGTTGCGGGATATATGCAGATGGAAAACAGATATGATTACCCGCAATAATTTTCGCTATTGTGTGGCTGCCATGGATTCGATTCGATTCGGTTATCTGAAAGCAGGAAAAGTGTTGCCGATCGATTGATTTAAATGGCTTTGAAATGGGAGCTGAATCGGTATTGGTTTACTAATTGTTTGCTCGACTCCGTCTGGTCAATCGATTTGGAAAGGCTTTTGTCTCGAGGAGGCGGTTAGGGCCAACCGAGTAGATGCCAAATTAAATGTTTCAGACAAAAGACAAATCGCTCTGTCAAATAACACAAAATCCAATTTATTCGCCTGACAATTGTCCTGCTGAAGGGATCAATATCAATTGCCTGCATGTGTATCCGTCTGCCATTGCTTTTCTTTCCCAATTGAAAACCGAAAACTGAAAACTGCACTGGGACTTCATTTTACGCTCTGCCAACTACAATTGGCCAAAAAGCATTTGGCCATGCCCTCAAAGTCCAACAAACTTATGCAAATTCGAGCCACCGAGCTTGTTGTTCCTGTGCAATTTAAATGCGTTTAGCGTTTAAAAGTTGAAATCGCTTCCTATTATGATGCTATTATTGTTGGGGCGAGTTTCAGTAAGCGGCTTAACTGAATTTTCGAATTTTCCAACTGGCGACAACGCACAAAACACACAGAACAAATTTCCCAACTATGTATTTACTTAAGGCATCAGGCATCAGATTGTGTTGCCATTGTTGTTCAGCCTGCTCGCATTTGGCTGAAAAAATAAGTTGACACATTTTCTGATTGTTTACAAATTTGGGCAGTCATGCAGAAGCGGGCGGTCCTTGGTCCTTGGTCCTTGGTCCTGGGAAGGCCAGGACCTCTTGCCTCGCCAAAAACTTAATCCAAACTTTGCATAAAGGCATGTGGCAGGGATTTATATCCACTACAATATAGGTTTTTCGGCTCTTTTCCCCTGTGCCCCCTGTGTGTGTGTTTGCTGGTGCTGGGGAAAACTTGGCCCGGCCTCATAGAAAGGGTTAGTTTTTCGTTCGTTTTCGTTTCCAAACAAAAACGCAAACATGAAAGCAAAGATTTAGTGCGTGTCGGCATGAACTTGGATTGTCTGCAGATGTATTGTTGGACTTTTCCGGGGGGCAGACACAGTGATATTCCTGTGATATTCTTACCAGAAACATCTTTTGCCAATTCGGTTGCGAGTTTAAGCCCATGCCGTTGGCCAGGCAATGAATATTTATGGCTCCTGAATATCCAGGAAATCCATGAGTGTGTTTTGGGCGGCTGGAGAAATGGGACCAGGTGTATCGCTCTTGGCATTGAACCATTTAGCAAGGGTATTTTGGGCTGACAAACCTGACATTTTAAAGGGGATATTGTATTCGTAAAATATTATCTGGGGATTAGAAAGCCATTACCGTTTATTTGGGGGGATATAATATTGGGTCTATTTAGAAATGTATTTGCTAGAAACTTAATCTTAACATAATATTTAATATAATAATAAAGGGGTCTAAAGATGTGCAACAAGAAAAGAAAGTCGTCTTACGAAATGATATCACGAATATAAAATATATTCTTGCATACTTTTAGACACCTCTGATCTGATTATACTGCAATGTATTCTTTTTATGGATTTTAAAATATCATCACTCAACTTAATAATTTAGTGGATGGCATTTAAAGTGTGCTAGTGCCATCGCCTCCTTAACCCTTTCGCTTTTCTTAGCCCAACACATTTTTCCCGAAAGTGATGTGCCATAACCGTAGCCCACAAACCCCAAGTTAACCCACCCAAAATTTGATGCCGAAAGTTCCAAAGTTCCCTGGAATCCCCTAAAGTAGGCAACAAAAATTAATTGGAAATCACAATCATGGCAGACTGTTCACACCTACACGTGTGCGTTTATGACATTGATTGCCCGCACGCACACTTGGGCGCAGGCACACACACATATGGACTCGCTGGGAAATCCCAAAGGATTAATTAAATAATTTATATGGGCTTTTGTTTAGTCGTAAGTTGATTAAGCCATGCTGGCCCACTCAAAAGCGCATAAAGGCCGTGCGTGCGAGTGACAGCTTTTATGTGGCTGTGGCTGTGGCCGAGTTGCACAAATTGCCGAACGAGCGGCTAATGATAGACAAACGTTTGGGCCACGTTCGACTTGACTTGACTTGACTTGGCTCGAATTGACTTGGCCAAATGTCACTGACACCGCACAAAGGCAGGCTGTGGGGATTGTTGGCCTCTGATTAGCTGTCGATATCCGAGGGGCGCAGACACGCGATAACACGTGCCAATTAGAGCTGCAAAGCACCTGAAACCAGCGATCCCATTGCCAGGTAATTGCGCCAAATTCTGTCGACCCATCGACTGCCTAAATTTAGACAAATCTCTGCGGACCCTTCAGCTCCCTAGCCGTTTAAATTCAAATTAATAGCATTTAATTAACAAGCCGGCCGATTGGCTTGATTGGAGTGCTGATTGTACTGCTAATGTTTTCCCATTCACACCTAATTATTGTCACCAACCAAGCGAGCAAACATTGCAAATTAATTAGTCAATATTTGACCTGTCAGGTGGGTAAGCGAAAAAGGTTATCTAACCGTGTTCATGGCCAGAAGCCAATATAATAAAATGCAAAAACAATAACAGTAAAAGAGAGACCAGGAAAATCGTAAAATAAGATTATTTTAACATTTATAGAAATTGTCAAGTGAGTATTATTTAACTTTTACAGTGATATTAGTCAATTTTTATTTCTTAAGGTGCAACACAATATTTTAAGTACGGATGACTACATATCGTTTTTCCACTGCATACTTTAAAACACCTTTAAGGGTAACCCTTACACTTCAGCGGTTTAAACACACACCGAAACGTAGTTTAAATTTTCCTTAAAACTTTAATAAATCAAAGAAAAGCCTCTGAAAACCTCAATGAACAGGAACTGAGCAGCCATTCACTCGAGCTGTGAAAGTTTCCAAGCGCCCGCCTTTCTCCTCGGTTGACGCATTAGCGAAATGTGATGCCAATGAAATTTTAATCAAGTCGAATGGCGACGCCTTCAAAGGCTTAATTAAGCCGAAAAGAGTCCGAGTCAGTGGTGCTTCCGCCAACGGAGGACACTTGGCGGACTGACTGTGTTTAAGTGCGACAAGCGGATATCCGGCCGCCATTCAATGGAAAATACAATTCAGGGGAACAATAACAACAAACAGGGCCAATACCAGAACACCAGAATGCCAGAAGCCGAAATAAAAGGAAGCAAAACAAAGCAAAACAGCCGCAGACAGTTGAATGGAAAATGACAAAACACGACTTGAAATTTGACGTTCAGGAAAGTCAGGGGTGCCGTTAGCTCGCCATTTCCCGCTTTTCCACCTCCCCCGATTTTCCCCCAGCAGAAATAAGAGGAAGCCCGCCGAGAGCAGCAACATTGTTTTTAATATCCGCTAAAATTGTTGTTTATACAATGTCGCCGGGAATGAGTCGCATAGTTGTCCCCGCCCTCGCCCTCCGGCATTGTTGTTGCAATGGTTGTTGCAACTTTTTGTTGCAAGTTATTGTTGCTGCTGCTGCAAGCATTTGCGGTCGGCTTCGGGGCTTTTGGGGCAGCTCTGTTGGCGGCATCCGCGCGGAGCTGCAATAATGCAAATTGTAGTTGATTGCCCCGCCCGCAATGCCACACCAAATTGTAACTTAAGGCATTTGCATTTTGTCCTTTTCCGGCGAATATTTCAGCTGAGGAAGTTAAGGCGAAGCGGAGGAAAAAGCTAAATGGAATTCTGGATTCAGCAAAGAAATTTGGCCATTCACAAGCATTACATTAAGCCAAGCTTAATAATTAGCAAGTATAATTGCATAACATAAACTAGCAAAACAAAGTACAGCAGTGGAAAGTTGAAGTATTACCCATTTTATTGCATTTACTTCATTTCTGGCTTAATAAAAAATTAATAATATTAAATTAAGTGGGTAATTTCGATGTTTTTATTCAACCTTTAACAAACGTTAACATTGAATAGACATAGCTTGTACTAGAACATTTTTTAAGCTAGCTATTCACTTTTTATTTCAAAGTAATTTGATTCTAGAGCATTTTTACTCTCGTACTACTAGAAAAACACAGTTTGGCGAACTCTTTTACAGCACTTTGCGTTTTTGACCCCACTAGCTAGTGGCCCTTCAGATTTAAGCACAAAGTTCAAAAAAATGAACATGGCCCTGTCTGTGATGCAACTTTAATGTCTCACCAACCGCAGCACGGGTAAATGCTTAAATTCAGAGTGAGTTTAGTTTCCACTTGGTGACCCCTGACCCCGTCTCCTTTTCCAGCCGGAAAAGTTCCCTCAACAGCTGCAACTTGTGAAACTTTTGACTCTGGTTTTCACTCCTTTGGGGATTTTGTATGCAGGTTTTTCGGTAATTGAGTATAATGGTGCATTAATTATTTACAATTGTTTGAAATTGGTGAAACAAAAGTTATAAATACTTTCAAGATTAATTAGAGCGTTTGTTTCACTTTGTTGGCAACTTATAGAGATATTCGACTGTGTACCAACAGCTGGTTCCTCGAAATTGAAAAGTTTTCGTCCGCCAGCCAAATGATTTTCATTTAAATGGTGGTCATCCTTTCATTGAGTTCTTCAAAGGATAAATTATTCATCTGGTTTTCATTAAAATTGTTTATTTTAATTATGATAATATGGCTTTGATTTTATGTGCTCTGATATAACATTAAATGTTCAAACATTTGTTGCCAGCGAGTATCCGTTTCCGATTTTGTTGAGCATATGTTGCAGTCCTTGAAAGAAATACATAATGGGAAAGTTACCACTACGATGGTCTATAAATAGTGAAAGCATTTATTGATCGATGCGTGTGACCAAGTTTCTATTGTATTCATAGAGCCAGGTACAATAGGAAATTTCTGAAGGATTTTTACATGTGTCCTAAATAGATCTATTTTATCATTACTTTACTTCAATTCAGAAAACATTCTTTAAATTATTTCCACATAATAAAAAGGAGTGCTCTCTTTCCAATGATCCGAGTATTTATTTAGTAGCACTTTGAGTTTAGATAACTTCACACATGTTTAAGTTAACTGGAATTCCAATTAAGTACAAAAAACAAGCTCACAAACGAGGGTGGTGAATATTTAAATAGGAAAACTTCAGGCAACCGACTTGTGTACATATAAAAATTCCTTTAAATGTAATTTGCATACGGAGCTTGGAGCAAGTACTCTGGTCATGTTTAACTTTAGATATTTACTGGATGACCGGCCAGAAAGCCAAAAAAGCGTCTGGCACATTATGCAAAGTCAGCAGAAACTAAGCGAATGCTAAATTGCGTAGGCCTCAGTGCGTATACTTAATTAACTACAAGTCGGACATGTGTTTACAGAAAAGATGGGGGAGCTGTCCTCTTTTGGGGGATGTGAGGAAAAGTTTCTGAGCTGGGACCTGATTTTTGTAAATATTTAGTTAGGCCGGACGACCTTTCGTTGCAAAACTAATTAAATAGGCAGTTTGATTTGAGCAAAAGTCTCGGGTGTCCCCAGTAAAGTTAGGCAAATATTGGCCTAGGTCCCATGAATGCAATTTTAAGGCGAGGTCTTTATTATTTGCACAGTGCTGCAAAAGCGCAGTGCACACAAAAGTGGGGCAATGCAAGATTTCACCTGGATTTCGGCCCAAAGTCGAAGCCATTGTGCAAACACTGGGCATCAGCCGCAAAAGTAATCAAATTTTACAGCTGGAATGGGACACGAACTACGATTTGTCACTTGGCAGCCAGGCAGCCAGGTTTGCTCTTCTGGTTTCTGGGCCAACACGTCGTATACGCAGTATCTGCATTCACATTTGCATTTCCAATTCCATTCCCATTTGCTTGTTGCATTGGCAAGTAAATATAAACGACTATTTATTGCATTCGAATTGATTTGCCATGTGGCCCAGCAGTTTCAATTTGTGTGTCAGTTTAACTTTCTATCCGTGAGCCACCCCCTTTGGGTGTCTTTTAATTAAGGCAAACTGCTCGGTGGAAAGGTCACTTAATTAATATTGATTATGATGGTCTTTGAACGCTCTTTTATCCCACTAATGCATCTTGCATTCATGGCACATAATTGACTGCTGGATTATCATCCTTTAACCGCTTTCCACCCAGCTCATTCTCGTTCCACATTTCATTCTTGGCTAATAAAGCGAGCTGCAGCTACAGCTGTTCGTGGCTAGAAAAACAACATTTAAATTGGAATTTTTCATCTACATGGCCGGGAAATTCTTCCAGCACTCCGATGTCGGGGATGCCAGGGGAATTGCTGAGCGCACAGACATGGCTTGCATATGTGGGTGTCATAATTCATGGCGATTTTGGCTCTATCTCGGCCTGGAAAATCGAGCCAATTTATGCTGCTGCTCGCAAATCATGTTGATTTTCTCCAATTCAATTATCTGCATTTTGCTTCTTTTTGAGCGGACACTCGCATTCAATTGTCTGGAAACAGAGTCAGCGATTTGCAGACTAAGTGGCTGATTAGGGGCTACTTAGCATAACACCTGCAATGAAAACGAGGACAATTTGTCATTATTTTGGAAAGAAAATGAAGCTGTTTATGAGTAGGATTTATATTTTATGTATTTTGACTCTTAAATTTGCATGCAAATTCCAGCATTAAATTATTTGCCGGGCCTTTTTCATCTAAAATGGCCATAAATACCCTCAATTTATGTCAATTCGATTTGCCTGTGGCCACCCACACTCACCCACACATGCACAAGCACACATACCAATGCCGTTGGCCATTTGGACGATGCCTATTATGGCCGCTTCTTTTCTGCCACCGACTTTTCCGCCACTGATGCGTGGAAATTCAATCTGCCCGTGGTCGCTGCAATTTGTGTTTTTCTTTGCCTGTTTAGTTACAGTTTTTTATTGCCTCGGTATTGGTTATATACTGGGGCGATCAAATTGTTGGTAGCAGCGCATTAGCCTTGGCAAAGTGTTTCATTGCCCGACGATTTTTCTTGCGGTTCAATGGTATGCGAATTGGAACACTCATAAAAATGTGTAAGGGATATATTTGTGGTAAAAATTGTTTCGATTTATATACGTTTCAGTTGTTAATACAAATTTGTGCTTAGTAAATTTATCACCTAAGATAATATTTTAATTGTAATCGCTGATTTAAAACACATTTAAGGCTTAATTAATATAAAATGTTTAATAAATTGTGATTCATTTTATTTTAAATATTTCGAAAAAGTCAATAGAAATTATAAATCCAAAATACCTTACTTTCTCGTAGAGAAAACTGGAAATAGGTAGATTTCTTAATTTCAATTCCAATCGATAATTTAATAACCAAATTGTTCTCCGTGTAGCTGCCGCCCAATGTGATTAGTTGTATTTTCCTCCTTGTTGTATGTAGTTATATATTTTTATTAGATTCGCAATTTCGCAGCCCTGCGTTACGTTTTTTTTAGCACGCCCACGAAATGCTGCTGGTCATGTCGGAATTCTGGGGGAAATGCTGCGGGAAACTAGATTCGCTGGATATTAACAAGTGCCGCTCGACTCCAAGTTTACTTTCTCTGAGGGAAAGTTTTTACGGCAGGCGGCGAAATTGCAAAGGCAGCCAAATGAAGGTTGAACGCATAAAAAGCGTCATTCAAATTAAGGACATTATTACTTTCAGCCCCCGCTTTTCCACACTTTTCCATTTCCCGGCGCGCTCTTCTTCAAAGTGCGAGTGTGTAACGCATTTAAATGGAAATGTCAGCGTTGCGGAAACTCGCAATGGTTTTGGCTTAGCTCCCTTTCTCCCTTACTTTCTCTCCTATTTCTCCCTTTCACCTGCTTTAATTGTCTGCCTCATGTGTGTGCGTGTGTGTGTGGGTGTCATAATACCTTTTTACATTTGCCACTTGCCTTTTTGTGCTCCTTATTTATGCATTCCGTTCATTTATTTTTCATTTATTGCCTCTGTGTGCTCGACATTTGCATTTCGCTTTCTTTCTGCTTTTTGTTGCATACTTTTGAGCGGCGCGCCAAATGTTAATCACACGCCACGTTGTCTGACGGGGCTCTAATTGAATTGCTTTGACGGCTCTGACGGCTTTGAGGCCAGGTCAACGGCAGGCTCAGCCGGAGTTTAATCTTCGAGGGAAAGCACCTGCTTTGATCTCGGCCGCCTGATAATCAGTCGAGCGAGTGTTTCTCTTATCAATTGGCAGGGAATCTCAGGTCGGGACACTCAGGTGTCAGCAAATGTCAAAGATCCGGCAAAACAAAACAAAATACATTTTAGATGGCAGCAGCAGTGGCGGTGTGAAATTTAATCAAATAAATTAGCAATAAAGTTTTATTCTCGCCGTCCCCTGCGTTACACGTTGCGTATACGAGATGTCGAAGTGGGCTTTTATTGCCCGTCAGCTTTTTGCGTTTGCAGCGCCGTTTTTTGGGGGGTTTTCAAAGGTTTCCCGGTTTTTATTTCCCCAGTTTCAATTAACATTGTCAGTTTGATGCGACCCCCCGGTTTAAACCGAATTAAAACCGTCGGGATCGGGGGATTAAAGCACTCCCCCGAAACCTACACACATGTCAAGCTGTCGAAATGTCCGTTTAATTAGGCCCGCAAGAAGGATGTGATAAGGGTGAGGCTTAGGGGTTTTTAAGCTAGTGCCACGCACCGAACCTATTTATAAGCCGCCTGGATTCTGGATGCTGGATTCTGGACCTTATATCCCCTCAAAGGCAGAAGTTAATTGAATTTTGTTTCTGTTTTTCTTTCGGCTTGCCGAGTGCGTGACTCTCCGATAGTTGGCAGACTGTGGGATGGCAAACATTAAATTGGTTTCGGCGAAGACTCACCACCATAAACCATAACTACGTGCATAAATTTGAGCACCATTAGCGATTTAGAGGCGCCAAAAGTTCTGGCAGCGATTATCAATACAATTTGCCAGCCGCCAGCACATTTATCATTCAGAAATATGGCCCAAGTTGGGTGAAAGCGGGCGTTTCTCGAACACGAAATGGGCGTCGAACGGGTCTACCTTCGTATTTGTTTCGCACACGCTTACAACTAAATAAATAAGCAACAAACAGACGGCGAACCGCAAACTCGAATGCAAATATATACCAGCGCAAACACAAACTCGAGCCCGCAAAAGTATGCAACAAAATTTTAAACTCCTGACGCAGCCAATTTATATGCACGAAAAAATAAACCGAATTGAAACGAATCAACAATGAATTGAATACAAAGTCCTCGGTTACAGAGGCTGCGAGTGTGGTGGATTCGAATAGATGACACCTATTTAAACTAGGGTAATATAAAATATTTTAAATCTTGCTTTAAAAATAAACCCATTATATAACGACATTTTTTATAGAATTTAACTAGGGTAATATAAAATATTTTAAATCTTGCTTTAAAAATAAACCCATTAAATAAAAACACTTTTTATAGAATTAAATTACCATTATGACATACTAAATACTTAAAGAAACTTGCAATACTCGTATTATTTTTCTTTATAAATACACAAACTTTTATATTTACTCCCCCTCTTTATCCTTCACATGATATACCCAAAAACGAGATGAGCATCTGGAAACCCCAAAAGAGTTTTAGCGAAATAAAAAATTGAAAAACGCTCGGCGAAAAGCGATGATTTTGCGGTCGCTGAACTGATGCGTATCGGCGGCTTAGGCCTGGACAAAGGGCATAAATCATGGCGTATTTATCATAAATCAAATTGGATTCTCCTCAGCACACCGCCCACGCCCCCCGCCCCTGGAATTCCGATTGGGATCCGATTGGGAGCTGGTTGATGTGTTTGCTTGGCGCGCATATTTTATTTATGATTCTTTTCCAGTTGAGTTGCGAATTTGTTTTGTCTCTATCTGTCAGTGCTTCCTTTGCGGCGTTGGTTTCTGATTTTTCCTGATTTTCTTCATCGGATCAATCATTGTTTCACAATAATTCCAGAGTTGGGAAGTGGGAAACAGGTGAAGAGGGAGTGGCGGCGACTGACAGCCCATCGCCAGTAACTTACGCGATTGACGTGGCATTATCAGGTCGTTGAAAAAAGCCGAGAAGCCCAGAAGTGATAAATGCGGTCAGAAAACGGCCAGAAAGCCCCACTACCCGCACATTTAGCCTTGACCATTTCCACAAATTACTCGACACTTTCCTAGGGCACTCTGAATGCGAAATATCTAGCAGTCATCAGCTATTAGCCAAACAATAAATTCACTTCAACATTCCTCAGTCGACTTCTCGGCGTTCTCGTTCTCCTTTTCAAAGGGTCAATGATATGCAAAGGTCAGCGCCTGTACTTTTTTGTATGGTTTTTGGTGAGAAACATATCTACATATTTTTGTGTAACCCTTTCGTTATTGAATGTATTTATCTAAAATATACATTTATTCAAGGGTTGATTGACCGCGGTTTTAGCCTATATACTTTTGGCCATGCCACGTATATTTTTAATTATTTAACCCAGACTAAAACAAAAAAAATTAGTACTTCAACGGAAAATGTAAACATACAAGTTAATTTTTATTTTTTTCGACTTATACCGCAACCTTTATTGTTTACATGTTCATAATTTATGTTCATAATAACTCAATGTAGTCCAACCAAGTCTACTCTATGAAAATTGATCGAATTATAATATAATACATACATATATTTTTTTTGTGGGAGTATAAACAAATACAAATGGTAGTGCATTCAAGAAATTAATACATAGAATTTGACACTAGCTCGAAGAATGTCATAAGCGAACCAATGTGTCTCCATCAGGTATTGTCCTTCCGGAACAGGCAAAACTTTCGTTAATTTGTGGTTCAAGAAGGAGGCGGATAACTTGTCGACAATGATATCATGCTAAAACGACTAGAGTTGTAGTATTCAGATTTTGTAGGTAATAAACTTACATCGTAAGGGCATGTATGGTTCATGTTGGAGTGAGACCGAAAGAGCTCATAAAAAAACTCAGCTATAGGTTGAGAACTGGGATTTTTTAGAAAGCGGCATGAATCCACTGTTATGTTATAAAGAAACGGCCTGTAACCATTCACCCGTTTAAACCATGCGAAGTTTAACTATAAGAAAATATTTATCATATTTAATTAATATTTTTTAGCTATTTACAAACCTTAATTTTAGTAACAGGTGTCTTTAACAGTTTCGCTTTGAAGGAAATATACTTGTATGTCCGGTTTATGGGTTTTATGTAGCAATAATCAAATGTGGAAAAATTTGTATCCAGAGAAGTGCATATGATGTTTGTGTACTCTAACTTTGATGTGTTCTGCAATCATATAAAACCATTGAAAAGTAAGCTATTTAATTAAAAACAAAAGCAGATATTAACCTCGGGAACTAAACACAAAATCATCATCATCACTTGTAAATTATTTATTTTTGAACACATCTTTTTATGTTGAGAGGACAGCCAAAACTGATTTCAAGTGTATAATGTTAAACTCCATTTAGTACTATCAAACATTGTCAATCAAATTGATCAATCAAATATGTAAGTGTATATTGAAGATTATGTTATTGGTTATTTTTAGATATTTTAATAGTGGCATTTATTTTGTATTTGTTATATGGATGTCACTAGACTGTGCTTCATTAAGCAGAATCATTAATTTAGTATAGAACTAAAACAAGGTAATTATACGTATTTAGTTATTGATGCTTTACGGAATTATAGTTATAAAAAATTTTCGTTTTTATGCTTGTCATTTTTTTGAGTGCCCATTTGCAGGGACTACCCAATTTATTCATATAATTTTATTGGCGTCGTGTAAATATATATTGGCCATATTTTTCCTGCAATTCACACTTTAATTTCTTTTTAGTTCCTGCAGCTGTTCGAACATTTCTCTTTCGTTTTGCTTGATTCACTTTCCCACTTTTCAATGGTCATTTCAGAAACAGGGTACTAAGGGGAATATGGGTTCTGCGAACATGTGCAGTTCGAATGGCGAAATTCACACCCAGCTAGTATCAAACAGTCGAGCATGAAGAACCGGGAAATAAATATACTTTTTCGTTATTTTCCTGCTGCGAGTTCTATTTGGATTTGTGGCACTTTTATTGAACACGGACCTGCATTAAAAAACATATTTTATCGCACCGAGAGAGCTTGTTACCCCGGTGTTTTGCGTTGTTGTTGTCGATGCTTCTGTTCCGAAAGTAAACAACTATTTTTGCTTTTTCCCCTTTACACCGGTCAGACATACGGGCCACTTTCCTCGGACTGCAGCGGTAATATTTCTGATCGCTCGTCTGTTTAATGAATTTTTGTATTTAATGAATGAACAACATTTTTCTTGTTGCCTCCTCCGGGGTCTGTGTTTGCGTTTTTTGTCTGTTCTGTGTGTGAATTTTTATTCGTTCCTCTTTGCCAATTGATTGGAAATATTTCTTTTCATGTTTTTCAATTTGAAAGCCCAAAAACAGGGGAGGGGGGCTGCTGCAGCCCCTTCGCCCCACAATCTCAGTGCCCGAGTGCTTTTGAGCGATGGCATATGAGCTCCCCCGCATTTTGTTTAGATAATAATAATTTCTGCCTTTTTATTTCGGTTAGCTGGGGGCTCTCGTCTCGATTTATGTTCTCTGGCAGCCCGACAGCTAATGTTAGCTTATAAAGCTTTAATTTATTTTGTTTTGATTGCTGATTATTATCTTGTCCATAAACGTATTCGGGTTTTCTCTTATGATGACTGCTCGAGCGGAACATTTCGGATTTTACCCGATACCCAAGTTGTTAAATGGGTAATATTGATGCAGCTGGAATCAATTTCAAATTGGTTATACGAGGGGTCTTGGGAATAATATTATGCAGAAGTGCATCTTCGGCCCTCTACAGAGAAATGTTAGCTATGAAATGTCAGCACTGTTAACCGAGCAGGATTTCTCAATCGCTGATTTTGCAGACTTCCCCATGCTGAATTTTATAACAACATTTCAGCTTGGGCGCCATTTTTGAATACTAACATTTAACAGATAGATTTTCCTACAAGAAAACAGGTAAATAAATAATATTATTATTTTAAGAAACAAAGTAACGCCTTCCACGTGTAACGCAAATATACAAAGAAAGAGTCAATTGTCCGCACAAATGGCAATAGCTAATATTTATTTATAGCGCAGTCAGTTACATCGTTTCTGTAGACGTTTTATTTGACCTACAGATTGAATTGTAAGTTATAATAATAATCTTAGCTACTTTTCCTGACCATTGGACTCTGCTCTCCTCAATTTATATTAGTATACGTTAGCATATTAGGTTTAAAGAAATTACTCACTGTTCCAACGGCAGGTGTTTAAACGAAGTGAGTTAATTACACGTAAATAAATGTAAATTTTTAGCAAACAGCCTGCCAGCCGCCAGTTCCATAGGGCAAATATTTGACCATTACTAGAACTATGGTAAATATTGGTTATTCAGTTGCGTTTCTTGATTTTCCTCGCCAGTTTCTGTTCCGTTTGCCAAATGTTCTGCTGGGAAGCACTCTCCCATGCGATTTTTCCCCGGATTGCTTGCGATTTCCCCCTGGATCTGCTCAGCTGCTAACAGAGCGCTCTCTCCGGCTCTCTCCCTGCGAACAAAGTGAATTTCCCCGCCCTGCAAAGCGGGGAGAGCGAGAGAGCAGACCCACTGACACAGTGATAAAGAACGGCCACTGATAACAGCGCGCAGCTGTGTGCGTGCGAGAGAGCGCCCTGTTAGCCGCACAGCGCTGCAGATAAAGTATCTCGGATACGCCGATACGCTGTTAAGGCCGCACAGGTACGAGGCTCTCTGCGGGCCGCTCGGCAATCGCTGCTCGGAGGTCGGCGGTCGCGTTTCCAGTTAAACTCTTACCGAAAAGGCGGACGGACGGTCTCGAAATCAATCGTCGGGCTCCGCAGTTTCCACGCGATTCAATGCGATTCGATTCGGCTCCTGAATTCCTGACAGCCTCCGCAGAATTCAAATATTCCAATAATTCAAAACCATTCAGAAGTCCAAATAAATAAATACGAGTGGTAAAAAATCATTCACGTACAGAGCACAGAATCCGAAAAGAAAATAGTCGAAACCCCCAGAAATCAAAATAAATAAATAAGTGGAAAAATATTTTCAGGAATTACTCGAATGAAAATACCCGCATAAAAAATACGCAAAAATTGAATCTGTTTTTGTGCTACTTGAAATCAATGAAAAATTCAATGCTATTAGTGTGTGCAAAACAAAAATAAATACCGTGTGTGAATGGAAAAGTGCTCGAGAGTAAATAGGCCGAAAGTCGAAACAAAGAATATATCTTGGACAAACTGGTGCAGTATTTGCTTCTCGGATATTTTCCAACGCCAGTGCTATTTTTAAAGTAATTTGTGCGACACTTGCCACCTGTTCGACGACTTTTGGAAGACACACAGTTTATGCAAACGACTCCGAGAAGAAAGCGGATCTGATTCACCGAGGAAAGTGAGAGTGCGGCAGTCGTTGACCCATTGTAAGTCTCCAGTCCGATATTGTTCTGGATCTTTAAATCTGTGAGCTTGTTTACCCCCCATCCGTTCAGTAAACCCGCTACTTTTGGCACCTTAACACCAATCTGCGGACGATCTTTGTTATCGCCCCGTGTTTGTCGGGGATTTAAATATAGATTTATGACAGGCAAACATTAATTGTATTACTCGCCCGTCTTGGGGGCACTTTGGCTGATTGACCTAGACCAAGGGGAAATAAATAGTGGCCACTCGCAGCAAGTGATATATAGTACTCTCTGTTTTCACAACGCCCTTTCGAGAGGGCTCTCAAGCCATCAAGCCAGCCGCTGATATGCACAAACACTTCAGCCAGTGGCATAGCTAATCAAATTACAAAGTCACCAACCGCTTGATTTGATAATTCAGTTGGGTTGCGGGTATACTTTCTGAAGCATGTGCCTCGCCGCAGATGCTGCCCGTTCCTACCGCCTCGGGGAATATGCAGCAGTTTTATCTCCAAAGTTCGGCAAATTACCTCCGCACAGATGTGCACCCAACGTGCGGGTGCGGCTTTGTGTATAAATTTACACTTAACTGCAAAACAACAGGCTTAATTGCCCGAAACCAAATAAAACTCAGCATGCCAGGGGATCTGGCCGACTGGTCCTGGCCAAGTTTTCAAGAACAATCCGGGTACCCATTCATCACAGGGGTATGTCGAACTTAAGTTCGGTACGTTTCTAGCTCAGTTATTTTATTACATTTTTTTTTTGGTTCACTACAAATTAATTAAGCTTACTTGCATTTGTAATTAGTTTAAAAGAGAAGAGAATTAACCACTCTTGAAAAGGCTAACTAATATAAGAGTAAGAGCACAAATATTCAGAATAATGTTAATATGGATTCCTTATAGTGCTTTCTTGAATATCTTTATTTCACAAAACAAATTTTTAATGAATCTTATCAATAAATTAACTATTATCAATAAGCGAACGACCACAGCTATATTTACAACCTACCGAAAATCAAAGGTTAGATGGCTTGGCAAACATTTTAAATTGTAAATAAAATGGTTCTCCACACTACCATGAGTGACCAAGCCAAACAAGCTGGGTATCTTCCAGTTGCGAGCAGCACTGGCGATTGTGGAAATGATTTCTTAGCAATTGCAACAACTGCTGCGCGCATCCTTGAACATGAAATGCGAAAAGTGAAACGAGAGTGCTGCCAAAAGATGGCGGGACAATTCGGGCGGGCACTTACACTAATTACAGCCGCCGTCACTTAAAGTGAGTCACGGCCACGTTTCCACAGCCGCATTTCCACATTTTCCACACGTGCTTCCCCTTCCGCTTGCCCAGAGCATTAAGGCGAAGATGTCAGAGTGACACACTTTTCCGACTTCTCGGGCTCAAGCTGCAGCGCTTTCATCTATTGTAAATTGACTCTCCTCGAAAAAGAATGGCCAGCACAATGGGGCGTATGCGTAACACGGTCGACAGTCTTCCAGCATTCACACTGCATTGTCTGCGTCCGGAATATTGCTCATACGCCCCGGTTGCCGCTGCAAAACAAACGGAACGCTCAAATCAAAGGCGACAACCGCAACAATGGAGCTCAAAATGCCAGCAGGCATGGCGGAAATATAAAGTAAACTATTGTTTAGCCACATTGCGTCAGTATTTCTGTTTTTTCTGCTTTGTTCCTTTGCCAGCGAACGTTGCGCATACGCCACGTGGTCCGCTCACACCTTGGCGACATTCTTAATAACCTCTTAATTAGTTAATAATTAATCACTAAGCATGATCCAGCTCATCATTTGTTGGGTGGTTTATTAGAGGGAAAGAGAGAGGTCATTTGCCATTGTCTGCGGGGCTGCTGCCCACGCTTATCGTAATGGCCAAAAAGTTCTAATCGAGGCAATTAACGTGGCCAAATTTAATTTCCGTCCCCGGAACGCTATCAGTCCCAAGAACCCAGAGCCCAAAGCGAAAAGCGAAACGAAGACGGAACGGAGGGCTAGCTTTTTATTTACAAAATATTAGTTCATGCCAGCCATCGGGAAATCCATCATGTAAGCCCGGGATTTCTCAGTGCTGCATGTGTTTTTTCTGTTTGTTCTGGGCTTCCCTGCTTGTTTGTTCTACTTCGTGGGCTTTCTCCTATTTTGCAGGCCTAATACGCCAGGTATTTTTACTGGAGTTTGGGGAGTTCAGCAGAAGAGAGCGTCTGCCATTAAGCAAATTACTTATGTTAATTAGTTGCCACGGCTAATGAGAAATCTCAGGGGTTTGCAGTCCGTGATAAGTCAAATTTAAAGTGGGAGCCGGGGAAAAGAGCCTTTTCCTGATTATCCACCTTCCGTCCCAATTTAGCCCTGTTGATTTATGATGCCGGGTTTACCCAAGCAAAATCTCAACTTGAAAGTCAATTTCACATCGCCCGGGGCCTTGCCACACAATGAGAATTCAATTTCCCCGCTTTCTCCGGAGCACTGGGACCCTTTGATTCATCAAATTGCATTTATTTGCCAGATGAGCGGACTGCAACAATGGGGATGCAACAGTTTGCATTCGGAAAATTGCATAAATAAATAATCCGGCACAATAATTGAGGAGTGCAGCCCGAGTTGGCAAGTAATCTGGAAACTCCTTTGTAGGAGAGAACAATTTCGATTTCAATTTGCCCTAAACTGTAATCAATCCAAGAGAGCTGGGAATTCCAGTAATTTATGAGCATGAGAGGTTAAGTTTACTATGGCTGTGGTATAAAATAATATCCCTTATCTGCTAAGCCGGTTATCGAATTATTTTCCCCATCTCATCCGTGCTTAATCATTGGCTTTTATTAAAACCCTTAACCCCTTTAAGGTCATGCAGATGTTTGCGTTACAATTAAAGCCCAGCGACGGATTTGTTAGCCTTAAGCTGGGAAATAATTAAAAACGTAATTAGCTTCGTGCAATCCGCATGCATTAATGTATTCAAAATGCCGGCAGCTGAGATATCGGATTTTGAGCGAAAAGTGGGGATTCAGGTCAGTGCGCCAGTTGGGAATAATTTCATTAAAATCAACTTTGCCTGCCCGGCCTGCGGTCAGTTGAAAGAAGATTAATTACTGACTTTATTTTGACTGGACCACCGACTATATAATTCACTATTGACACATAATCGATGGCCGTGCAGTTCGGGAAAAACTAATTAGGACGCCTGAATGCGAAAAAATTAATTCAAATTGCAGGGCTGCGCGCGTAAGTAGTAATAAGCAAACATTAACTCCAGTGCACAATATATCTTAATTCTGCGCATAATTAATGCCCGCAATTAAGTTTCCTTCCCCACCTTGTCTTGTGGGTGTGGTGTATGGATATGGGGAAACACGCACCGAGGAGACGTAAACAATCCACTTAACATGCTGGGAAATACCATTTGATCCTGCCATCCATCTCCAGCCGCATTGCGTATACGCAGCGTGGGCCGAGCCTCTGGCTACATTGTGTCACGCACATTATTGATGGGCCGGCTCAATCGCTTCGCCTTGAGTTTCCCAGCTCTCAGTTCCCAGTTCTCAGCCCCGAGTTCCTTTGGGTCTCGGTTACAGCCTCTGGTTACGGTTACGTAGTTCCGGATTTTCTGAGGCATCTGGGCAATTACGGCTCGTTGGTGCCTGTTTATTAAAACGACATAATTGCGAATTTAAGCCCGCAGACCATCGCTGGCCCGACTGCCGCCAATCAACTGGATCATCATCTGGATCTGCGCCTTTCGATTTTCCCTGCCCAGCCCAGAAAGGCCAACGAAACTTTTCTCGGGAAAATTGGCATACGCAGCGGTCAAAAACAGAAAACTTTGGCCTTGCCAGCAGAAAGAGCACGCCCTCTCTTTTCAATTATGATTAATGACTAGTAATTAAAGCCATGAAAGCGACCTTTGGCGGATATACAAATTGATTAGAGATGGACACGTGAGTGGCGGCCAAGATTGGCAAGTCGTTGAAAGTTGGCTACTCAGGGTGTTGGCACATAAACAAAAATCCCAAAACAATACTGTGAAAGAAGATTAGGAAAAGTTAAGTGGAAAATCGGTATCTCAAGTGCCATTTGATTTCTTATAAAGCTATCAAATGGGCCTTAATTCTGTGTTTAAATATTCAATAGGAAAATGAAATTATATTCAAAAGATAAGTATTAATATTTAAACTTTTCATTTACTCGTATCTGTTATATTATATTATCCTCTTGGAAGACGTCAGCTTAAAGCATATATTTCTAAATTAACTTCCTTTACACTTTCCTGAACATTTACTGGTTAGTTAACTGTTCGTTTCAGGGACTCGACTGGGACTGTCACATCTTCAAGTCAGACACATTATCTTTTATTAGCCAAATTGTACACACTCGAGTGGGGTGGACCAAAACTCCGCCCCGACGCCACAGAAGTCATTCAGCATAAATCAGGGCAGCTGCCTCCGAGTGAAGGAGGGGCTCAAGTGTTTTGGCTTTTCATTAATTAAATTGCAGGCCACCTTTCTGGGCCGGGTTGTTTATGTTTATGTTTTGATTAGGCATTAGGCACTAGGACCGAAAACCGAAAGCATGTTTGGGCTAAGTGCAGGCCCTCGAGGTCCTTCGAGTGGATCCTGGCTGTTGTTCTGCTGTCTGAAGGGTGCTTTATGGGGCAGGGATCCATGTTGGGGCAGGCCCTCCCCGGACCCATTAATCACCGCCGAATGTCTGGCAAGACAGCCGCGGGTGTTTGCCCACCACGCTTTGATGGCTAATTGCATACAAGCTAGTTGATTTCGTTCCGTTCCGCCAGAACACGTAATTGTAGACATCTTGTACTACCTGATTGTGTGTTAGCCAGACGGCAGACAATTGCAAAGAGTTCGCAACGTGTGCTAATTGAATTGTAATCGACTTTGGCATGCAATTAGACGCTGCACTGCGAGCTCGAAAGCCAGATGCAAAGTCCCTCGTAGCGGGGAATAATTACTGCAAAGTTGTACTACAAAGGGAAAAATGTTCAATTATATTTTTTCTAAGGTAAATATAACTAACAATATTATGAAAAAATTATTAAATTTAATATAAGACTTCCAGAAAACGCCAGTTTTATTATAAGTTGAAGAGCTGTCTAAAAGTATGCAACACTTTATTCCGAAAGACGGTGCTTCTTTTACTGCATACTTTTTGACACCTTTGTAAAAATATTTCCGAAATCTCCCTTTAATCTTCGACCAGTTATCTGTTGTTGATTTTTCTCGAAAGAAAATGTGGAAGTTTGCATTTTAAAACATTTTCCCTGTCTAGCGCAAACTGTGCACCAACTGTTATTTACCACCCACTCCTATATTGTTTAATATATATTATAAGCTGCCAGCTCTGGCCAGTAAACAAGAAGGTAATCAAGCGCGGCAGGCAATTAAAAGCTTGGCTCTTCCAACTCTGACCACTTGTGCACACAAATTGCAGAGCAGCCCTCGTTATTATGGTTATGCCACAATAATCATCGAGATGAGACCAGGAAAACGCCAAACTGCAGCTGTTTTCCGGGGAAATGGAGGTGGAAATGGCAGCAATAGTAATAGCAATATCTGCGATGGGAGCGAGAATGCGAGTGCCAGCTGCGAGATACCAAAACAATGCGATTAAGCGCGGTTCCACTTTTTGGCGCACTTGGCGTATGCGTAATCCGCGCTAATGCAACGCCGAGCTAATTGGCTCAGTTAATTAATAACGGGGGACACGCTTAGCCTCCATCGATCAGATGTCCATTGCATTTGCATTTAAAATAGGGGTTCCTTCAAGGAATAAGAAATAATTAAGTTTGAGAAAGACTCGACTAGCACTATGCATAACAATTTTCTGATGGCTTTTCCGGAACAAAGTTTAAATGACGCGGTAATTGTTGTTGTCAGAGCGCAAACATAGAGCTCCTATCTCTCCCCTTGTTGTATCTTCAACCTCATTTATGAAACTGGGTCATAATTACTTTCTTCAGCTAAAGTTATTATAGAAAGCAAAAGTTTTCAAGTACTTGCTGATAGCCAGTTAACTTGTTCCCATAAACAAGAATCTGTGTGAATTTATAGACAAGAGTTGTAGAGTATGATATGTATATTCAAGGATTGATAGTTTGGATATAATTTAAAATACATCTAAATGGAACAACTAAATTTAAGATAACAAAGTATTTGTTTGATTTTCGCTTTAGACACCATTTTAAATGAACTAATATTATTTTTGTGGAAAACTACCTCCAAAAGTGCAGCTCTTTATCGTCATCTCTTGGTGACTAACGCTTCTATCACCGCTGACCATCCAGCCGAAAATAAACACCCCCGCTCACACATGGTGCTGTGTAAATAAATTAAATTCAAATCTAAATTGATATAAACTATGCTCGTTGAGGCAAAACAGAGAGAAAAGAAGGCCCGTGCTTATCGCTCGTCCGACTCATCATTCCCCCAAAAAAAAAAGTAAACCAAAATGAGGTGAAAAGGGGGCGGTCAGGGGCGTGGCGGCGCTTTATCGCTGCTTAATTACGTTACTGATAAGCCCACATTTTCGTGGCCGGTTCTTTTTATACCCGTTACTCGTAGAGTAAAAGGGTATACTAGATTCGTCGGAAAGTATGTAACAGGCAGAAGGAAGCGTTTCCGACCCCACAAAGTATATATATTCTTGATCAGGATCACTAGCCGAGTCGATCTAGCCATGTCCGTCTGTCCGTCTGTCCGTCTGTCCGTCTGTCCGTCTGTCTGTCCGTCCGGATGAACGCTGAGATCTCGGAAACTATGGGAGCTAGGCTATTGAGATTTGGCGTGCAGATTCCTGAGCTTCTTACGCAGCGCAAGTTTATTTCGGCACAGTGCCACGCCCACTCTAACGCCCACAAACCGCCCAAAACTGTGGCTCCTACAGTTTTGATGCTAGAATAAAAATTTTAACTGAAATGTATTGTTCTCATCAATACCTATCGATTGACCCAAAAAAAAGTTTGCCACGCCCACTTTAACGCCCACAAACCGCAAAAACCTGTGACGCCCACAATTTTCATGCTAGATAAAAAATTTTAACTGAAATGTATTGGTCTCGTCGATACCTATCGATTGATCCAAAAAAAATTTGCCACGCCCACTCTAACGCCCATAACGCTTAAATCTGTATACCGCCGGTAGGTGGCGCATTTTAATCTCGCTTTGCTGCTTGCATATCTCCATATAGCTGAGTAACGGGTATCTGATAGTCGAGGTACTCGACTATAGCGTTCTTCCTTGTTCTATTTGTGTTTCGCAGACTTTGCTTTTATTTGGCTTCTTCTTCCCTATCAAAAGGCCCCTATGTGGTTCTTTTTTTCCGCTGGACAAATCTCGGCGCTTAGCTCTCGACTTTCCGAACTGCTCAGCCGAGATTTTGTTAATATAAATTAATGGCTTTGTGATTTGTTTGGCCTTAAGTGCAAAATTACCCTATGTGCTGGTCGCCCATAGAATGTGTATATTGGCTAGCTGTAATGCTCGACCACCCACATTGAGATACTAGCTATACAGGCACCGATGATATCAGTGATTTTTTTAAATCCTTGGCTAATCTGAAATTAGTTATATATTAGTTCTTCAAAGAAAGTGTTTTTTATAATACCAAACCTTATTTGTAGTTTGTCAAACAAAGGAGAGATAATTAATATTTTAATTACCAGTAATGCTTGTATCAGTTATTGGAGCAAAAGAAACTATTATTTTTTCCAGGGTATCTGAAAATCTTTTCCGCTGACTTGTTATTCCATGCGTTAATATTCCTCTCGCTTTTTGAGGAGCTTCTGGGATGAGGCTTAATGGGGATAATATTGCAGATTGGCTGCTGGTTTCGCCATGCAGACAACGCCCACTGCCGACACTAATGTCGGCGTAATTATTTATTTAGGCGCTTTAATTACTTATTTATCGGCTGCGAGCGAACGCGGCGTATGCGTAATATCGGGAATGGCGAACAATGGAAACCGCGAGCAATTCGCTATCCGTTGCCAACGGGTTGGATAAAAGTCGACGACACAATGCCAAAAATAAACGAATAACTATTTATAAATATTCCGTGCCAACAATTACGGGTTGACTATTTATGGCAGATGCAGAATGATTTATTCAAACACTATTACCCATCAGCGTTGATGCGGAAAACTTTTGGACCCTGGGCATTGTTTACACGGGCTGTCGGGGAAGCCATTAACCCATTCAATCATTTAATGGTTAAATCGCATAAATACCAAGTGTGAAAATATTTATTCGCGCTCATAAAACAGTGATATTGTTGCCATTATTTGGCCATAACAAATTGTTTACATTCGCGCGGCATTTTCCAATTTCCCAGATAATTTTCCGCAGCTAAAAGTTGACTTGCATTTCGGTGAAGGGTCTCGCACACAAATAAGCCGGCATTTTGTTGGGTTAATAAGCTGTGCAATGAGTTTATATACCCGGGGCTTATTTGGTTGCAAGTTAAACTGGGCTAAAGTGCAAATAAATTTTAGTCTGCGGTATCTTGCAGTCGAAAAGCTGGCTGGCATTTTGGCTGGCCTGCTGTTCAATTTGTTTTCGTTCGCCAGCCTTATCAATCGAACATAATCTTTATGCACGGTTTGGCCCAAATATGCGATATGTGTTTCTTCAATTAATTTAAGCGCCGGCTCAATAAAAATATCTCCGCTGTTTCGGTGACGAGGGCCGATAAATGTTGGCCTTTCAGTATCTGAATATTGTCTATGCATATTAGAGTGTATATCCGGCTGGTGCATGTGAAATGGCCAAAACATTCTGCATGATTGATGGGCTCCATGGTTTAGAGATACGGATACAGGCGACTTTACCGTATATGCATGCATTCCCCGGCTTTGGGTATGCAAATTGGCTTTATTTATTAATCGAATGCATTTTGTGGTCAGTGCGAATGGTCGGAGTGCCCGAGATCTGAATATGCAAACACGAATTTTCACTTTTTCATCTGAGGGATGCGGAAAAAGTATTAAATTTTCCACACAGGAAGCGCGTTTGATAAGTTTTTCACCAGTCGCCCCTCGGAAGTGGTAAAACTTTCCATTTATTGCCATTTAAATTTTAAATTTTTGTAATTTTTCTGTGGAGAGTTTGCAGCTCACTCCTCGCTTATTTTTGCGGCTTCAGTATGTGTGTCACATAAATCTCCGGCGAATTTAGTTTCCGATTTGCATTCGTGTGCGTCGTCAGGTTTCCCAGCACATAATTCATGCAGCTCGACAAGCTCCATGCCATAAATTTAATGTATTTTTTGTCCTGAATTTTCAACGCCGTTTTTACCCACGACCTTGTTCGTTGTTTTTTTTTGGCATCGATTTGGCAAGAAAACCGCAGCGTCGCCAATTATGCCATTGGATTCTATTTATAGAGGGCCAAACTCCATGGGTAACTCCAATCACGCAACCAGAAAGTATGGATCCCCATTTCCCTCCAACCTTGCTGCTTGAACTTCACATTCCTTGGTTGCCGTCAGCCTTGGCTGCATTTTAATGGTTTTTATTGATTTTCAGCATTGTTTCAGCGACACCCGCGCAACATGCCAACTGGCCCGAGGAGCACTGCTCACCTGATGCACTCAGGAAATATGCACACACCTTCTAGGTACCCATGGTCAAAATAGCTTTTTATCGGGAAACATTGACCATTAATCAGTACTGCAACCCATCAATGGTGTCTAAGAGTGGGAAACACTATATTTTTAGTCCGTAAGTGGGATGAATTCACTCCTAAAAACGACTTTATTTTTATTGCATACTTTTCGACATTTATCGAAAAGATTTTAAAGACTCTAGAAACTTTTGGAACACTTTTAAGAATTTTCTGAAGTTAGTTTCAATAATGTTACTTGGAGTGTGGGATGTTTATGTAAAAATAATTTTTATTTCATTATTTTTATCATGTTTGTTTATATTATTTTTTCATTTTTAATGTATAAACCTTTGTAAGGCCTCGATTCTTTCCAGTGCACCACAGCTCGTTATGAGCATTCAACGCATCAATTGGCGCGTGCCAGGCGGGTTCCTAAAAACGGGCTCCGTGGGGAGGACACCTGGCCGAAAGACTTGGTATTCCAACGAGGTCTGTTGCACTCGCACTTGCGACGACATTTAGCTTGCGGCTGCTGTCCTTGTTCCGAGCCTCTCATTGTGCACCAGCCACCCAAATTCACCCATCGCCCATCAACCCACGCCCAAAAGTCCTGCCAAGTCCCCCCAACGAATGCCCTTCTGCTATTTAGGAATTCGCGCCGTTTTACGTGCGCTTTATTCGCAATGCTCTATACAAAATCCGGGTCTAATTGCTCTGCGGTTCAGTTTGAATGGAACCCAGACACACAATGAAATTACCTGGCAAATTGGGCTTCCCTGGCCTGAATTGAAGTCTCAATGCTTCGGGGGCTTAAAGGTATCAAGGGGAAATGGTTTCGCGAAAATTTAGTTCGATCTAGGTGCTTTAAATGTGAAAACTTTTAATTTTTCCTATAACGATTCCTTTAGTTCTGTTGTATCAAATAAACAACTTTAAAGCTTCTTAAATAACAATAGTTAAGTACATTTTATACCCTCTCTTTCCCACATAAACTTATATGTCTGAAAATTCGTGATAAATCGCTTCATTGATATGTCCATGCAAGGTTCGCCTTGCGTTGGGTAAGTCCTGGGATAACATTTGAAAAGTTTAAGTTATGCTAAGCAGACTGAAAGTAGTCTCCATTCAGGGTGTCCTTGTCTACTTTTCGTTTATTTTTGAGGAGGGTGAGGGTATGAGCCTCGACGATGGGCACTTTACTCAATTTTTTGTCAGTCCCCCATTTCGGTGTCTCGCAATGTGTGCTTCTGTCTATCTGGTATCTTTTACTCCCTCGCTGTTACTTTCCTCCTTGTTTCTAGTTTTTTGCTCTTATTTCGCAGATGCACAGAGGGAAAAGCCTTTAAAGGCATCATAAATTTGTTTATTTTTTCTATGTACCCAACATTGTTCTGCTTGAAAAAGGATCTCGATTTAATTAACAAAAGCAATAGAACTGTGAACAAATTTGATGTTCGAGCAGCTAATTTAGTTTTATATATTTTTAAAATGAAACTATTTTACAAAGTATTTTAATAATTTTTTAAGGTTTCCATGACTTTCTTTACGTAGCTGTTGAAATGGAATATTTTTTTAAAACGGTAGAAGCTAGCTCCTTAAATTCCTCTTTAATTTTAAGACGTCGAAGAATTCTAATTTGATTCACAAAAAACTTGTTGGTTTAGTCCATTTGAAGATACAGAAAACTCGCTGGAAAACTCCCCAATGTCGGTGGCATTTTTCTCCGTACAGTGCTGCTGCTTCCGGTGAGCACGCCTCGCTTATCAGCGCATTTTCAGTTGTTCCCTGCTGGGTGGTGACCCCAACTCGCAAGCATTTTCCACCCAGCCACCCGTCCAGCCACCCACATTTTCCCCTCGAGCCTCGCTGCTTGTTTGCCTGTTTTGCATGTCAGGCGCTTGTTTGTTTTTTGCTCCTGCTTTCTTCGTTTTGTGCTTCCTTCCGTTTTCAATTTCTTTCTACATGTTCACGTCGTCGGTGGCCCCTCGTCCTGGATTTTCTTATTTTATTTTTGCATATTTTGAGCTGCCATCCGAATGACATTTCTGCTGGCTCATGCCTTCGACGTGAGGAGTCGCATCACAAACTGCATCTGTCTTTTGTGAAAGTTGTGCTCTGTGTGCCAAGGACTTTGCTTCGAATTAATTTCTTGGCCTATGATCTCTCCCCCGAGTCGGGGTCACCCGCCTTCAATTTGCGACATTAGGCCGGGCTGGGAAGTATGCAGCCACTAATTGTCTTCGATATTTGTGTGCCACAACCATTTAATTGAAATCTAATTTAATTTATGGCTCCCGAAGCACAAACATCACAAATATTTGCCCGTGGGTGGGCGAGCTTTAATTGGAATGCCTGTGTCGGGCATCCAGAGTCAACTTTAACGCATGACCTGTCAGATCAAAGTCGCTGGTCCGGCAGTAATTCATAATAATACGAGGGACCGAGACGAGGCGTGTATACATTAAATACAATAATTCATCGATTTTTCATGCGAGCATAATTTCCACACGCGTCCGCAAAGTTCGAGTAATAATGGAATCGGGATGGAGACTGGAAGATTGAGGATGGAGATGGAGCTGACTTCCGCTTTGTTTGCCTCCGATGTCAATAAAAATATGTGGAGCAGGCTGTCCGGCCAGGCCAACTTCATAATCATCGGCGAATCAAAGATGAGTGCGTGACCGTAGCAAAAGTTGTGATTCGAATTATGACTCTGCACTGGGAAGAATTAAGGGAACTGACTCTTAATTATTCCTAAACAGTCTTTCATACAATAAATGTTTTTTTGATACGAATCTCCTCTGAGAAATTAGTAATAGAAATTGAAAATATATTATCTTATACCTTAAAGTATGCTTCACTTCGAAATAAATAGATAGGTTTTCCGTATTCACAGTTTACTGTTGCATACTTCTAGGCACCTTCATAAATGATATTAAGCCCGAAGTGATTGGTATTCCTTCCTCAAACCTGTAAAAGCCCTGTTAATTGCACATAAGTCCCGTGATTATTCCTAGTGTACCAAAGTAATAACAATATCTATCACGCTGCCATCTCTGAGGCTTACGGCTGAGTGATTGACAAAACCACAGGGGGCAGGAGGACATCCAGGACATCGTCCTAATGGCCCATTGACAATTATGGCGCTACTAAATCTTGGCCAGCAGGGACACGGCTAGTAAAGGCCAAGAAAGCCGAGGGAGGAGGGAGGGAAACCGAGTCAGAGTCCAAGTAAACATGGCCCATGTCATAAGCACGAGACCCCGATGACTCCGACTCCGGTTGGGATCGCCTTTGTTTATCTTGGCGGGGGGGTTGGAGAAGGACCTACGGGGATTCCATGGGGATGTGGTTCGGAGCACAGGGGATTGGGGCTCGGCTCAGGGGCTTGCATATTATTCAATTAAAATCGCACAGCCATTAAGCTTGTACGGACAACTGTCAGCAACACGCACGCAATCAATGTCAACACGCACACACTGCCAGACTCACACACACTCCTGCAGCTGCTGAATGGCAAAGGAAACAGGCACACACACTTGTGCAGGCGAGAGAGTTTGGTGGGAGTACGTTAATAGAACTTAGACTCGCATAAATGTCAGCTACAAGATTTGATAGCCCCGGGTTAAAACTAAGTCCTTGCATATGCGTGTCTGAAGAGCTGGCTGTTCAAGTGCGCCTGTGTGGGTGAGTGTTGGGGTGTGTGTGTGTGGCAGAGGGTGAAAGCCCCTCTCTCTGTGTGCGAGTGTTTGCGCCCAAAAGCAAGCTGCAAAAATTGGACAAGATGGGCCTGATTTAAATTTATGTGCTACAGTGAACAGTGCTTAAAATGGTACTTTGTTTTTAGAATGCGCGGTATTCTTGATTTTTAAGTAGATAAAAGAGCATCCTTACGAATTATAAGGGAAATAATACATTTGTGGTGATAAATTGTACGTTAAATGTATTATGCTGTTTTTATTCTACTGAAATTGGGAGATTTTATCAAAGAAGATATTCCAACATAAGCCTTAATAGATTAGAAAATTACAACCTAATTTTCTCTCTTATCTGAATTTCCTATAAAGTTACTAGTGTTGCTATTAATTACGCTATTCCTTTTCAAGATGCCTTTACCTTCCAGAGTTTTCTGTACCATGTTTTTCTTAGCATCCCAGCAAATTAAGACGGAACAGCGAACACCTTCACACGTCACTTGCGAAAAAGAGTTTAAGAGCTTGGGACTACTGAGAATTTCTGCCTCATCTGGCAACTCGACCTCATAGCCACATAGGGGAAAACTTTTTCGTCTGCTCCGTGCCACGAAAGTTACGAAAATGCCGAGCTCTTCTTGAGCAAAACAACATGGGAAAGCGAAAGGAAAAGAAAACTGTTGGCCCCCAATGAACTTTGGCATGGGCAAGAGAATGGGGAAATGGGAACGAGACCTGCTGTCAGTGGCGTTAAGTGGCGCCCAACCAAGACGCAGCATCAGCAGTTGCCACGCCCCCTTAAAAACCCCATCCCCCCAAGGATGCCCACCCCGTGGCCTGCTGGGTACCAGATAGCAAGCCGAGAATAAGGAAATATATAGAAATCGAAGGAGGGAAGGGTGTACGAAAGCTACACAGGGAGAAATGTTTAGGATTTAAAACAATATTTTTAATTGCTAAGTTACTACACATAATAAAAAGTTAAGCATCAAGATTTCAAGATAAACTAACAAGATTTAATGACAGAGTGATAATTCTTCTAAATTTAAAACACTTTCTTAAGATATAAAGCTCTAAAAACTGCATTGGAAAACCACATCTTATGGTAATGGATATTTCCCCGTGCAGTCCTCCAATGTAGCCTTATTTTTACGGCTATCGTTTCAATTTTTATGGCTTAAGTTGTTGTAAATTTAGTTGGGAGTAGAGTTCAGCTATATCATCTGGCAGTCGCGTCCCCTCGAGGCATCGAGTTTTCCGGGGAATCGATACTCTGCGGCAGCAACTGGGGCTGCGTGTCCGTCCGCCGTTCTATTAGCCGTCAAGCGGAAAATTTAATACTGTTTATTTACACAATTTTCCAGTTAGCCAGCGCAGCGTTTTGTACCGACTTTGGTCGCGTTTTAGGTTACGTAATGGTTTAGCAATGGGGTTTCTTCCCTAGTTTTCCGTTCTGTCTTTAAGTTGGCTCTCCTTTTCAGCGGTTGTGGTGGCTACAACCAACACACTTTCGCCTCACCTGGTTCCATTCACACTTTGTGTGGAAAATACGAGTTAACAGTACATTTGCTTTAGTATTTATGCGCTGATAAACACGGAAGACAGCCCCCGACACGCCCCCATCCAGGACCCTTAACCCCGCACTGTGTCCGGGGGTCTGTCCCGTGCGTTCAGGCTCGCCGTATGTTATTTAATTTGGCCCGGCCAACACCTGCAAGTGTTGGCACAACACTCGAACAACCTGCTTAACCCCAGCTGATGTGCGAATCTTATTTGTGTCCTAGTTTAGGGCATCTGAAAGGGTCAGTAAAGTGATCTAAAATAACTGCCAAACGTGGAATACATTAACCCCAGAAAGCATAATGGGTCAATTCAAGTTTACTATCGATAGGAACAAGAAAGGTTATTAATATTGATGGCAACACAGTGGTAAATGCCCACAAAGTTCATTCATCGATTGTTAGGACAATGATAATGTCTTTAAATAGAGTGAATTAATTAAGCAAAGATAAACGAAAATAGAAGAAGAAATGCGGCCTGTCAGAAAATGCTGATATCATAATTTGTAGGCCCGTGAGTTTTTTAAGATATCTTTGAAGCTTAATTAAGTCATTAAGACAACTGTTTTTTATCAAAGCTGCCAGGAAGGTCTGTAAATATTCCGACATCAGTTGGTTAAATAACTATAAAAAGTTGTAAAGTCACTATGTTCTTTATATTTGGTAATTAAGCTTGCTGAATAATGCTGGCTTGCATTAGTTTTCACCTTTCCCTAGTAGTTAGTACATGCATTCGCTTAAACCTTCTACCTCTTCCCTTCAACCCATTCAAAATTCTTGGATTCCATGGCATTTAAAGATAATACGCTTAAGCTTTTAATGGGTTAAAGTTGGCTCCTTAATTGCGATGCTCCGAAAGTATCGCTCAATCTTTATTGGGCTCCCATTTATTTATTATCGCCTTTCGTTTTCAGTACATTTATTCGAACAAATTTTGTCTGCTGTGGCAGCCGGGGCATAAATAATAAAAGGACTCCGGATCCGGGGCCCCAGCGATTTCCATGTGCACGGCGGCGAATGCAAATCCGGAGTGGAAAAAGGGAACTGAAAACAGGAAAGAAAAGGGAAACTAAACTGAATGTGGAGTGGAGGTGGAGGTGGGGAATTTATGCAAAATCACGTATGCCAGGGCATAAAAAATAAAGCACGAAATTCTATAAATAATGCAACAGCCGAAATGCAATGCAATTGTAGAGGCAGATACATATATGGGGAGTCGTTTGGGAGGGGGTCCTGAAATAAACATTGCAGAGTCAGGTGACTAGGCAAACACATCCCGAATCAACCATGTCAAACACGACCCTCTGACCCACTTTTGCAGCCCGGTGTTAATCTTTTTTATGTGCAGTACCATCCCGGGTCGCCGAGATTCAATACAAGATACTTCTTGAAAGGCCCTGGGCCTCCGGGCCCTTCAATTTTATTCAGCATTTCGGGCTGTCATTTTGGGCCTGAGTGGCACTTCGTGTTTGCCCTTATTGGGTTCATCAAATGGCCGACAGCAGCAGTCAGCATATGTGGGATATGGGTTAGGGATAGGGATTCGGTATTCGGGATAGTTGCCATAGATACTCCGGGTGATGTTTGCCACTTTCTAATAATCCAATGATTGAACCCCACTCTTTTCTCCCTTCCCTCTCTTTGCAGATTGAACGATTGAACGTTTTGAACGAGGTGAGTCCGTGAATTTGACTATGGAGCCATTTGGGACTTGGATTCCGCTCGAGCGAAGCGGCAGAAAAATTTGACTCTAGATTAGGCCATAAAAAAACGCATTAAGCTGTCTGGAAGAGATAACTTCATATGAATTTATTGACATTTCGGTCAGTTGGACTGCCCACTTGTTTGCCCCAAAACATTTCTCTCCTTGCGAAGGGCGAAGCCCCGCTCCTTTGTGCCCAACTGAGCATGAAAAGGCCAACATCCGTTGCGGCTAATGTGCCTGTGGCCAGGACATGGAAAAAGTGGCAGTCGAGGGTCCTTTGTGTGAATGCGGCGACTAAGAAATACATAAATAAATTAGTTACGTGCCTGGCCGAGGTCCTTTTGTTATCAACTGTCCGAATATGAGATAGAAATATGTTTACCTGCAATATTTGTACACCTTGATGGACAAATTCGATGAATTTAGTTGCTTTTGGGTGAGTGAGAAGCAATTCAACTTATTTATTTTGCGGAAATACATTTTGTGGATTTCATTACTGGCCTTGAAGTGCTTTTGGCCACCTTTTCGAGTCCAAATTCAATTTACTTTGTTAAATCTATGATTTATATAAACTAACTTCTTGGAATAATAATCTATGTAAAATTAATATTTATAATACATTTTCGGTTATTCTTAGTATTTAATGTATCGTTTCTTTATTTGTTTTTAATTTATTTAAATTAAAACCCAAGTTGGCATATCAGATTTAAGGAAAATATCTAGTAAAGGTTGTGATTGAGTGACTTAATTTAAATTTCCTTACATTACTCTTGCCAAAAAATGTATAAATATATTTTCTCCGAATTCACAAAAGAAAATTTGTCAAAGGAAACCAAACTTGACTGGAATATTTTTAATTAAGTCTTAGCTCTTGCTGGTCTGAGTGTGCTAACCAAATTCCTGTTACACCTTGCTGGATAAATTTGATGAGTCTAGATGGGACAAAAACATATGGTTTTGGTTATGCTCGGCAGTGATATATGAAGGGATTTTTCACCGTCGTTGGCCAAGTTTAAATCACGAGGTGGACAGCGCTTAACTCTGTGGTTGCGCTTCATAAATTTGTTTATTCATTTGTTTTTTTTTGCAGTCCCTGTCCGGCTTCGCTTTGCTGTGGTCCCGCTGTTTTCAGCACTTTTTGTATATATTTTTGCCATTTTATTTCGTTTTTTCTGCTTTTGTCTGTTGGTCAATTATTCAGACCGAAACGCTTGTGGTCAGCACAGTGTGTGCATAAAGGCAGCAGAATGGCTAGGTGGGGCCGGGAAGTAGGGCATTTAAATGGCTTAAAGGGGTCTAAAATATCAGAGGCGGAAGGCGGGGAAAACAGGAAAAGCGGGGAAAAGGGAACCCAACGAGACGTGTGACTGTTGACGGGCTTGTGTAAATTGCATAAACTTGGTAAATGTGCAAAAAGTGTTGCTCGCTTTTGTGCTACAGCCCGGCAAGGACCTTCAGTCAACAGGTGGAGCGTGGCACGGGGAAAGGACAGGTGTGCCACCCCACCGCCTAGCAGTCAGTTCATTATGTGGCCGGCACTGTGTGTTTACCTAGGACCTCTCCTCAGCCCTCGGCTGTTTACAGTGGTGTCAGTCATTGGGTTGGTCACTCGACTGCAGCTCCAAGTCCTTGGGCACACTGCTCGCATCCTGTGACCACATCCTGTCGTCGGCACGCTGCTCGAATGTCCGTCCCTGCACTTACAGGTCGAACAAGTGACGAGAGAACGCCTTCTTCGGACTCATTGTTTGGGCATGTGCACTAGTACAAAATACTGAAAACTTAATTTGGGCTTAAGAAGGGTTCGGTTGAATATACATTATCTCTTAAGTGACAACCTTTCAAAAAAATATTATTAGGGCATTACTAGGTTCGTGTTTAAAAGTATGCTACGATGAAGTTTTAGTCCGCCATCATGTAGAATCCGAGAGTACTGAATTGTATTGCACACTTTTCGTCCTTTTTAATGAGATTTCAAGTCTCCTAAGATATCTTTTTAAAGATCTGAAATAAATATGTTAATGGCTCGGATATTATTTAAATCATATATATGTGACCTTCACAACTTTTCCCCTCAGTGCAGCAGTCATATGACTTCGGCCAGAACCAACGGCATTATAACGCCAGGACGAGAAGCCGAGGAGTTGCTCCTTGCCAAGGAAGGACGAACAAAGAGCTCTTTTGCCGTGTGCCTCGGCTGGGAGGATGTGTGTCCTTGTTGGGGCACAAGAAATCAAGCGTAATGAAGCCCCAGACGAGCGACAGACAAAGGTTTGCTTTGCTCTCGCCCAGCCCATTCAAAATTCAACGAAATGATAATAGATAAGCCGCTTGACACTAACACGCTTACGCACTCAAGGAGTGTGTTCCGAGTTGGCCCAAAAGCTGTGCAAAAAGAGCAGCCTTTTCCATTTTCACCTTTCAGATTTTCAGTTTCCCTGCGAAAACATTGGCCAATTAGAGCGGAAACAGGCTACCGGATTAGCTGCGAATTAGTTATTGTAATTGAACGTTACAAGGCAGTTGTTAATGGGCCAGCAGGTCGTTGTCCCCAGAGGAATGCCAGAGAAATAGCCAAGAAACACTCGAGAGACACCAGGTGGCTGGAGGTTTTTAAATGGTATTATGCATTCTGGGCAACTTTTAAGTGGTCAAGTTTTAAGTGGGCCCCGCCAAAAGTTTGCTGAATTCGCTGGAAACGCCAAGGAAAAGCAATCTGGGAGAACGACAGCTTAGGCAATACTTTCAGGAGAACTTTTCGACGTTTCTCCCTTTTTGCCAGCTAGTCCATTACCCATTTAATGACAAAGTTGTTTACTTTTTGTCCACATAAATTACATACGTGTACCATTAGGGGGAAAAACTACGGGCAGCTGGTTTGTATCGGCAATAACAATGAAAATCATAAGCTAATTGCCATAAAAGAGGAAATTTTTAAGGGAACGTCAAAGGCAAGACACGAAAATCGCTGCAGGAAATGATGTGACGTGAGGCTTTTGTTTTGTTTGTTTGTTGGTTTTCGTTTTTTCCCTTCCAGTTTGCCCTTTGCTGTCCAAAGCAGCAATAATAACAATATAACGAAATGGTTCCCAGGGTCAGGGGTTGGGATCGAGTTAAGCTTTGTTGTTTTGGCCACAGCAACATCATTGAAATTGACTTCATTATTATTTTATAGTCTTGGCCTTAAGTTTTGCCAGCTCTGCTTTTTATGGCTTTTTATCAAATCTTACATTGTGGTGCTCAAGGCACGTTTTACACTGATGGTCGTAGTCGTTGTGTTCATCTCCTCGTTCTCTGACTTATTAAAATCCAGCCCCGGGTCCTGGTCTCTATATATGCACGGGATATAGGAGGATATATAAGCTGGGCTCCGCAGCCCCGGGCAGAACTGATATAATGCATTTTGCAGTAGTCCTTGTCTTGAGCACAAAAGCCAAGAGAACTAAGTGGAGGCACCATTAGCAGAACAGTAGAACAGTGCAAAGTGGAGCCATTACAGGCGACTTTGGTTACAAACGGAATTCCCTGTCTGTACTGGCCTTTAATTCACTTCAAGAAGCCTCTCTAAAATAAGGGAAATAAAGTAATATGATTTGGTTTTAATTACGGAGTTTTTGAAAAGATTAAGGATATGTAGAAGTTAAACAATAACTGAGACAATGTTTTTAAATAGTTAATGAAGGTGTCTGAAAGTATGCTACATAATAATTATAATCCCAAAATAATTCTCTATTTATACTGCATACTTTAAGGATATGTAGAAGTTGAACCATAACTGAGACAGTGTTTTTAAATAGTTAATGAAGGTGTCTGAAAGTATGCTACAATATAATTATAATCCCAAAATGGTTCTCTATTTATACTGCATACTTTAAGGCACCATTAAAAGTAAATTCAGAACCCCTTGTAAGGATTTATTAAGTTTAACAGTATATCTATCTAATATATACGTTTTAATTTTAGTGGTGACTTTAATCCGCGAATCGTGCTTAAAACGCATTAAATGGAGTTTCCTTATACCCTTTAATTATATTTTAAGCCGGCTTAACCCCTTGGCACCTCAGCTCCACGGTGGCCACTCCGTTTTCGTCATTACTCCTTTGGCTTTTCCATTTTCCGAGTGTCACTTGCCATTTGCCAGTCACTTATGTGCTCCTCTCATTTGCACGTTTGCCACTATTTCGCTTTCATGTTTTCCTCCAGCCATTATGTAAATTTTTTATCGTCATTTTGGTGTGCAGCATTTTAGTTTTCATGTGTGAGTAGACAGCTTAAGTCGAATGCCTTTCACTTCCGCCCCTTCACCCGCCTCTCTGCTTTCTCCACTTTCCACTTTCCTTTGTCTTTGTTTGTTTATGAGCATTAGCGCACACCCACTTGCACATGAGCACTCTCGGCGGGTTTTTTGTTTTTTTGGGTCACTTTCAAAGCTCTTGGCGTTTTTCAAGTGGTTTTAGCGCACACTCGAAATAATTTCGTGTGTGGAATTTACTGCCGGCGCGGCGCTATCAATGCGATTAAAAAACAATTACACTTGTGACACTAATGGCGCGGGCACACATTCGCGGTACCATTTTCCATAGGTATATTTTCCGCACGAATATTTGCCTTTTATATAGTTTTTATATTTATTTCACCGAGGAGCCGGGCACACAAAAAACAGAGACTGTCTGTTTGTGGCATCTGCGAAAAAAGCGCTCGATTTGTTTACACGCCACTGGCTGCTGGCCGGATAACCACATCAAAAATAAACAACAAATTCAAAATTGATTTTCCAAAATCAAAATAAACAGAAATCGCAGTTCTCTGGCTTTCATTTCGGGAGTTTTTATTGCTGTTTTCGATGTTGTTTTAAAGCTCTTTAAATTAATTGCCCGGTGAAAGTGGGAAATCGGGGGGATATGGAGGGCCTAATGGCGAGGGCTAATGGCTGGCCGACATCTTGTGGCATTATTAACATGATTGCCACGAGGACCTCCCGCCGTGCCCCTTTTCCGGGGGGAAAGCTTATCAATGAATCACCAAAGCATGTGATTGATGATTCGACATGTATAGTGTCGTTCCATTTCCATTTCCCGGCCAGCCCAACAACCGCCCATCCGAATGTGGCTTCTCTGACAAGGATTAGGTGCCCACGCAGCATCCGAGTAAATACCAGGAATCCCGGGGATTCTTCCTCGGGGGAATGACAGCTCACATATGCATATATTTGCCAAGTGCGTGTGTGTGTCGCTCTAAGACAGATTAAAAGTGAAGAGCCTGCGAAAAGTTTTCCTTCCCGTATCTGCACGGGCATACCCTTACCATCTGGAAATAACACTATGACTAGCATTAGGTAAATAAACATTTCCTGCTAATTTTAGCTGCATTAGCATAGATATGTGTAGGTTGACTCACTCTGAAAATTACCTCTAGATTTTCCCAGGTGAATTTCACTTTAAATGTAGGAATGGTTCACTTGCCTTAACTTATTTCAGTTTCGGAATTTGTCCATTTAACACTATTTTAACGTGTTATTATGTTTAAATCAGTTAAGCACTATTTAGTTTTAGTTCACCTAAGCTGCTAGGATACTAAATTATTAAACCTATTCACAGAGCTTTTTACAAATCGCGTGCAAGCAATTGGTTATTCAATTATTTAAAGTGTTTACCTCTTAAATAAGGGTAAGTTCAGGAAATGGCTTAATCATGACATCCATAATCAATGAATTATTGAAACATCACTCCCTAATTTGGTTAATACTGGTCAAGCAAATCAATTGTAGTTATTCTTAATATCTTGTTTGACATGCCCTTAATTATAGTTCAGTTCTGCCTCAAATTTTTTCGGCCCATAGCTATTTTAATCTCTGCTGTCAAGGGTTTCACCGACGAAGGGTATTAACCAGTCACCGATGCCCGTCTCCCAAAGAAATTCCCTTCTCAGTTCATTCTGTTTACCGACAGCAACCGCCATCATCATCAGCAGCTGTTTGGGCTTCCGCCATTTGCTCGTCGGCGGCTTCAAAAGCTTTGCCAGGCTTTTTTTCTTATAGCTGGTACTACAGTTGATTTTCTCATATACCTATATATACGGTTCCAGCCCCTCACGAATTTCTAGACCAAATGTTGACACATACGCGCGATTTTCTTTTAACAATTCATCAAATGCGCTAAGCGCGCACAAAAACTTTGACACTCGACGTTTTCGGTTTTCGGTGTTTGGCAAGGGGCATTGCGCCCCGTTGGCCCCCTGGTTTCCCCTTTTCCCCCGGAAAAAGCCATATCAATCATCGCCCAAAGTGCGTGGCTGTTGGACACCTTTTGCAGGTTTAAAATATTTATTTTGCCTTGCCGGGGAACCGTTGAAGGCTAAATACAATAACTCAAAGTGATTTGCCAGGTAGAAAGAGCCCGCCATTATTTGCATGTGGCCCCCCTCGTTTGCCTTTAAACATGCATTATTTATTTCCCAGGGCGCAATTTGTTTTCAGCAAAGTTCTGCAGACAATCGAGTGAGGAATGTGCAGTCGACGTTTGGCAATTAGTTGGGGCTCAGCGAAAATTCCAGCCACACTTAAAGGTGTTCGTTTGAAATTTCTGGAACATTTGCATAATCATCTGCCTGGTTTACTTTGCGCCAATAATCCAGGCTCATAGTCAACATTGCGCATACGCCACGTATGTTCACCGCAACATAAATATGGGCTTAACCCTATTTATTTGCTCTGCAGCTCTGTCATTTAATTAGTGTAAACAGTTTTTAGGCCCGTCCTTGCTGCTGGGTCAATAAGCTGATTTAAAATTAATTACCTATTAAATGCAAGGGCAGTTGGCATGTGTGTGCGCTTTGCAGCTAGGTGATTTATGTAAATTAATTAAATAAACACCTGTGGCCAGTGGCAGTCCGTGTGCGAGCATTTGTGCACCGAAGGGGCTGTTTTGGTCTTTTGGGTCCTTAGAACGATAGTTGTCTCGTGATGTGGTGCAATTTAACCCACTCCTAATTGCAGCGACCTGATTTATATCGAGTGTCAACTGGAGCAAGTCCATAAATTTTTGGAATCGCCTTGCGTGGTAGATTCGCATTCGAGGACCCCTCTACTGGCTTATTCCCGAACGATAAGTCCTGGGGGTCCTGCGAAGGCAGTCAAGTGTGCGCATGATTTATTTTCATTAAAAACTTCTTTTTGCGGCTGCTTAAGCAGGGAAACTTTTCGCGCCACTCACTTCATAAGGCGGAAAAGTGGAAAACTCAGCAGAAGAGCCGCGAAAATTTTAATCTGCACATTATCAAGCTGCGAAGCCCACACAATGAAGGCCTCTCTCGAAAGTGCAATCATTAATTTCCAGCTTAATTTTTGGGGCCTCGGCTTATAAGCAAGTGGAATGTGTAGTACAATCAGGAGAGCGCCTTTCGTTAAGCTTAAAAAATGGCTGCAAAATGTTGACCTCCGCCCATTTTGTAAAAAGCCCTCTGAAATCTAAATTCATTTGTTTGCCTGTCCCCCGGGAAATACGTGCGTGGAGTTGCACCATTGTAATGGCAGATTGCCATTCCATTGGCACGCGATCATTAGTCAAGGAGCAGGAACTGCAGCCCGACACTTGATGAAAGCAAAACGGAGTGGTTCCCGGGAAAGCACCCTGCGTCGAGGGGAAAATCAAGATACTGCACAGTATTCACAATTCAGCGGAGAAGTGCTCGGAAATACCGTCGATTTGTCTTCAATTTATCCGGGAACTTATTTCATTAATCTACTTGAAATATGGCATGTATAAAATAGAACAGGTAAATTTTAAAATTTAAAATAAAATATAAACCGGTTGGTAATAGTTTTGGGATGTTAATATTTTATGTAAAACAAGGTAGATAAGTTAATTCGAAATCGAAAAGTTCCTTATTTCAAATATGTAGAACATTATATACTTTAAAATAGTTAGGTAGTTTTTATAGGTTTTTATACACGTATTTAAAGTTATCAAAGTTTAATAATTCTCCTCTCTTTACACTAAGAATGGAATACACCCACTGCAAACTATAAACCCCAATCGATTGCCACTCCGTTAGTAGATTGAAATTGCTTTCTTATCGCCAGCCGAGGACAATGCAATTAGTAACTGATTTACCTGAGGTAAAAGTCTGAGCAACTTTGGTTTTTGTTTTCCGTTCGTCGGTATTCGTCGGTTTTCCCCCGGAGTTTTTCGTTTTTCCATTGCGTGAGCTGTCAGGGCGTTGGCAAATTAAAAGTTCTCATTTCTATTATTTGATTGCCGAGCCAAAGCGAGTTTTTTAAATAAATTAGTTTGCTGGAACTGTTACTGTCGCCTGCTAATTAGACATAGAAAAGTTGGACTTGTCCAGGTGTGTAAAAACCACAACTTTCCGTCCAATTGCGAAACTTTGAAGCCAGAAGCCCCTAAAATCTCCTCTTATTTTGCCATTGTTGCAAGTCCGGCTCTGGCCTTTTCTATACTTAGTGTATATATTCCCCCGATTGCGACATAATTATGTGGCGGCAATTTGCATTGCGCCCCCGACACAATAACCATAAAACGCCGTAACAATCGAGCCAAGAAGCGCCGCCAACGAAGGCAAACAAAGACCGAGTTCAACGGGGCAGCAGTTATTTCAACACCTTTATGGCGGTGTTCCTACATTTGTTAACCGCAACACACACACTGGGGGAAATTAGTAGTAAAAGGGAACTAGAACTTAACATTGCAAAAGTTAATAGTTATTCCAATATTATTATGTTTGGTTCTAGAAGTAGTAGTTTATCAAGTTGATTTATTTGTGAGGGAATTATACATAATTATAATAGAATTAATGGAATTAAATTTTCAAATTGTATTTCTGAATATTCTCCTGTTCCTTGTTTTTAGTCCGACTTAAACCTATTTTCCCAGTGCAAACTGCTGGCCACAAAGGGTCTGGCTTTAGTTCTGGCCGATGACCAGAGAAGGTGGCTCTGCGGCGTGGTATAGACCATGGTAGTACACTATGGATAGAACCCGTCGGCTGACATGCAAAACACACGGTGTTCGGGGCAGCTACGTGGAAATACATTTACAAACCGTAGATAGACATCTGGAGATAAAGCAAATTGCTGTGCTACAAAATCGTTAACTGTAATTTACCGCATTTGAAATGTTGGCCATTCGCCATTCCCGGGTCTAGATTCCCCGCCACACCGCTCTATGCAGTTATGAATGGTCGAGTTGGTTGGACTTTAATTGTGTTTTTCAAACGGCCAGACAGCTTTGGTGAAAATGGCCCAAGTAATTGAGGCGTAGTCGGGTGTACGAAGTCGGATATCGGAGGTGGTTGTAATGGGAAGCACTTGAGAGCCACTTGCGAGCCGTGAATTAGGTTCTTGGCGATTGCCAGAAATGCAAATGAGTGCCAGAAACGAGGTGCCCATCCCCCACTTCCCCCCACATATTAATCATACGCACTGCGGCCGTCGACGCCTAATTTGCAGAAGTGCAATCAGCACAACTATGCAAACCCGGGCACTCGAGTGCAGTTCCAAATTGAAAGCGTGCCGGTTTGGGCTGTCGCAGATCGGCAAACAGCAATTGGAATATACGGCAAACAGCCCACAGAGCATCGTGAATGCAAATGAAATCCGCATATCTCCCGCACATTTCATCTCGATCCGCAAGTGGGCAATAAGTTTGCGCCGAAACCGAGTGCAGCTGCCAGCAGGGGAAAGTGCCTGTCAGTAGTAATGAAACGCGGGTCCAAGAGGCCTATGGGAAGATATTTGCATTCGGGGCAGGGCATTCCACTCAGCTATTCAATTCGGTATGGGGGAATCATGATAGATATGCGGGTACCACTTACAATTTAAAGTGGAGTACCAAAATTTAAAATAATGCAGAATTTATAGGTATACATTTGTTTAAACTATTTATAAATAATTTAATTGATAAATTAACTTAGAAAATGAATTCATTACGCTTAAATAAAAGTTAAAGTTTAAAAATCTTAGTTAAATGCGTCATTTTTAATAATGGTAGTATTTACTTCGTTAAAAAAGAATACACATTTTATGTTTATCATCGTTTGTAAGCTATTAATTTGTTTTTCAGTCTGTTAATCAAATGACCATGGTGTAGAACTTAAATTCATATCACTATTCAGCAGAAAATACTGAATCCCCAGCTATTCTCCCCCTTTAGAATAAAAATTCGCATAATTTCAAAAGCACAGAGCAGAGATAATGTAATATGTCACTTGATGGCGTGCACAATGCAATTAGCCCCAGTGGCTCCTGAGTAATAAAAATTAGCGGACAGAGTTCAGGAGAGATCCTTGGGGGAAACAATAAAGGTCAGTTGGCCCTGCTCTTTGAGTCGGGATAGGTCAAAAGTCAGGTCTTGTCATTCTAAATTCAGCTTTCTAGGCGAAAGCAGGTCAGCCTTTTGATTTGATTCTACTCATTATCTGAGATTCTTAAGGACATGCCTCGTCAGCGCTCCGAAAGTCCGAGATCCTCGGGATCGACTCGCCGCCAGAACAGCCGGAGCAGCCATGTCTTCGCCACAAAGCCATCTTCTCGGGGGAGCAGCAGGGATCTGCCGGCGGTGCAGCAGCCCAAGAAGGAATCCCCACCAGCGGCAGCTCCTGCGGCGGAGGCCAAGGGTTCCAGCACAGGGGAGCGGTTCAAGGACATGGCCACCACGGCGGCTGGAGTGGCGGCAGGATCCGCCGTGGGTCACGCCGTGGGCGCAGGACTCACCGGGATGTTCCAAGGACGCGGGCAGGCCAGTGCTCCCGCCAAGGAGCAGCCCCAGCAGGAGGGATCCTTGGGCGCCGCAGCTGCAGCCTCCCCCTCCGCTCACCACACCCAACTGGTGGAGGACGGTCCCTGCGCCTTCGAGCTGAGGCAGTTCCTCAGGTGCACCGAGGAGAACGGCAGCGATCTCTCTATTTGCAAGGACTTCAACGAGGCCATGCAGCAGTGCCGGCGACGCTACAATGTCTGAGATCCCGAATACCGGAGGCCAATATCGGAAAAAGCAAATAGATGAGACTTAACTCCTACATTTTCATTACTTAGTTCGAAATAAAATCAACTTTATCTAAAAAAAAGATTATATTCAAGCCTGCATAACAGAACAGATTTTTGGTAAACCAAGTCCTGATTTTTCGCAAAAAAAGACGATCTTTTAACCACAGAATTGCTTATATTCGTCCCAGTATGGAAAGATACACCTCGCTGAATTTGTAATTAAATTTTCTATCGATTAGCATTTAAATCTAAAATAAAATTTGGTAGACCCACTTTTGCAAAAAATGATGTACCAAGTCCTGTTTTTTTTGCAAAAAAACAACGATTTTTTAACCACAGAATTGCTTATATTTGTCCCAGTATGGAAAGATACACCTCGCTGAAATCGTAATTAAATTTCCTATCGATTGGCATTTAAATCTAAAATAAAATTTGGTAGACCCACTTTTGCAAAAAATGATGTACCAAGTCCTGTTTTTTTTGCAAAAAAACAACGATTTTTTAACCACAGAATTGCTTATATTCGTCCCAGTATGGAAAGATACACCTCGCTGAATTCGTAATTAAATTTTCTATCGATTGGCATTTAAATCTAAAATAAAATTTTTTAGACCCATTTTTGCAAAAAATGATGTTAACCAAGTCCTGATTTTTTGCAAAAAAATACGATTTTTTAACCACAGAATTCCTTATATTCGTCCCAGTATAGAAAGATATACCTCGCTGAATTCGTAATTAAATTTCCTATCGATTGGCATTTAAATCTAAAATAAAATTTTTTAGACCCATTTTTGCAAAAAATGATGTTAACCAAGTCCTGATTTTTTGCAAAAAAATACGATTTTTTAACCACAGAATTCCTTATATTCGTCCCAGTATAGAAAGATATACCTCGCTGAATTCGTAATTAAATTTCCTATCGATTGGCATTTAAATCTAAAATAAAATTTTTTAGACCCATTTCTGCAAAAAATAGATGATGGTACCCTTATAAAAAATTAAAATTTGGCCAAAATTTTTATTTTACTAAATCTGTCAAAAAGTTATAAGAATCGTTAAATTGGGTTAACAGCTGTTCAAAACAGTGCGCAGATTGGCTGTAGGTTAATTTTTTAGGAAATTACAAAGGAAAATGTCTCGAAAAATTCGATATTTTTCTAAGGAACAAGTAAAAAATCCGTATTTTGACCAAAACCTTACAACAAATAAATAAATATCAAATAATGTGCTACTTAAATTGGTGCATTTCATCAATCTAGGATATACAAATTGAGTTGTGGCCTTCAAAAGCTCATTTACCAGACCCCTTGAGAGCGAGGAAAAACAGACTTCGCAGAGGCAAATTAATTGGCGTTATGCGGGCAGCCATCAACAAGAACTCGGATCCCGAAACCTCATCCCAGGGCTCAGGCCATCCATCTTGCCTGCCGAAACATTATTGATGTTGATTGATTTATAAACATTTGCTGGGAGCCAGTCGAATCGAGAGTTGGGCCAATTAAGTTGTAGCCAAAACAATAAACAGAATGAAATTAGCATTGCGTAGACTCTTCTTTTCCCCGCAGCTGAAAGGCGGCATCAGCTGCTGTCACATTTATTCACATTTTTCGGCGAGCAAATGTAATTTGCTTGAATATTCATGGCGGGGTGAGTGGAAATTCTATACTGCTGATTAACATGGCCCCGAAAAGAGGGGGAATTTCGCACTCTCCGCATAAAATACAGCATCAATCAAGCGGCATTTGCAGCAGGGCTCTCTGTTTTTCGCCTTTCTGCGGTTGGCCATAATTTGATGAAATATTCCGTTTGCCACATGAACTGGCTGCCAAAATTCTGCATATGGGGCACTGCCTAATTCGAATTAGGCCCAACTTTTGGCAGTTCGGCTAATTGCCTCTGTGTTTTCGCTTTCTCCCAAAAAGCCAGAAATAGTCAACCGAACTTTGGCGTGTTCCCAGCCAATTAAAGCATTTCCGCTGCACTTCTAAAAGGAAAGCGGATCGACTTTGTCGACTGCCTGAAATACCTGCACTTGCTTTTTGAAACACTTTTCGGAGAAAGTAATTTCCTATGCGGTCTCACTTGCTAGTGAACAATTTAAGTTGCTTTTCGTTAATGGCTTTCGGGGTTGTTCATCAAGTGCTTTCGCATATTTAACTCAAGGATATGTCTGAAAAAAATGGGAGAAAGGCACTTAACAAAATATTTATGAGAAGAGCTAATACCATAACTGCTTTTTAAAAGGGTACAAATTATTTTAACATATATCATAACATAAAACATATGTTTTATTAAAACATTAGTGAGCAACTTAAATTCATTATTTCTAATCAATTCACAAGGCTTTCTTTTTTAGCAGTGTATTTCAAAGGGTACCCCAGACTAACCCCCTTCCTTGGGGATTTTTCAAAGGGCAGCCAGCTGGAGTTGTGTATTTGTTTTGCCTTCATACCTTTCGCGTTTGCCGACAAATTCATTATGTGTTCGTAATTAGTGCGGGAAATGGGAAAAGCAAACGCAAAAAGTGAAAAAGGAAAAACAAATTAGAAATATTTTTTCAGTTCGTTCCCCGCCAGGTGGCGCTGTTGCATGCACTTGGCAATTAGCTGGCAGGCAATGCAATATAAATTAGCTGACAAAGCTGGGAAAAGGATCCCCGGAGCAGGCCTGGGAACTATGAGCCAACCGAGAATGCCTCACATTTGTCATTCTAAATTTCACTTTCCCTTTGAACAGAAGTCTGAATTTTTTGAGCCAGATACAGAAGCCTTTAAAAAAAGTAAAAAAGATGCCACGCAGACAGAGAAGCGCCTCGGCCAAGCCCTCCATGTGCAACCTGCCAGTGGTGCTGCCCACCACCCGGAGTTCGGAGATGATCTTCAAGGACGTGGCCGCCCACGCGGCGGGCGTGGCAGCGGGGTCAGCTGTGGGTCACGCCATAGGCGCAGGGATAACCGGGCTGTTCAGGGGGCGTGGCCAGCAGCCGCACCACAGCGATTTGGTCGAGGAGGGTCCTTGCGCCAAGGAGATGAAGCAGTTCCTGAAGTGCACCGAGGAGAATGACGATCTCAATGTCTGCAAGGAGTTCCAGGATGCAGTACGCCGTTGCCATCGTCACTATAATATTTAGAAATCAAAAATCCCTGATTAAAATATTTTTGTTTTCTGATGTTCCTGGGCTGCCGAATCAGTTTCACGTTTAAATAAATTGTAGTCATTAACATAACTAATATTGTTCATGTTGTTCCTAAGATTTAAAATATGATTTCTTTAATCAAATTTTACATTAATTTCATCATGTTTAATAATAATTTCACCGTTTAATTAAGTTTGAAAAGCAATCAAATTTAATGATATGCGGATTACTTACAACAAGGATAATGAGGACCCAACAACGAACTCAATGGAGATCCTTTCCCATGTCATTGTCACCATAATCTGCGTGTTTAAGACCCGAAAACCCTTTTCCAATCATTAAATATTCCATTTTGTCCTTGGGTCCCATTTGAATAGACTTCAGCGCTTCCAATCAAACCCAGGCGATGTGGGTGCGCAATTAAAATGCTTTATGACAGGTCCTTCGTCCTTGGGCGAACCCCTTTATTTTTACCACTTTAAAGCGGCTCCATTGTCACATGCTCGCTGCTCCTTTGCCGCTGTTATTTTTCGTCATTCTCAGTTAATTGTGATTTTGTTTACTGACATCCTTGCCATCCTCGCTCGACCCCTTGTCAGGACCTCGGCTTTGTTTGCCCTTCTACTTTGTCTGTGGATCCGGGCGCATATTTACTTTAATTTTGTTTTGTTATGTTACTTCGCCAACGCCATCGCCACCGCCCGAAAAACTGGGAAAACTGGGAAAATTGGGAAACCCCCCACCGATTTCGGCGTTGAACGCGCTGTTCTCCTCGCTTGGAGCGCCTTTGTCTCGCGTTTTCGCGTTTTTCCATATTTCCTCCTTTTTTTGGTCGCTGGGCCCCAAACTTTTTCATTTCGTTTTTTATCTGCTTGGCTTGCGCACAATTAAGCCAGCGAAATGTTTTTGGCCACGTCAAGGCGACGACGTTGACATTGAGGACCCCAGAGAGAATACCCTTTTTAATTTCAAGCATATTTTTCCAGTGAGGAACTCCCTGGAGGGAGTTAGGCATGACAGTCAAGACTTCCTAGCTTGAACCTATTAATAAATTGGATTTATTAACAGTGTTAAAGTTGGCTTTCGATGTCTAGTGAAGTTAAAGGCGTAACATAATGCAAGAAACATATTATAGGTACAATAAAAATATTTTTTGCCTGAATTCTGTTAAGCTAGTTACTTTTCCAGCTGACCTTTGAGATGTCTGTTTTCTGTCATTAAATGGTCCAAAGCCTTAAAGTCTTAAAGCAATTGCCTTTTAATTTTTACGAGTTAAACCCCAATTGCACTTGAGGAAGCTCAACTGTATATTTGTAGCCGTCTTAAGCGCTTTGTCTGGCTTAATGAAAACAAATTAAATCGTTGGCCAGCAGCAGCGGGTCTAATAAATATTTATTATGTACTCAAAACTTGGTCGGCTCACACGCTTTAAAGGGGGTTCCTGCGAGTACCAGGCACCCCCCGCACCTCCCGCTGATCTGACACATCCAGGCCAAAAAGCTGGTCCTGGCAGCAAGGACCTCCCATTGCGGTCAGCGGAAACTGGGCGGGATGTTAGTTTTGGATGGACACTGGGGTCGAATGCAGCTCGCATCTGACAAGGCAGGCAGGTCAAGCCATAATTACGTCCAATTAAGAGGCTTTGAATTGGAAACTAGTGCTCCCGTTTCAGCTACCATTGGCACAGGCTCGAGTTACCATTTAATTGACGGGGGCTCTGCTCGAGAAGTTATCATTTATGCAGTTTTTAGAGTGGAAAGAGTACATTTCTTTAAATACCTCTATGTTGTAAATTGAAGTTAAGCAACTATAAGTACTATAAAACTCAGAAAGGGTACATTTTTATTTTTCCTGCTCATCCTAGGGATCCAAAATTAGTGCCCCCTGTCATCCGCTGAATTGCTGACGATATCATTCTGTTGCAGTCATTAACAAAAAGGCAACATCAACCGTATCCGATGTGAAATATGATGTACTGCTGGGAAAAAGCGGGAAAACGCATTAAGAGCAGCAGCAAAAATGCAATACACAATTCGAGGCAGATGACGATGGATTTGCAGTTGCAGTTGCACTGGCAGGTGACGAGTGCAGCAGCAAAAAGCGCTTCATTGATTGCCTCTTTTTGTTGCCCGCTGAATTTTCCGGTTTTCCCATTGTTCCTTTCCCGCTCCACCCACTTTCCCGCCCAAGGAAACACTGTTTGGCGGGAAAAGAAAGGGAGCAAGTGGGCGAGCGGAAAAGTGTGAAATTCGATACGGCAAACACGCATTCGACTGCGAGTCAGCCGTGTTTTAACTCTTTATTGTCCTGAGAGCATCGAGAAAAATATTCCATCAACTCTTAATTTAATTATCAATCACTGCTTTAAAAATCCTCTTTAATTTATTCTATTAACCTCAGTTTTTAATAGTAATTCACAATTGAAATTCGATTATGCTAATGTGAAGTGGATGGAAAATTTACATTTTAAAAGGATTTATCACATTTTATATGATGTGCAAGGCATATATCAACTTGTAAGCCTTGAACCATCATCGATTTTCTGCTTTATATTTTTTCCAACACTTCAATAAAGTTATAATTAGGATTCTCTATTATCAGATAATTTGTTACTCGTTCTCCAGAAAAAACACAATTTAGTTGGGCTTCTCTCAGTGTATTTGATGGTGGGCGTGGGTTTCTGTGTGTGCATGGGGGCGTGGCCACAGGAGAAAGGAAAGCGAGGAAAACCGGCTGCGGGCAAACAATGAGAAATGGCTGGTCCACCTGGTTCACCTGGCCCCACAAAGAGTGTGTGTGTGGGTGGGTTTCTCGAACCCCGAACACTTTCTGCTGGCCGACCGACCTGAACGTGTTTAATTTAATTCCCCGGGCAAACTCACTCGCTCCACGGACACTTGGGCAAATCGCATAAAATGCTAATAAAAATCAAATCAATTTCACAAGTGGTCGGCCAGTGGGGCGTGCAGTGCAATAAATTGCATCAGAGTCGCAAAATCGTGTAACCAAATTGGTTGAATGGCCAGTAAGTGCATTAGTTGTGAGCGCCTCTGTCAAATATCAAATTGATGTGCAGCAAACCGTGGCTGTGGCAAGTGCATTGGTGGAGGGGTGCAGATGGCCGGCGGAAGCGGAAATGCATTTCCGAAAACCGGAAGTGCACTGCATTCGAATTGCAAATGGCGGCCAGAAACCAGAAGCCCCTATGAATATGCAGGGCTGCCCGAGGCCCCGAAAAGTGGGTAATTCCAGCAGCATGTGGACCAAGTTGCGGTCCAATAAATATTTCAGAAACACAACTTTCGGAGTTCATTAAAGATGGGGGAACTAAATTTAAATTGCTGACCAGACCAACGGCCCAACTCCTTGCCTGCTCTTTGTCCATTTGCATATTAATTAAACCTCACAGCCGAAAGGTCAAAATACCAAAATGCCAGGCCGAAACCATAAGCTGACCACATACATACATATTTCTGGGCTCGGGGCGAAAGTACCAACAAAAGTACAACAACTAAGCCCAGTTTGAGCCCATAAAAATTTAATTTCATCTTAACAATGGCCGTATGGGCCAACAATTTGCCGCCAGCCGAATTTATCTTGCTCACCCTGCCGCCGCCGCAATGTGTCACTTAAATATCAATTTAATTTCCATAATAAAGCCGCCGCTTTCAGGACTTTTCCCCCGGGGGATTTTCCCTATGATTGACAGTTTGTTTAGCAGGCCCGGGAAACGGCGGGGGAATACCCGAAAAGTAGTTGACAGAGCATTGATTGAAATAAGTAGATCAAATGTGTATTAATAGAATAGGGCGAATTTTGGCGGCGAAACAATCGCACAACTATTGTTAATTGTATTTGCCCTGCTCTCATCGCCCGAGGAAAATGCCAGAGGGACTTTATCCATTCTCTGAGCAGAGTTTATTTACTTCTGATTACGGAAATTCAGCTGATTGGAATGCAAATACTTATTAACTTGATCACAGTTCAGTTGAGTCGCCCAGTGGGCGGAAATCACTTAGTTCAATTCAATATTAGCTTGTCAGAGGTATATAAATAACTCAATTTAGGGGAAAGTCACATGGAAAGAAAGAATAATACTATAGTTTTGACTTAGCAAGGAATTAAATGATATAGCATACTTACTTTGGAACTCAAAAATATTTATTAATGTTAAGATTGTAGACCTGAAGTGAGGGCGTTTTTACTGAAATGTTTAGTTTTATTTTTGCCTTTGTTTGTTCATACTTAAAAAAATTCATAATATATTTCTTCATTTCTGCTCAATCACATTATTCTAGTGTTACGATTTTAGCAAGTCCATATAAATGTATCCGCGACTATGAAGTGTGGCCACATAAAAGCAATGCGAATGAAACAATAAAAGCAAACTTAAAAGTCCATTAAAAATGCTTAAGCGACTTTATAAAGTCGGCAGACCGCGTCAACTTGGTGACATTTGGGGGGAAATGTGGAGGTGGAATGGTATGTGGGTGACTGGACTGCATAAAACTAAACCAAACCCAAGTGAACTGAACTTAACTCGCAGATATATATGGCGCACACTTGATGGGCTGCTACTAATGCAGAGAAAACAAATTGAAATGTACCATAACACATGAAAGAAACATTGTAAATTGCTACACAAGTTGGCCAACAAAATTGTTTCTTTATTTCCAAGCTCTTAAAATTACACATTTACTGGTAATTCTAATCATTTAATATAATCTTCTTGTAAATACATTCCAATAAAAATATATTTTTTATTTACCTATATGTGTATACCAATATTTTCTTTCTGTGTTCTGCGGTCGCCGACAATAAATAGAAATCTCAATTTACGATGCGTTAGTTGAGCTGCCGTTCTGGATTTTTCCGAGAGGGCTTTGTTGGTGGTTCCTAATGCCACCAGGACCTCTTGTTGTTGTTGTCGACTGGAGTGGGCGGTGGGCGGTGAGTGGGCGGCGAGTCCCTGCTGCGGAGGAAAACCCACTCGCCTCTCTAATGGCATTTGTGATGGCTGCGGTTATGGTCGTCGTCGCCGTTGACGATGATGTTGATTGGCGATTCGCCGGCGCATGCAAGGATCTCTTTATTCATCGTCTATCGTATGTAGTCCATAGTCCCCGGTCCGTCGTCCTAATCCCGTGGCTATGTCCTGGGGAAAGTGCACAACGGGTGTTTATATGTTGACATTAAAAACTTTCACTCCACTGATGCGAAACCGAAACCAAAACTTAACCCACGCACAGTTCAATTATGGAATAAAAGTTCTGTTCTCCGCTGGAAAAGTTCTCCACAGCACTAATACGTGACATAATTTGTGGTAATGCGATTGGATTGAACAGACAGCTTCACTGGGGTCTGAATGTCTTTCGGACAGATACAATGTTTGCAACTTGTCTACAAGGACGAGGGCGAGGGTCGAAGGACGAGGCGCCTCAATTAGCGCCCACTTCCTTTCTTTCCGTCCAGTCGAGCGAGTCCAGAAGGGGAAATTGCTGGCTTTTCTTCTGCGAAAATTAGTGGAAGAACCCAACCGCAAATGCACTTTCCAGCGAAGTAAGCCGGCTTTCGAGGCATCCCCTTCTGGCCAAGACAATTCCGGCCAGATCCTCAAGGACCTTCCGTGCAACGAAAAGCGGCAACCTCAGCTAATTGGCCCTTGAATGCAAAATGGTAGTAACTCAATTGGATTATGGTCAGGATAAGCGAATGGAACCAGGGACTTATTTGGTATTTGAGTAGATTTTTTGCTTAAATTGCCATTGTCAGATGTAACAGAAAAATTGCCAGACTGCATGCGAATTATGCAAATTTAAGCCTCTTTTTTACACTAAAAGCTAAATGCAGCCAATTCAATTTTAATATCCTGCTGTTCGCATAAATCATAAATTGTTTGATGGGATATGGAATTAATTTATACAAAGTTAAAATGAATTTTAACGTGTGTAATTTGATTTTGCACAAGTTTTTCAATTGCAACAGTACTTACTATATGATACAAAAAAGGCAAAAATATGGAATGCCAATCAATGCTTAATTAAAATTCTAGAAAATATTTAAATAATTGAATTAAATTTATACTTAACAGATAGAACAATTTTGCATTTATATTAAAGCTAAAAATAATTAATTATTCCATTAAAGAAGGATTAGGTATAATTTGTGGGTTACTATTCCTTCAGCAAATTTTGAAATCCACTTATTCCTTGATGGGGCCTTTACAGAATTTTACGTGCTCCAAATGTGCAGCAATTTCGCTTTCACCCAAACCATTTCTCCTCTGAAAGTGACAGCGCATAACTTTCCGCAAATTGCTGCATCATTTCAGCTTCTTTGGGTAAACTATTTCAGCTCGGCCCGCGCATAAATATGAATTTACAAATTTACATGCCACTAAAAAAGCAACAAAGTTGTATTTTGTATACTTTTTTCCGCATCTGCAACTATGCGACGAGCAAGGAGCCTTTTTGGGGAAAGGAGGGGGAAAGTGGTGAAAGCCTCTCCGAAAATAGGCGCATAGGTCTGCGATGAGATAAAGCTTTTGTTGTTGCCACCGTTGACAAGCCCGCACTTTTGCTGTTGTTTTCTGGTGGAACGCATAAAAACTTTTTAATTAAATTCCCCTGCCAAGCCAGGAGCCACTTGTTGTTGTCTTTGGAGGGAGCGAGGAGTGCAGTTGGTGACAAGTTTGCATAAAGTAGTAAAAAAGCTATTTTTATATCACTAAGAGGTTCGGTGCACTGCGAGAAAAGTGGACTCATAAGCCAAGAGTTTAAGTAGCTTGGGAAGAAACTATAAAAATAGAAGAGGCTTAGTTATGTTAGTTTGGAGTGTATATATATTTTCTTTTTAGGGTTTTTGTGAGCAACAATTTGTTATCCTGATAGATCCAATAGATTTAAAAACTTAAAGAAATATATGAAAGTAACTTTTAAGCCTAAAAATAAAAATTTTTTTTGACAAACTTTTTTAACTGTACAATGGTCTCAGGTTCAACTACTAGAAGTTTCCAACTTTATCGAAGTTGCATATTTCCAGAGAAGTTTCAACTTCTTCAGTCCGGCAAACAGCTGAACAAACTCCAAAGTTGCCTCCTGGTCGAGTGAATACCAATTTTGTGGTAATTAACATAATCAAAATACATTTTTTTCAAATTGCTGCCATGTTAAATCATTTTGAAAATACCTTCTGCAATTTTCCACTTCAATCAGCAGTGGGCAAATGGGATTGCAGCTCTGCTGGCCATCGGAATCAATTTGGAAACGTTTAAATTGTATATTTCTTCCTTCCCTCGTCTGCCGACTATTTGCCGAGGGCCCTGGGCTCCTCATTGGGTTATCCTTGGACGCCGGATGCTCGGAGCAGCTGCAACAGGCGGCGGCATCCTCCTGCATCCTTTGGGCCGTCCTGCCGCAACAAGTGTCTGTTTGCCCCTGTTGCGGGAGGACAAGGAGGACTCCTTGGTGGCAACTGTTGCTTCTCGGGCTGCTGTTTGCAGTTTTATGGTAAACTGCCTCGGGCGGGTAAATGTTGCTCTTTGGGCCCCCCAATTATACGGGGCTTCGCGCAAAGTGTGCGGGAAAAACCCATTACAGTAAACAGTTTTTAAAAATACATCAAAATGGTAAATTTAAATTAAGTTGCAGCCTTTGCTACAGTGTGTAAAATTTATTTTTTTTTTAAAGTTAATTTAAGGTTAGGAAAATTATACCTAGTATCAGAACCATTTCAAAAATGTAGCCAAAATGTTGTTTTCAACTGAATTTTACTAAAATAGTAAATTTATATAAAATAAATAAATATTATTGATAGTTTATCTATTCGATTGCTAATTTTAAAATCCCCAATAATTTGCATACTTCAAATTTTGTTATATTCATTGAATATTATTTATCATTAAACTTTTTCCGCCACTTTCACTCAAATTCAGGAGAAGGGTCAGCGTGACAAGTGGGAAAAGTTTGCGGACCGCCGACAGGCCCTGAACTTTTCCGACAAATTGCTCGACCCAGCAGCGACATTTGCACCTGTCGCTGCTGCCCCCGGAAAATTTCCCCCTCGCCATGCCATCAAAGATGCATACATACATCACTGTCAGCGGAAATTTCTCGTCTGCGGCTGCTTTTCTTTTTTGTTTGCCCGCCTTTTGGGCTAAATTTAGAGTCTGCTTGGCAGAAAAGTTTGGACAAAGTCAGCTGCGAAATAAACATGCTAAAAATCGAAAATTCAATTTAAACGTCACGGCGCTCTGTCATCGAATCATAATTCCGCCCAAAGGAACGGGGCGCAGTGATATCGTATGCCAGAAACGTGTCTGTTGGCCTTCGCAAATCTGGCGAATGTCAGACGGCTTGTCACAGAGAAAAGCGGGAAAGCGGGAAAGCTCTCTGTGTGCGTATAAGTATCCCATGAATGAAACGCAGACACAGCATTTCCCCTCGATGAATGAGAACGGGAAACCGAAATGCAACGAGGTTGTGTCACTTGCCAATTTTCCCAGTTTTTTGGCAGAACCAAAAAGGCGAAAGGAAGCAGCCAGCTGCCATTGATTGCGAAGCCGTTGAATGGAGAGCTGCTTCCTGAATGGGCCAAATTGCAGGCCGTCTATTAGAGCCAAGAGATTTGGTCGGATTTCAGCCACCCGGCATCGAATTAATTTGGCACCGCTTTTTTTGCGACTTTCTTTTGGATAAATGCTGAAAAAAGGAAAATACAGCTGGCATATGAAGCGATATTTTTGGAACACAATCAATTTGTTAAGAAAAGGAGGAATGAGAAAAATCTTGGCAGTGCACTAAAAGAAATGAGATACTTGAAGTGTATTTTAATTTAAATTTCTATGGTTACCTATTCAAATTAACTTACTGAAATTTTATCTTAAAGTCCCTATTTAATTCTTAAACATTTTGGAATTCATTAATATCAAGAGCTGTCGTTACTGCAATGCCTCTTCAATTTATTAGCTGATCGAGTTACCAGCAATTTTTCAACCATCTGTAATTTTCGATTCTCGGATTTCAATCAAAGGAAAATATTTGCATTTTTCACTTAGCCAAGCGGGCGAAATGAAATGCCAAACAAAGGACACAAAATGCGCCAAGGCAATAAAGTGTGGAAAAGGAAACCGAATAATTGTATAAAATAAGAAAACGAGCCACTAAAGAGGCTGGAGCGGCAGCCTTGAAGTTCCATCTCCTGAAAGGAATTAAACTAATATTTATCAAAGAGATGAGCGAGACGTGCTTCAAGCTAAACAAAAGACGACAGCGAAAGCGGCGCCATCCGAGGAGAAATGAGGAATGGCCCGGGAAAGGACGACGGCTGAGCAGGATGTGCGGGATGAGCCGAAGGATCCCAGGGATGCTGCGTCACGCGGACTGAGCCAAGTGACGCTGTCAAAAAGCGGAATGAATGGACCTGCTCTTGTCTGCTGATACACTGGATGAAATTTGCGATTAGAGATTTTCATTCCTGAAATATAAATTTAGGTCTGTCATAAGACAAGTTAATAATAAAATTCTTTATCTACAATTAACTTTCTTAAGTATTTTTATGACAAATAAGAAGTTTATATAACTTCTGAAGCTGTCTAAAAGTATGCAATGAAAAAAAGGAAAAAATATTATTGCATACTTTTGGAATCTATTAAAAGTTTATGCAAAACAGGATGATATTTGGATAAGTGATTTTAATTCCTTATATATAAATCAAATTCTGTCATAAGTAAAATTGATGTTGCCATTTTTACCCACATCCTTCTTATTTAAATGATTGTATAACAAATCTGACATAACTTCTAAAGCTGTCTAAAAGTATGCCATAAAAAAATAATACTTTATTTTATTGCATACTATTCAACAAATTTATTTGTGATCCTAGACCCCAGTGATTTATGTATATATTACTTAATAGATTCACAGCTTAAAAACCTGGTAGAAAGTTTCTGTGAAACTAGGCCGAACAAGTTGTGTCTCCCCTGATTTTTTACCGATTTTGAAACGCTTTTTTTCCCAGTGAATGTGTGCCAGAGTGGCGCGAAAGTTGAGCCAACTTTATGCTAATTAGCAGCTGCTAACCAGCGTTAAAACTTTGCACTTACCAGGCACTGGAGGAGCTGGAGTAGCTGGAGGAGCGGAACATCCCGACATGTGTTCTAATGTCCTCCAACCTGGCGGACCCGGAATTTACGGGCTGCCAGATCCTTGGGCATTGTGGCAACTCAAAGTGGATAAGTGCTGCTTTTCGGACAGCTGCTCCGCACAATGGACAGTGAGATATATATTTTGCGGGTATATATTCTTGGCTCAGCTCTTTTTATTCTGCCATTTCATGGCGCGCTGTCCCCCCGATACATTCAAAAATACACCATTTATAAGCGTTATTTCGGTTGGTGCGGCAGGCGGCTTGGGTAATTGCATTGAAATGGGAAAATAAAACGGCTATAAATATGCCCATTGTGTGCCAGTGCGATTCCAGAGCCAACAATGCGCGCCATAAATTAACTAAATTGAAAACCATTTTGGTGCAGCGCTTTTCAAAGCTCCGTTCCACCCAAAAACCCCCGACCTTCGGTGCTGGCAACACTTTTATATTCATTACATTTCGCAGTGAGCTCGAGTCTATTGTGCCCTGCATTTGAAAGGGAAACTAAGCTTTATTAAAGGGCTGGTAATTATGTGTTGCCATTGAACTGACAGCCGTTCCTTTTTTGTGTTCTGCGCCCATTGAAAAATATTAAAAGTGCGGTTTGCGGCAGTGAATTTGACAGGTAAATATGAGAGTTTTAAAAAGTGAATAAGAATGTTAACCATATGACTTGGCATTTATAAAAAATAAGTATTGATAAGCGCACTTTTTATTCCTTTCCATTTTCCCAAATTAAAAGAAGACCATTAACAAATTGTTAATTGAGAAATGCGTCGATGCACAGAAACACTTGTTTAATTATTTAATATTCCTGCAATAAAAAACGTTTTCACATTAAATCTCGAAAAGGCATATAAAAAAGTCAGTCGGAAATGTAATCTGCTTGTTGTAATACCCAGTAAGAGCATTACGAAGCCAGCTCAGAATTCTGTGCAATATTTCGTAGCTTTTTTCCCTCTTTGATGCGCTTTCCGCTCAGTGCGCACATAAATATGCAATAGAAACTTTTCTCACGTTTTTGATTGCATTTTTTGTGCAGCGTCATAAATATTTAATGTTTACTTTCGCCAGCAACCGGAAGTTTCGGAAGTGAGCTTCATTTTTTATACCCCCTCTCAGCACTCGGTGATCCACGCCCCTGTATCCTTGCAGTGTAGATGGGAATCCTTTATTGCTTTTCAAAGTGGCCTGCGGTAAATAAAGGCAGTGTGTTGAGTGCGGCGGATCTCCCCTAATGTCCTTATTAAAAAGGGGACTGGATAACACGACTCCTTGGCAATGCTCTCAAATGTGGCCAAAAACCACACGATGCACTTCATTAACTTAATTAAAAATCTTGGCGAAAGCTGGCAAATAGCGCATGTGAGTGCACGAAGGGCGGCAAGTGTAAGTGCAAGAACCGCAAAGCGAGTCATTTCCAGCTGAGTGCAAATAATGCGCTTTTCCACAGAAGCACTGAAAAAAATCAAAGAAATATGTAGAAAATGCAAAGAAAAATGCAAAACGCGTCAAGAAAGGTGTCTAAAAGTATGCTGCGATATGTTTCCAATCTTTTTTTTATTGCATACTTTTAGATACCTTTAAAAGTGTTTGGAAGACTCCCAATTTTGTATATTATGTTCTCCTTTATTTTACACAATTTCTCCCCGTGTAGCCTCACAGATGCAGCACCATACACACACAGTCACTTCCATAACGCAGCACACGGAGCGTAAACTCAATTAAAAACTGTCGAGCTGTTGCCGCCATGCCGCATTTCGCCTGATGACGGAAGTTGATTATCTTTATCCAGTGTCAGAAAAACACACACACATGTCGCTCTCTCTGTGCCGCCTTTCTTTTCCCTGGGTTTTCCCAGGTTTTTCCTAGCTCACTTTGTTTTTTACCATTCACACTTAACGTGGCATGCAAATGCATTGTGCGATTCGTTTGTGCGCCCTTGGAATCTCTTCTATTATGGCTTGTAATTTATATTTTCTTGTTACCTTGGGTGCCGGCGCAGGTAATTGGATTTTAAATGCAGCTGCATTCATAAATTAGCCCTCTAACTGGTTTGGAATGCACTGCTTTCGAGCAGAGGCCAGCACAGGAAGTGAGCCAAGTCCCTTGCTGAATAGCCAGATCTCATAAAAGTCATTCGGGAATCGTGCTTGGCCGGAGCTCTGGCCAAATAAATTTGTCATTCAACAGAGCGACCGCAAAGCTGCACAGGAAAAAATATAATAATTTTAGAGGGTCTAGAAATTCTTATATATTTTCTGAATACTAAGAAGCAGAATCTCATATAACAATTATTTCATGGAAATCTTTGTGCTTTAATACAAATATTATGAGATCTGATCTTAAATCATAAATATGTGAACTATTTCTAATCCCAAAAATATGTTTAAAGTATGCCTAACAGTAGGCAGTGCTTTTTGTTATTCGACAAATGTCTTTCTAGCTTCAACAGATTTTAATACAAATAAAAATTAAATTGTTCTTATAGCATATTATTAAATTCACATGTGTTTGTTTGAGTAAAATAAAAGTTACTATCACGTAAACTGTGTAGTATTTCTGTGTACACTCGTCCTTTATACAACGCTTGCTGTGTGGGTTCATCTAAATGCAGAATAGAGCAAACAAAGTCGCAGCGAATGGAGTGATTGAGGTTCCCAGTGGCTGCATGTTTGGAATTTTTACGGATGGTGCACTCCCCCGCCCCCTTGTGCGCCCGTTAACCCCTTCTATGCCGCCCCCTTTTCAGACAGCCAGCAATATCTGCGCTGCTCTGCTGCACTCTGTTGCAAATGCAATGCCTACAATGTCTCGAATGCGGCTAAGCATGACGTTGATGAAGCGCATGCAACAGCTCAACTTAGTTGAAGGTTCATGGAATGGCAGGCTGATGTTGCCGTTGCTGTTGCTGCTGTGCGTCGATGTTGCCGCTGTGCGGCGATGTGTTGCTGCTGTGCAGTTGCTGCTGCCGGCTAAATTTGTTGCTGACAATTTCTTGTTGGCGCCCGCTGTTCATGTTGTGGTTTAGTGTGCGTGTGTTCTAGACGATAAATTTTCAATTTTGCAACTGGCGTGGGCTGCCCGAGTTTCACTGAGTTTCCCTGTTCGCTGCGTTTGTGTGAGTGAGCAGCGCGCTTTAGCGTTTCCGCCTGTTTAGCCACCGTTCAACGCAGCACAACATGGCGTATGATTGATGCCGTCTCTGGCAGACACGGGGCTTATTATATTTACATAAAAACAAAATCTCGCGTGGTTAAGGGCTGAGATGTGGTGGGCTGTCGCGGAAATTCTATACGTCATGTCTCGGGATTTGATGGAGCACCTGACACACACACACTTACCCACGAAGGTGGCGACGGCAACACCACCTCTTAATACACCCGCTTAACTCCCATTATGCGTTAAGGTTCTTTAATTACTTACACACACCTCATCACTTATCGCATTCATTGCAGAAACGCGCTGAAGACGTCCGCTGAGCTGTGAGACGGAGAAAGCGACGGGTTGAGACGCAGCGAAAGAGACAGCAGCTAGGTGAGTCTTTCAGCTGGCTTTAGGTGTATAAGGGACCTAAAAATCAATTAAAGTACCAGCTCGGAGCTAAGGCGAAACATTTATAATCTTTGAATTGTATCCTCAAAGGGGATAAGACAGGAAAACCTTTGAGAAAATAAGGTGTGAAAGAAGAAGGGCGCTTTAATATACAACCAAAAGCTTATTATTTGATAATTTTGGTGCATTATAAGAAAATTAGTTTTAATTCTCTTTTTTCGTGCTATGCTATTATTGCAAAGGATAAATTTGCCTTTGGTTCCCCAAGCTCTTGGCAGTTTTCAGGCTTTGCTACTCTTGATCCATAGATTTTTATCTTACGTTTACTGCATATACTTAACTTTCCGGGGAATTTAATTTTGGCATTATTGCAAAGCAGCAAATGCATTCTCCAGGGCACTCTCGGCCCTTGGAAAACAATTCAATTAGTGGCAGCTAAGAGACAAAGTCATCCGGCAGCCATATAAAAAGATTTTATGACTCACTTGCAGGATACTGAGGATCCTGGGCAAAGGCGTTCCACGTTCGTCCGGCATTCTCATAAAAGTCAGCATAGTCAGTACATTGAGTGGAAAATTGTTGGGCCAAGGATGCACTTTGTTGCGATGCAGCTGCAGCTGCAGCTGCTGCATTTTCCCCAACCGGATTAGATTGCATTAGATTAGGGCTTCAGCATCAGATGTCCCTTGCTTTGTATCTGAAACTGGGATTAAATGGGGTCCTCTGTCAGGCGGGCGAAAAATCAAATCGATTGCAATTGCAATTGGCCTGGTGGTGAGCCATTACATTGATTGAAACCCCAGACTAGTACGTGTTTTGCAGCAGAAGGCCAACAAGTTGGAAATTTGCCAGCAATTAGCAGCTGTGGGCCCACGCCCACCGGCCTGCCGAAAGGCGGCAGGACAATGGACAAGGACAAAGGCGACACTTCAACGGAAATATTTCCGTAAATAAAGGCGAAATGACATTTTTTATGATGATGTCACAGCGCGCCAGAGAAATAATTTTAAAACCAATAAATTGTGCGAAAAAACAACCGACAACAACAGAATGAGCTATAAAATGGCAACAACAAATGTTTGACTTGACAAAACGGGCATTTATGCAGGGGACATAAATTCCTCTGGCGGGGAATCATCGATGTTCCTTTTTTTCGGGGACCTCATATGGGTGTTCGTACCATAAATAATCAAATGAAAATAACAAAAGACTATAAGGCGCAGCTCCGCAATATGCAAATGGCCGGGTGGAAATGTGAAAAAAGCGTATTTCGTGATGTTTTCCAGCAGGAAACGGAAGAGAAGACAGGCCGTACCCGCAATTTATGTAAAACTCCGTGCTTTATTACATCACACACGCAGAACACCGCTCCCTTATATGCAAATCATATCACTCATACGCCCACCTAAACTTTAAATGCAAAAGCATTAACAAAAATGAAACACCAGTGAAAATGTCAGCCCAAGAAGGATGCGAATTCCTAAAGATAAGCAAATGTTTTTGTTCGCTCTCCCGTTTCTACACATGTTTTCCGAACAAATTTTATTATGCACACAAATAAACAAACATCCACATCCCGAAATGCCTACATATGCCAGGCATTTTACACGAACTGTTGTTCGACACTCTCAAACAAAATTAATGGCAAACAATGATCTGCTTTTCCACTTTCCACTCACTTTTATGAGGCTCTGACTCAGACCTTGACTTTGGGGAAAGTGCTGAGCGAGAGGTGTGCCATGCACGATATTTGATATTCCATTTAAAAGGATTGCCCCACATGATGCTGGATTATTTCGACTGACAGACTGCTCTAGAGAACCACATTTAACTTTTCACAGAGAAAAAATTCAAAGCGAAGGTCTGGAAAAAGGAAATGGAAGAAAGTTTTAAACTTACACAATTATAGAATGTTTGCCACCATTATTCCGACAGGTATTTTTCTTTGCATACTTTCAGGCACCTTTATAAGTGATTTCAAAACCCCAGTGGTTTGTACAACATTCCCCAAAGTAAAATATGTCAAAGCTTTCAAAAATGTTATTGTGTAGCTTTATAGATTTATAATTTTAAAGGAGAGGATGATTTTACAATGTGTAAAATTTACGACTGTCTTTATTACAAATTTTACTAGCTGTCAAGAATAGATTTATAATATGTTTGGCAACGAATATCTGATAATGGTTTGGCCAAAACATAATTAGAAGTTTTCTTTATGACCGAATAACAGCTCTCTTTGAGTTAAGAAGTCTGGATAGATTAAATATGTTCCATCCCGATTGCTTCCCTCATTTTGTTGCCCTGTGTAAGCGCACTGGCATAAATATATGATTCGAAATCAACGCATTTATTATTTACAACCAGCCAGCGCGGAGCGAAAAAAGTGTAAGGCAATGTAAACCAACAGAAGCTTGACACATAAACATCAAGTGCGCAAGAATTCAGCCCTCGGAAGCCCGTTTTGGGCCCTTTCCCTGGTTCCCAGCCAAGAAGAGCCCCTTTCCCTGGTTCCCAGCCAAAAGGAACCCCGAAAAGGGGCGCCAATGTCGACAGCGGCAATTTAAAATTGCTGGCTTTTTAACTCGCATCCATTTACAGCAATTTCGTGAGCTCTCGAGACGTGTCCCTCGTGTGATGTGTCAGGTTGAAATTACATCGGGCACTTGGTAAATGGCAGGAATGCTGCAAGGATAACACATGCGAGTGCGTCATAAATAAGCAGGGACGGGGCAAAAATTGAATGCGGAGAAGCAGGCTTGAGAAATCAAATTTTATGACTTTGTAATTGAAAAGCGCTGGCGAGGCATATGAAATGAGTGGGCGAACGTGGCGTATACGCAACCTCACGCATTCGCCGCGGTATGCTGCGCGGATTTTAATTTCCGAGGTTTTCCTCAGACGGTTCTTACTTTTCAGGATTTATTGCAGTTTTTCCTGTCGCAATTTACTTAATGTCTTGAACGATTTGAAAACATTTAGAAAGACACCTAAAAGAATGCTTTAAAAACGTGGTTCAAACGATAAATTTTGTAGTTGCATACTTTCGAGCACTTTTAAAAAGGATTTAAAATAAGTGGAGATTTAAATTGTCCCTGTTATAAGTGTTTTTCTAAAGGTAAAAAAAAGGTATAAAAATGTACCATGAAGTAAGAGAGCTTACATTGCGCATACGCGTGGTGGGCTGAACAGATTTTAATCTCCAGAGGCTGCTGTTCTTGCCCCTTTTTTTGGGGGGATTTATTACACTGTCTCAATTTACCAGTGACTCACTTGGCTCGTGACTTTCGCCGCTCAGCCCCAAATCAGCTTGGCTTTAAAAATGCTGTTTGTGTGTGGTAAAAAAGCGAGCAGAAGAGCTTAATGCGCCAGAGTGGCGGCGCCAAGCCAAGCCAAGTCCCATAAAAAAGCGGGGGCGGCGGCGGCCGGGGGCGGGGCAGCAGACCATAAACTGCAACCATCAACTGCATCGCATTCCCTTTCGAGTTCCCCAGCTTCTCGGTTCTCCAGTCTTTCGAGTGGCTGCTGTGGGGGATACTCAAGCGGGCTGCTCGAAACAATTGCCAGTGATATCTGCAAAAATTAAGTTTACGCTGGCTGATTTTAAAAGCACTTTATGCGCATCCAGCTCTTATCTCTTCCCTGGATGAGCTTATTTCGGGGTGGCCAGTGGAAACTTAAGGATTTGCAAGCGTCAGCGCGGCCATAAAATATATTTTGTGTTAACTGAAAGGCGGGCCAGTAGATACTGTACAGGACTTAATAAGCCAGGAGTATGGAAGGGTGTGGTGGGCATGGCATAAATCCAAATGGAAATCTCCGCAGTAAACTAGTTGCTGGTTGCCAACTAAAATTACACTTGTTTAGCAAATGGGCTAGGATCCGGTTCGGATTCCGGAGGAGCTGCTGAGGAGGGACTGTCAGCAAAGTCGAGCGATGCGGCAAACCTCAAGACGCTGCCGCAGAAGCCAGAGAAACTGGCAAATATTTGAAAAGTTCTCAGCCCGCAGGGGCCGGAATGCCGAAAACGAGGGCGGGAAAGTGGCCCATGCAGGACGAAGGACATAAATATTAAAATCTATGAATATTTACGCCCCTGTCGGCTTTGGCAATAGTACAAATAAGGCCAAAAGCGACGCTTCCTGAGCTGCCAAATCGCCCGCCACCGCGCCCCCGTACGATTCATAATTAAATTACATTATTTATGTCCTGTTGCCAGGAGAATTCATCCGGACAGGAGGGCTTAGAGCGGCTTACGACTGCTGTTTGCTGACCAAATAATTGGGGCCATCTTGTCCCCTTGATTAGCATAATTAACACCGAAAGTCGCTCGAGCGCAGCCAGCCGCCAGAAACAATAAATTCGAGTGCACTCGCACAAACGGCCAGCATCGCAATCACGGAATGAACTCGTGCGCATTGCCAAATTTCCACATTTCCAAATTCCGAATGCCAGACAATTTCCCCCTTAATTTTCCAAATATTGAAACACACACACTGCAATGTTTTCGCATTGCTATTTATTATTATACCCGACCGATTGGTTTGCCAATTTTCGTGTACATGCCCCTTTGTTGTTCGGTTTGTTTAGAATTTAGTGCCAATCGGCATGGATAAGGCTGAATATTGTCAACTGTTCCCAGTGGCTTAAAATGCACTGGGTAATTTCGAGCGAACATTAAATGCTGTGTTCGAGGGAGGAAGTCTTCACAAATTTCAATGTTATTTGAAAATTGTTAAAAGGTTTTGAGAAGTATCCTATAGGAAATTATGCTTCAGATTTCGACATCTTTAAGCTAACACACATTTCACATTTTTAAACTTACATTCACATAAGATTATCGTAGTTCTAACTATCAGATATAATATCTTTGAGTTCGACTAAATCTTATGAGAACAGGAAGCTATGAAAAAGTCTGTGAAGTGGAATTTCCTATTTCTTGCATAGTACTATAATCGTAAGTGTAGACCCGTCTACTTGAAATTCTGTGCCATTTTCCAGGCTCCTCCCAAACCATATTTTTTAACCCCTGGGGAATAGTTTTATAATGATGCTGGGCTCGGGCCTAATGTTTTGCCCTCCTGTTGTTTCAGGTTTCACTCGGTTTTTGAGTGTCGAATGGCTCACACCTGCGTGGCTCAGGTGTGGCATCGTCTGGCCGTCTAGACGCCATTGCCCCCAACCGATTTCCCTGATTTTCGGGGCTCAATTGCCACTTGGCTGCCTTCAATAAATCGGGCATTCAGACACATGGCGTTTTTAAAGCTCCTCTGATGCCCCTCGATTGTGAGCGGTTCGACGACACCTCCAGCAGGCCTCGCAATGGAATTCAATTAGGGAGAAATGTATAAATTGTATTTCTTATGCCTTTTCCCTACGACTTCCACTGACCACAAAGGGCGGGAAAAGCTGGGAAATAAATAAAAATGCCAAACGGAAGCTGCCCAGGAAAATGGCCGCAACAATGGCGTAGGCGCCACCGCCTTTTAGCTGCCCTTTGTTTATTTGTTTCGCATTTCCAAGAGCGTCAAGTGCCTGTGGGCGGTAGAAAGCGGGCGGGGGGCGTGGCCTGCGGTTTGGGCCAGGCAGTGAGCCAACAATTCAATAATCAAAAGAAGTATGAAAATTAATACAAAGGCATCGACAGGGGGAGGGAGGGACCCCTGATGATTCACCGCCTGTCCGGGAAAATGGGGAAAACTCTTAGCGAGTACACAAACCATCCGCCGATGGCCCCTGGGCCATGAAAACGCGTTTCGCGGTTGTTTCTCTTTTATTTTCCTTTTTACCACCGCCCGCATTGTTTCATTGTTTAAAAATTTTCTCTGGAAATTGTAACAACTGTGACCATCATTAGGGCGACATGTGCGTGAGCTGAGGTCTTTGTGTGGCTGGAAAAGCGCCGAGGAAAATGGGAAAGCACGCGAAAGCGTGGGATGAAAGATGGCCGCAAGTCCCTGAGTTTTATGCGAATTTAAATTCAGACTTTAAGTCACGGCCATTTGCACTTTATAAATACAGCTGAGTAATGAATTTTCCTCTCGTTTTTCTTCTTTTGCAGCCCTGGCGACAATCACAGAGTCCACGAAAACAACTGCAGAGATTTATTAAGAGAGATACCCGCGTACAAGGCATAAAAGTCAATGACCACATCAACTGGCGACCGCAGGCAGCGATTTTATTAAGCATACGCCCCCACATAAATTAGTAATCAAGCCACGCGGCCCCCGGCGCAACTAATAAGAGGGCTTTATTTTTATTGAAATTATGATTAATGATGTGGGCTGCGTACGCCGTCGCGGTGCGGTGGCGTATACGCAATGATGCTGAGGCCCGAAGAGGTGACAATGCTGGGCAGCAGGTCGGCACTGGGTTGCTCATACGCCGCGTTAGCCCGCTCCCGGGCCCACCACCATTGAAAGACTGCCGATGGCCGTGTCTGGACAGGATTGGCGGCGCCATCAGAGCCACCGCCCGCAGAGGAGCCACAGGAACCACCCGAACCACCACCAGAAACTGATCTCCACCGCCACGCTGACGCTGTTCGTGCTCTTCCTGAGCAGCTGGATAGCCTATGCGGCGGGCAAGGCCACCGTTCCCGCTCCCGCTCCGCTCGTGGAAGGCGAGACGGAGTCGTCCTTGTCGTCCTCGTCCGCGTCCCTGCAGGACTTCAACAGCAGCAGCGCCTTCCTGGGGGCCATAGCCTCCGCCTCCGCCTCGGCATCGGGATCCTTCGGGGTCTCCTCGATGAACAGCAGTCCCATTGCCATAGTCTCCTACCAGGGAATCACGAGCACGAATCTGGGGGACAGCAACACCACCTTGGTGCCCCTTTCAGATACTCCCTTACTGATAGAGGAGTTCGCCGCCGGGGAGTTCGTGCTGCCCCCCCTGACATCCATTTTCGTGAGCATTGTTTTGCTGATCGTGATCCTGGGCACCGTGGTGGGCAATGTCCTGGTCTGCATAGCCGTCTGCATGGTGAGGAAGCTGCGGAGGCCCTGCAACTACCTGCTGGTGTCCCTGGCCCTCTCCGATCTCTGTGTGGCCCTGCTGGTGATGCCCATGGCCCTGCTTTACGAGGTGCTGGAGAAGTGGAACTTTGGGCCGCTGCTCTGCGACATCTGGGTGTCCTTCGACGTGCTCTGCTGCACTGCGTCGATCCTGAACCTGTGTGCCATCTCCGTGGACCGCTACCTGGCCATCACGAAGCCCCTGGAGTACGGGGTCAAGCGGACCCCGCGGCGAATGATGCTGTGCGTGGGGATCGTGTGGCTGGCCGCCGCCTGCATCTCACTGCCCCCGCTGCTGATCCTGGGCAACGAGCACGAGGACGAGGAGGGCCAGCCCATCTGCACGGTGTGCCAGAATTTCGCATATCAGATCTACGCCACCCTGGGCTCCTTCTACATCCCGCTCTCAGTGATGCTGTTCGTCTACTACCAGATCTTCAGGGCGGCGAGGCGGATTGTGCTGGAGGAGAAGCGGGCCCAGACGCACCTGCAGCAGGCCCTCAACGGCACAGGCTCGCCGTCGGCCCCGCAGGCGCCCACTCTGGGCCACACGGAGTTGGCCAGCTCGGGCAACGGCCAGCGGCACAGCAGCGTGGGAAACACCTCGCTGACCTACTCCACCTGCGGGGGCCTGAGCAGCGGAGGAGGAGCCCTCGCGGGACATGGCAGTGGTGGCGGGGTGAGCGGCTCCACCGGACTGCTGGGCTCGCCGCACCACAAGAAGCTGCGGTTTCAGCTGGCCAAGGAGAAGAAGGCATCCACCACCCTGGGCATCATCATGTCCGCCTTCACCGTCTGCTGGCTGCCCTTCTTCATCCTGGCCCTCATTCGTCCCTTCGAGACGATGCACGTGCCCGCGTCGCTCTCGTCCCTGTTCCTCTGGCTGGGCTACGCCAACTCCCTGCTGAACCCCATCATCTACGCCACCCTGAACCGGGACTTCCGCAAGCCCTTCCAGGAGATCCTCTACTTCCGCTGCTCCAGCCTGAACACCATGATGCGGGAGAACTACTACCAGGACCAGTACGGCGAGCCCCCCTCGCAGCGGGTGATGCTGGGCGACGAGCGGCACGGGGCCAGGGAGAGCTTTCTCTAGGGGACTTCCAGTATGATCACAGGCCATCCCATCTGAGCTGCTCGAGGGTTCTTCTCTAGGTTTCCGGACGAAGGCGACTCCTCTGCTCGACACACTCACCCACTTAAGTATACACACTGGGGTGCAGAATCTATATAAATTAGGAGATGTAAAGTTCTAAGGGGGAAAGGTAGTTTTTGGACTGTTTTAGTAGGTTATCCTTGGGGTCTTAAAGAAGAGATGGTTGATTATTGAATTTTTGGAAATTGTTCTACAACTTGAAATTATTTAAATACTTTCTCATCAAATTGAGTTCCATGATGTCTTTGTAGACCCATTGGCCCAATAAGTAGTACTAAAAGCTGTCCAAAAACTAAGTTCCACCCTATATGGCCACCCCAGTACACACACATGGATATTTGTATGTAGTAGTGTTATTAGTGCGTATCTCTGTATATGTGCACCGCCCCGAAATTCGCATTATACAAGAGTATTTCAAGTGCGAACTGTAGACGACTCCTCTAAATGTAACTTGTTGTTGTAATTTTAAATGTAGAACTAAGCAATACCACACAAACACACTCACACACACACACGGTTGTAACTGTGACAGGTTTCTACGGTTCCTTTTATGTTTCGAAAACAATCAGCACCGGATATGAGACACAATCGTTATCGAATCTATTGATACCTCCCCTGGAAAACAAACCAAAATCCCCCAAATCCCATCCTGAAATTTGCCAGCGTAGTTAGTTAATTTGCGATACTCAAACTGAGCCAAAAATTAAATTTACAAACTGCGGAATGCAGCCAAAAGTTAAGCCTACTGATTAACCTAGATATACTTATGTTTTGTGCAAGAAGCTATCCACTGTAAATACCCAGCCATCTGCGGCTCTGTCTATAAAGTATATATAAATATATAGAGAAAGTAGCCTATATGTATACACTACGCTCAAGTGAGAAGAACTAAATTGTATTTTGTAACTTTCTGCATTAGTCTTTCGTTGTATTTTGTATGAAAAGTCACGCCTCTCTGTGATACCAAACATTAAGCATTACTTTTATGTTTAGATCGAAGCTGCATCAAACGTACTACACACATACCTATACATATAGCTATAGTCAACTAAGTGTGCATGTTTTTATTGTATATGTATGTAGCACTGCGAGAAGTGCATTATGATATTCGCAACAAACCAACAAACCAACAAACAAACCAAACAAACAAAATCAACCCACAAAAACGATTGAAACTGAGCTATTCGTAACTTGATGAGATAAACTATCAACTATTTACATAACCCACACGCATACACCCCCACACACACACCCATGAAATTAAATGAAATTGAAAATTGAAAACGGAAGACGGTTAATGAAAATGAAAATGAAAAACAAACAAGGGCAAACGAGCATGACAAAACTAAGCGCAGCTAATTATACGCAAACCGAACTAAAGTTCATTACAAAAACAAACATCAAATATTATAATTAAAAACAAAAAACAAAGTAATTGAGGATAACAAACAAATGAAAACTAAAACACTTTCCGAGTGAAGCTTACAAAACTGCAAAACTGCATTTGAAAACTGTTTTCCCGAAAAAAGCGTGCGGAGATTATGGCATCAAATAAAAGGCAAACCGTATCAATGTAACTTTGTTGCTTTATATGTTGTTTTTAATGTTTTGGGGGAAGGGAAATCTATAATGATAATAAATCTCTGACTGAGGTAAAGTACTGGACAACATTCTTAAAAGGAACTGATAAGCACTGATTCAAGTAGAAATCTACAGAAGGTGTCTAAAAGTATGCAATGAAAAAAGTCATATCCCACTGACTTTAGAACTTAAATTATATTGTTGCATACTTTAGGACACCTTTGTAAGTAATATGTATCTAAAGATGTCTTGACAGGAGAGTTAAAATGACTAGCGATCTCTCTTTTTATTTCGCATAAAGCATTATTTTTTGCCATGCTATACAAATAAATTCTGTGAAAGCGACAGGTTTAACTTACTAGAACTCACACAAAAAGCGGGTAAAAATCAGAAACGAATTCAAATCCAACGAATGCGATTCGCAGCAGCTGCTGGCAGTCTGTGCAGCTGAATGTCAACTCAATGCGCAATTTAACTGACTGGCGGGCCAAAAACATAGAAAAGCAGCTGCAAGCCAGTCGCCCATCGAGTGCATTCACCATTCAGCATTCAGCTCATTGCGAATGACAAGTTGGGCAAACGTGCAAAATGCACAGAAACGGAAACGGAAGTCAAAAGCGTTCAGGGGAGAAAGAAGTGAAAGGGAAGGGGGAGGGAAAGCGGCGCCAACATGGCGTTCCTGCCAAAAGGCAAACACTAACAACTAACAAACATCTGCGGCGGAAGCCCTCGAAATGTGCGATGCTGTATGCAAATATCTGCACATTCCCCAGTTCCACTTTCTGTGAGGCATAAACAAGGCGGGGGATCCTTAGCAGCCCAGATTCCAGGAAACAGAAGCTCGAAAAAGGGTATGACAATGACAAAGTGAGGCGGATCTGACGGCGCCAGCAGCGGAATGCGTCTCACACTAGCAAAAAGTATCACCGAATTTGACAGCATTTCGGTATGTTTCTGGGAATGCACTGAGAAAAAAAATTGTGAACATTAAATAACAAAATGTATACTATTAGGTTAGACACAATTTTATAAAATCTTAATTTTAAACATCCATCTATTTGGATTAAAAAACTGTTATAAAAATGGGTTGTTTGAAATTCGTGTTATTTGATTTTATAAGGAATGTAAAAAAAGAATTCGTCTGCTTTACTTAATAGTTTCTAAAATCGTATTAAGAGTAATATCTTTACCCCCCGTAAAGAAAATTCCAAGCAGTATGGGTTTCTTGTTAGGAAACTTCTTATGGTCTCAATATATTTGGAAATTAAAATGGTAAGTGAAGAAAGTAACCCACTTTGGAGTAAGGGACCCTAAAAATGTCTCGTAAAATTCCCCCTGTGCATTTGGCTCCTGGCTGCTTGCTGATAAATGATGATTTTACGCCCCCTCCTCAGCACTACAGACTACATGCTAGGATGCCACTTTATGAGGCAGCCCCAAAAAAGGACCCTCGACGAGCACAAGGCCACGCCTTCCGCCTCGGATGTGGACTACGGGGATATGTGTTTTCGGTGCGCTTTGCCTTTCTGCTAAGCGGATCTGGGTATTCAAATAGCTGCGTTCGGCACGCAAAAAAATGCCGAAATGAAAAACCGGCTGACGAGTGCAGTGAAATTGCTCTGCAGCCAGGGAGCGTACACTTAATCGTATCGCCGGCAGTAAAGTCTGCAGTTTTACGACCGCTTTTTTCTATTAGCAGTTACGTGACACTAATGCGACGCTTATGAAACATCTCCAGTCGTCCTTGGGAACTTCCAGCGGGGGTTCTCTATTCTTTTTTAGAAGAATCGCTTATGAAAACGCCTGCAGTTGTCGGGCTCGTAACGGTGAAGTGTTAACAAGCACTCGCCACATAAATCAACGGACAGGACCCTTTTCTGGACGAGATGTCCTGGGAACAATAAAAGCCTGGCAAAAGGCAGCGTCACGTAACGAAAAACCCCAATTGAGCTCAATTTCCTCTGAGTGGCACTCTCCGTTCTTCGCTTTCGCTTTTTCGGGCCGGGATGCCAGTAAAAAGGCCGCCAAAGTGGATAGATTTGTTTCGATAACGCAATCGAAAATCGATGGCAGCCAAATGTCAAATGTGCTGCAAGGTAATACGACAAATTTCCAAATGTATTTGCCGAAAAAGAAATGGACTCCGGTTTCACCAAATGACTTTAGGCCCTCGTTGGATGTTAAATTTAATAAATATCAAAGCAGCAGTTCTCCACGAAATGGGAATTTAATATTTTGTGCGGGTATTAAATGGCTCGGGGGCGGCGGAAATATAAAGTGTAATCAAAGGTTATTTACTTTTCGTACTTCTGTGACAATAATCTGAAAAACACGTGTTGGCTGGCTGCTTCGTTAAAACTTGTCGGAATTGTTAAGCCAAATATTGCGTATCCGCCGGGTGAGCCGAGGGCAGCCCGAAAGTATGCAACACGCACACCTTTGCTCTGTCAAAGAGTATTCAAAACAAATTATGTAAATTATTTCCAGCGCTAACAACTCCATTTCAACGTTGTGCGATAGGCATCTGGAATCTCCTCCACACCCCACCTGCCCAGCATTGTTATAATTGTGGAAAATGTTTTATTAAAAGCCGTCCTGCGAGGCTTGCGTCACTTTCGCCCCGACATGAATGAATGGCCCGGGGAAAAGTGAGCCCGAAAGTCTGGGAATTTGTACAAAATTAAGTTGATTAAATGGACTTAGCAGCGCGATTACACGCAAGGCTGCCCCCGCTTTTCTTTTGGGTCGCTTTTCCAACACACATTTGGCGCACATTTTTCATTCCTTCTCGGAATTCATGGCTGTCGCTTTGTCGAAAGCGGAGGACGGGCAGCAAAACTTCGACCATTGAAATCTCGGGAGCAGTCTCGTGGGAGCAGTCGGCTTTAGTCTCGTTAAATGCCGCATGATTAACGCTTTGCTCTACAAGACAATTGATAAAGAATGGAGAAGCCAGAGCCGGGACCTCAAGGAGCTTTAAGCCGTGTCCGGCTTCAAAAGGAATTACATTCCCGAGGAGCCAAGGACTGCAAACAATGGACACTGCAGCTTAAGTAAAGGGTGGCTGGACAACGTAAGGGGATTTTCCTGATTCGATTTTAGTTTCTTATGTCCAGGGAGTGAAAAATAGATGGACTTAAGGAGCTACAAAATTTTAAGGTCATTTAAATGTTACGAAACATGTCCATTTACTTAAATGTATAATGCCTACCACAGTGTATAATACATAAGACATAATTAAAATTAATACATTCGTATTTATTTTCTATTTTTTCCTTTTATTTAAGAGGTGTCAGAACTCTCTATCCACTGGGAATTTAACATGCTGTCAATTTAAGCTTACAAACCTCGCTTTTCCTCCGACTCGACAATTAAGGTCTGTGATTCTGGCCGAAAACGGAAGTGCTCGAGCGTCCATAGAAAAGCAAAGCATTTAATGCAGGACTCACTATGTTGCCGGGCTCGTTCTTTTCTTTTTTTTCGTTTTTTGTGGGCCAAAAAACAAAACAGCAAAGAAAGGGAGCCCAAAAAAATAAAAATGTGGAAATTCCTCCAGAGCCATGCTGCGATGGCTGCTGCAGCATTCGCCATGATTAATGTGCTCCTGCACAAAGAAGCCGCATTAATGGGCGGTCAGCGAGGCGTTCCCAGCGACAGCTAGTGGCTTCATTTTAGCAGGAAAAGCGAAAATCGCCTCGGATTCCCTTCAGCATCGCAGCATACCACGTAGTACACTACCCGAAAAATGCGAAAAAGATTGCAGCACGTCTGGCTGAAAAATCCCTTTTTCGGCAATCAGCGACTAGCCCATAAATTAACGCGGCGTATGATTAATATTCGGTGTTCCACCGTCTAATGGCCAGCTCGTGAGCAATTCAAAGTACTCGAGCCGAGCTCCCAGTGTACGGTCTTAATTCCGCCGGCTGCTGACGCTTAAATCTTTATTAATATGCATGGTTGGGCCGGAGGATTTCGGGTGCAGCTCGTCTCATCCGTGCGGCGGTTGAAAAATGGTTTCCATTAGTGCCAGCAAATTTGCTCGCTTGTCCCGGCCAGAAAACAACGAAACTGGACGGAAACTGCATTGATTTTGTGGCACGTGGCATGTTCTGCCCGCCTGTCATTTATGTTAATGATACAAGCAAATTGGCATTGGGCTGCGGTCGCAGCTCGGCCCTATATAGACATAGAAAATAACTGGAGAGGGATGTAGTTCGGCAAGGATTTCTCTTGGCAACAGGAAAATCTAAAAAATTTAACTGAAATTCCAGAAAAAATTATATTTTTTACTAATAGTCGAAGATCTGGTCAGCGAAAAAATTCATAAACATATTTTGGTAACTAAATATTGACATTAAATTTATTGGTAAATACAGAAGTATCTCATATCAGTTTCATGTTAAGGATTAAATATGCACATTTAGAAAAAGAGTATCTACGTATATCAGATTACACAGCTGCTTACCTATAAAATTATTTGGAACTTTAAAGCTTAAAGTAACTTATTGAAAAATATAATACCCTTTAATATGCTACAATGTCAGTTTAATAAATTACTTCGAAACGCTTACTCACATTCCTTGTGAAAGCTGTCAAGTAATTATCGATCGAGTTTACACGATTCCACAATTTACATTCATTTTCCCCGATGTTTGACCATGGATCACCATGGAGCTGATGCTTCAGAGGGGCATGTCCACCATCACGGTTCCCACCAGGGAACCCCAGAGCCTGCTCCCCCAAGCTCCGCCCACGAAGGACACCATTCCCCTGGGATGTCACACCATGGAGATCATGGAGGCCATGGAGGAGACCATGGAGGAGTCCACACCAAGCCCGGGGATCACGGAGGAGGAGGACACGACATGACCATGTCCATGTTCTTTCACACAGGCGATACGGAGACCATTCTCTTCAAGTGCTGGCGCACTGAGTCCGCCTTGGCACTGACTTTGTCCTGTCTCCTCATTTTTCTTGTGGCCGTGCTCTACGAAGCTCTCAAGTTCTTCAGAGAGTGGCTCTTTGCGAGGAACAGGAGGAGATTGGAGGGCGGAAGGGATCAGTACAACCCGCCAAGGAGGTACAGAGAGGCCAACTACAACTACAACCAGCCGACTTATCCGCCAAGGAGCCACCAGCAGACTGGGACCCAGATCTACGCCTATCGCCCCAGGTCGCCATCGATGCCACCGCTGCAGCACGGAGGACCTGGATCCCCGCAGGCCCAGTCCTCGCACATCATGTCCTTACCAACCCATCATCATGTCCAGGAGAACCCCCCGCCCGCTGGAGGTGGCTCCAAGCTCAAGGTCTTCTGCTCCTGGATGCACCTGCTGCAGACCTTCCTGCACGTCCTGCAAGTCTTCATATCCTTCCTACTGATGCTCGTCTTTATGACCTTTAACGTGTGGCTCTGTGTGGCCGTTCTGCTGGGCGCTGGTGTTGGCTACTACATATTCTGCGCCTTCAAAACCAACATCCAGGAGCACTGCAACTGAAAAAAGGAAAATAAGTACCGAGGACCAAGACGAAACGAGACGAGCTGTCTAGGACCCCTGCTAATGTATTTTTCTAATTAAAGCAGGCTGTAAAAATCATAACGGCTTGGGTACCCGGCCTAATTGTTAATGTTTATGGCTCGTAAAACAATGAATGCAGCATCTTCCGCTGGCGAAATTAAGGGGCTTCTGCAGAATGTGGCTTTTTGTGTGTGTGCGCCTATGGCTAACTGGGCGTATGCGCAATACAGCGGGGAGGGGCAAAAGGTAATGGGCGGAAGGGTATTCTTATTTTGGGGTAGTTATGGTTCAGTACTGTCTCTGGAAACAGTATTATCTTTCTGACCTAATGGTCTAATGTGTTTTTTATTTATGTAAATATTAATATAAATGGTAGCTAAGTAAAAATAAACCAATAAAAAATGTACTTTCTTGGAACATAAATATAAAGTACCCATGATTTCCTTTAAACACTTGTCCGACATCTGCTGGTTCCTTAGCGTATTGCCGAGTTGGTGAAGCAAATTCTGGGCATTTCAACGCGTTATTCGGATATTTTTGTATCTGCAGCTTTATGGTCTGCCCGCATTTACGAGACGGCCCACATCCCCGTGTGTTTTGGCTCTCGTATGGAGGATGCCCAGGTGGGCCAGGCATCCAAGGATACCAAGGACGCTAAGGATGCCGCCGTTTATTGGGCCGTGTCTGGCGCTTTCATTACGCCGTAATTATGAGGGCGATAAAGCAGCGCCGTGTTTACATTTCGGCACATGGGCTCCGAATTGAGATGGAAATTGGCATGGAAATGGACGGGCTGCCGCCATTGTTGTCGGTCAGTTATCGGCGCTTCCACTTTCAATTAATATTTTAATAAGCTGACTTTACGCCGTTTTCCGAGCGGATAACGCAATTCGCTCCGTCGCACACAGATACTCGCTGTATGAAATTCACGCGGAGATTGTGGGAGTCAGTATTTTCGGCCAAGTTGGCATTCCTAGTCAAGACATTACCCATGGTAATTAACATAAATAGCCCAGATGCAACCCTTCAGTAGCAAGAATCCGATCCTCGCTAGAATACCAAAAATACCATTTTTATGGATTTTGGGGATTTTGTGCATCCTACATCCACTCTAGACGCCATGATTTCCTCCTCTTTATCGAAAGCTTCTCCCGAGATCGGTTCGTTCTCTGCAAAAAGTGCTATAATTTTCAAACCCGTCCGCATCCACACATCCGCGTGTGAAATTCTAGGAATTTTGGTTGAGCAGTACGACCTGTTATCACTCCCAATATTGGTGGTAAGATTATTCGACGATATATTGGAAAAATCTAATTGTAATTCCTGGAAAACAGCAGTGACCAGAGACACGTGCAAATTCTCGGAATTGACGGAAGTTTTACAGCCCTCCCTCTGCGCACAGCAAGGAGCAGATGCCGCGTGCAGCGATTCATCAGCGGAACCATACATTTCTTGAGCGCCAGGCCATAATCGCCATTTGGGATTTTTATACCGCACACCGCGTGAAAGGAATCTGTCTTCTTTGCCACACCTGGATTAATTTCATCATCGGCAAACCATAAGCGGCTTCAAGGATCGCCGCAGTCAACCCGCGTGAGGTTTTGACCTTGCCAAGCCCGCACCACGATCTACAAGTCAGATCAAGTTGCAGTTCGGGCGAAAAACGCACCGGCGCCGATTCGGCGTAATTCGGGCAAGACAGCGGAGGCGGACGCCGCATCCCAATTGGAATTTCAGTTCCAATTCTGCTTCCAGTTAATTTTGGCCGGGACTGCCAACTCGTTTTTGTATCGCTAAAGCAATTGTAGTTTAATTTTCTTATTCTAAATATTTGTACGACAAGTTTCTAATTTAATT